>NW_017731361.1:9241777-9253821 GCF_001890085.2 Hipposideros armiger
CAGAAGCCGGCGACTGATCTGCCTCGCCCGGGAAGAGCGCAATGATGGTGCCAACTTGGACCAGTGAAGCAACGTCCTCCACAACTAGACTGAAGACCAAAAGGAGAGCAACTTGTCTGTTCCCCTTCCCCCAATTCCCCAGCACTGTTCCCATCTCCCCAATTCCCCAATAAAAATCTTTAAAAAAAAAAGAAGAAAAAAAAAGGAAAAACAACTTTACTCATGACTACATTATTTATTCACTTTAGTTATGAAAGCAGATCAGTCATAGAAACACTGAAATGGTCAACTTCAGTCCATGCTGGGCTCCGCGTTGGACAAAGGAGGGACAGCATGAAGGAGAATATTTGTCATTGTGTTTATGCTGTTACTACACCACCTTATTCTTGCTGTCCCTACATATTATCCTTTTGTGCTGGGATTTTGCTCCCTATGCCCTTTCATTTTCATATTTATACTTGATATACTTGTCATCCTACCTACCATTTGCCATTTGCTGTTTCAGCATCTTTGTATGTTAGTTTATTGACAAAACAGATTGCTTTCCAACAACAGAAATTGATTTGGGAGTAAGATTTACAAACTACTTGCAGATCATAACAAACTGCTAATAAACTGCTTTCTCTTTCTAATGAGTGTGAACACAGGGGCTGACGGATCCTCTGTGTAAAGGGGGGAGGTGCAGGGGGTACCCTGAGGGCTCTTGCAGACATCTCGAGGAGAAGAAAACGCTCCCCTGCAAGAAACAGCAAACAGCCTCCTCCCAGGCCGACTTTCCACCACCGCTGCAAGGTTCCATGCAAAGGGTCAGAGTGGGAATTCCCTGAAAATGGATTCCTGTGGATCTGAAGGTGCTGGGTCAGCATCTGAAAGGAGGGCTCCTCCAAGGCCCTTGCTATCTTTTCAGGTGTTTCTATTTCAATGTTTCTCATCTGCCAGACCTCAGTTTGAGTGCTGGCTCTGCCAACAATGTCACCTTGGTGGAATTACTAAAACTGTCTTAGTTCCTTTGAAAAAAGTGGGCGATTGCAAAACTCAGATCAACAATGTACAGAACACAACAGTGATTTTCAAACAGTAAAGCCTACCTTAAGTGTTGCTTGTTATTATTACAGGAATATTTCTACCAATTGAATTCTCATATTTCACGATGAGCCTTAGTTAATAATTGGCCATCTCAAAATTCTGTTTGTTAGACATGACGCTAAATGTGTTTAGCTGCTGTACTTCCCAGCAAACACTGCTCTTGGTCACTCAGTGGCTATTATTCCATTTCCATGAAATAATGACATCAGCACATGGACTAAAATGAGCACTGGTTTAGAAGCCAGCAGTGTGATAGTTCTGGTCTCAGTTTGTAATCCAACTCATTACTACTCTGGGCAAGTCTGAGCCTCAGATAAATTAAATGAGGCAATTCCTACAAACTAATACTCTTTCCCACCTCTTATTCCTTAACCTGGCTTAAGAAAGAAATGTTGGGGTGTCCTATTAGCTCAATTGGTTAGAGCATGGTGTTGATAACACCAACGTTGCCGGTTCAATCCCCGCATGGGTCACTGTGAGCTGTGCCCTCCCAAAAGAGTCAACTATGTCATTGTAGCACAAAAGCAATGTGTAACCAATGACGGTGGCTGTTCCCCAATAAAATTAAAAAAAAAAAAAGAAAGAAATGTAGTAAACTGTTTCTAACCTATAAGTCTCAAGAGATGAGGATTTCTAGTTCATTTAATTTCCTGATTAATTAAAATTTTGTTTCAATCATTGCCAAGAACATTCTAGAAGACTAATCCATTTGATTTAAAGAACATTACTAAGGGGAATCTTGAATTCATTTAAAGATATCCTGTGTTTTTAAGCTATCTAATGCTAAGTACTTATATGTGTCTTTTACAAAGATTTTATATAAGTCCTGTATTGTTTCAATGTTAAAATACTGGACATATTTGGGTAACTGGTAGCAATTTAGGGAATTTAAAGTTAATTCTTCACACATATCTGCTGACTATTACTACTTCCTAACTGAGTTCCCAAGGGAAGAGAGAAGTTTACTAGAACAGACATTATGCCTAATAGGGAGAGATCTGAGGTGTCCCTAGTTTCTATTATTGCATGAGCTATTGGATTTGTAAGACCATATAAGTGTTCATTTACCTCTCTTATTACATTGATGGGCATGTGTCCTTTTAGGAAATTACTTGCTGACTATCTAATGTCGGTTCCAGCAGTCTCCATTAAAGAACATAAATTTGGAGAAAAAAGCCAGAATATTTCCAGTCATTGTAATAACAGACATTTTGAATGCTATAGTTTTTATTTTGATTTCTTTGATTTAAATATTGCCTAATCTTGTCCCCACTTTAATGTCAAAACATCTCCTAATAAAATTAATTATAGAGCTAATGCATATGATTATCACTAAGTTATTTTTGTGTGTGTGCCTTGCTCTAGCTTTGCTGTAACTCAGCTCTTTCAGTGTTATAAATTAAGACTATAAATAAAGAAGGAAGTGAATTTTTATTTTTTCATTTTTAGATCAAGGCATACAAGAACTTTTTTCTAGAGGCAGGAAGAAATGAAGGAGAAAGAACTCACTAATAAATAGCACTGAGATTTTAATTTCCCATAACTGAGATCATGAAGATATAAATTTAGAATTAAAGTCCTCAAAGGTTGGAAATGTTACTGCTTTTTCCATAATTCTCCTACTTTTGTAAATCTTTAAGGTATATATTCTGACCAAGAATGCATTTAAGCTGTAACAGACCGCTAGGTTTAGCAATTTAAAACACGATAAAGGGATTGGTTCCAACAGCTGTTGATTGATTTTAAGCTTCTGCTTAAAATATGTTCGTTCTTCTACTGGAAAATAACATTCTCATTAAAGGCAGTCAGTATTCTTGATGGATTAATTTAAGTGATTTAAATATCTCAGTTGATACAAGTTCTTATTGTGCACATACATATATAAGTATGCTTTTGCAAAATGTTAATATATCGGGTTTAAGTAGTTTGTATTTTATAAGAAAATTCAAGGTATAGATATTCAATGTACAGATCAGGCAGACAATTACTTAGTATTGAACACTGAAATTTGGACTTCCTGTATAGAACTGTTAGATTAATAATGACAAGTGTGTTAGTAAATGTGAAGTTGATGATTAAGAACTTGGGCTTTGGGGACCAGCATCCCATGCAGAGGCCCTTGTCCTGGGAAATGGGGAGTGGCCAGAAAGGAGGCCACCACCTCATTTGACAAGCAGTGCATGTTAGTGGGAAACCTGGTTTAAAAAAAAAAAAAAAAGGACTTCAGTTTTGGAGGGAGAAAAGCTTAGAATCAAATATGGGCCCTGCCACTTACCAGATGTGTGACCTTAAGCCAGTTACTCTGCTAAGTTTTAGTTTGCGCATTGGAACAAGAATGATGAGTGTCAGCTACCTCACATGATTGTCATTTGGATTTAAAGGGATCATGAGATGATCATGAGCAAAAGAGGGTTAATGGTATAATTCTAACCAAGGCTAAAGATATAATAGGTGCTGCAAACTAAAGAGAGATACTAGATCAAAATATAAGTTTTCAGTGTATAGACTTAGGACCAGTTTCATGACCCTTGGGTCTTCACCCAAGAATCTTAAACAAGTTGTATGGTTTAAGGATAAAATGCTTGAGGATGAAAAGGAGAAGGGCTTTGTCTTGCTGATTTTAGAAAAAGTGGCTGTGGGGGATGGTGTATCACCCCTACTCCTTAACCCTCACCAAGCAGAAGGGATGAGGGGGGTGACTGTCCTCTCCACAGAAGCCTAGTGATGGGCTTTAACATGGCCACTGAGAGAGATTGATGTGGGTTGCCTGAAACCTTACAGTATGGACTTGAGTCTGACTTCTACCAAGGAGTTTTGGAGAGCAGCAGAGAGGCTGGTGAGATGCTTTACTGGGAAGCGAGTTCCTGCTGTAACTGCATTCCCTCTAATAGCAGAATATGTAAGTTTCCCTTCCAATTTAAGCCACATGGGAGGAAAAGCTAGCCTAGGGCATTCTCCCTTATCTGAAGAGTACCACCTGGAAGGGGCAATGGGACTCTTCTCAGGAGAGTCCATGTGGAGTGTCCTCCCAGATAACCAGCATGGAGTGAGGGGGTGGCCAGCCAAAGGAGCGACACTGTCTGCTTCATGAGAGTAACAGATCCAGGGGCCATAACATGTCTACTTGAAGAATCCACCAAAGTGTCTACAAGGTAAAAAAAAAGATAGCTTCAAACTCTTTTCTCTTGTGAGAAAAAAAAAAAAAAAGGAACCACAGGAGAAGCCATCTTGAAATATACCAATTCAAGTAATAACAAGTCCTCTATACCCTTTTGCCCTTCCCTTTTCTAATGCTCCAATCACAGAGAGGGGAGTTGGGGTTGAGAAAAAGAGAAGGACCCCCTAACCTCACACGAACTGCAAGAAGCTAGCCTCCATTGTGGGTGGGAGAAAATCCAACATTAAATCAAGTTTATCCTCTGGGACTAGACAGTCTCATTTCTAAAATGAGACGATCTGTGATGTAAAGAGATCGCAGGACTTTCTATTACCTAAGGCTGACCACAAAAGTCACAGCCCCTGCCTTTTCCATCCAGGGTCATAGAAAGACTATGCCCAGTATGGAAAATTTAAAGAGAGCAATGAAAAATAAAATTAAAGTGTTTTATTATGCTGCATGAGCTGTGTTTGTGCAAAGTACAACTGACTACGTGTATAAACAGCTCTCGCTCTGTCTCTTTTTTTAATCAACTAGAAAACCTTATCTACCAGACACCAGACCCTTATCCATACAATCGTATGGTGCTTTTCTTGAGTCTCACTCCAAACCTGCTCTCCTGGCTTTAGCCAGATGCCATCATGGAGGAGTACTTGCTGCACACACTCCAGCATAATGTTGTATAAGGGGAAATAAAATGAAAAGTGAGGATGCAGGTAGCACTAAGATCTAAGGCCTAATTATAGAATCGGAATGCAAGACACACATTAATTACTCAGATATAAAGAAGAAATTGAGGACAGATTGCCATTACATATATATTCATATATATATATATGCATATTTTTACAGACACACACACACACACACACACACACACACACACACACAATCAGTGCTCTGTGAAGCCAGACTGAACAGCGCTGGGGGAGGGAAGGCGTTAAGGTGCTAACCATGGCAGCTATGACATGTCCGGTCATCATCTTGTTTTTAAACGACAAGTTATTTCATGAAATTTCTTTTTGCTGCCAGTTGACTAAGAGTCTTTCCCTCCCAGACTAGAAGCATGGACCTGTCTCAGTGAATCTTCCCTCCAAGGCTGAGTCCTTCCCATTGGTGTTCAGCATGTCTGCATTCCCAGAAGCTTGTGGACAACTTTGAAGTAGCATGGGATAGCCACAATAATGCTGCCATCATACAAGTCCTTCTCTCAGCTTCCAGGGATCCCCTGGCGTAATGGAAGGGCTAAAGCTAGAACTCTGATATCACCTTTGTCTCCACAACCAGAGCTTGGCACAGTAATTGGCACTTAGTACGTGACAATAAATGACAGTATTTTGGGGGGGAAGGTCTCATCATCATTACTACAACCCTTCTTGAAGCATAAACCTCACACATAAGCCTGGTGAAAAGAAACACTGTCTCTAAAATGGGCTGCGGGTTCCTTTTATGTGAAGAGGAATTTAAATACAGAGGGTGCCAAAAACAGTTTACACATTTTAAGAAAGGAAAAAACTGTATTAAAATTGTAATACTCAATATATACTGATAACAAAAGATGAATACAAGTCATGTGTATATATTTTTTTGGCACCCCCGGTATAATCATAAATTGCTAGAGATGGGAGCCCCAATGAGATGATTTATTGCAGGTGCTCACAGTATACTAGACAACTAACACTTCATATATATAGTACTGACTTCTTAGAAGGGAGTTGATCAGTACAGAGCGCCCTTTCCGTTTAGGCCTGGAAGTGTATTATAGCTGTATCCTGCTGCAAAAAACCCAATGAACTAAAACACAAACTTGTTAATAAGCTAAATTAAGGGTTAGGTTATCACTACATGAAAAAATTTCTTTAAACCTTACCTACATACTAAAATAATTTCAGTACTTCTCCAAATATAAACTAAAAACATTTGCACAGAGTAGATTTAAAATAATTTTGAAAAACGCATTGCAAAAAAATGATCAGCTTTATATACTTTTTAAAAAATATACCAATTGCAGCTTCAGAATGTGACTGCCAAAATGCTATGTCTTAGAGAGGAGAATTGTGGGTGGCATTTATTTTGCATCTATTCCTTTCAATTTTATTACTTTAGTTTCTCAATTGTTCAAAACAAACACATGTAACTTGTTTAATATATAAGAAGGTAAAAGCTGTAAAGTATGGTTTCTCCTAGACGCAAGGAATTTTGCTCACTTTTTTGATTAACTAACCAGAATATGAAAAAAATCTTTGTTTTACTTTGTAAGTCTGTAGAGTTTGGTAATATATTTGTTACTTAGTAAAAGAAAATACTTATACAGAAAATAAATAGAGATGGACACTATTTATTCTAGACATCAATGAAAGAAAAATAATTTTCCTTCAGCAATGCTCAAGAAAGTGTTTTCTTTCTAGCTTAGGGGGAAATCTGTGAGCTATAATTAATTATTGAATTAACGCTACTAGTTTAGAATCAATGGTCACCGCGATCAATACCTGAGCCTGAATGAAATGAGTACGGGCTTCAGCAAAACGGCTGAAAAGAAAAAGCACTCAAGATGAACCCCATTTGCTGTTGGAGGTCACCTAACCTTAACAATCACGGTGACAATAGTATTCATGTCGACCAAATTATAAAAGGTTCAGCTCAAAATTTCATTTGAACACACACATGCATGCACACATACACACACACATTGGAGCATGAACTATGAAAACACAACAGCTTTGCCACAGTGGAACCACACTGCCCAACAGGGTACTGTTACTGTGATATTGCATTATCTGTGACCTTCCCTCTTAAGTCATGTGGATCCTATCTATCTCTCCACAAGACATGTGGATCATATGTATTTTTATACCATTATATGGTACTTTTTTAAGTGAATTTTTGTGGGACTTTGGTGGGATAGCAACATGTTCCTTATGTAACTAGAGACACCCTGAGCTGTCACAAATGCAGGGCCAGCCTGACCAGCAGGGCCAACGGAACTATTGGCTCCAAAGTGCATATTATTATCTGATGATTGTTTATTCGATGCAACTAAGGTGTAGAGCAGCCCCCTCTCAACCCTGGCATCCCAGAACCATCCCCTCTGAGATCTGGCTCAGTCACAGAAGTTGACTTGCATAAGCTCTTCTATGGCAAGGAGCAAGTTTGCTTTCATTCACTCATTCAGGAACTATTTATTGAGCACTTACTATGTGCCAGGTGTAGGGTAAACAGCAATGAAGTTTGGCTCTCACGGAACTTACAGTCTTTCGAGGGAAGACAGACAATAACGAAACAAGAATGAGTATGTAATATGGCAGGTAACTAAAAAGAAAAAGTCAAGCAGGGTAAGGGAATGAGATGGGGGTCTGTTTATGCAGCATGGTTAAGAGAGTACATTGTTGGTGCTCAATAAATGCTTGTTGCATAAGTGAATAAGTGCCGCTATATACAATCCTGGATTTGTTCAGTTAGTTGGTCCTTTGAGAAATAGTAGTACTTAACTATTACTCCCTCCCTAGGGCGTTTCCTTTTTAACTTATTGAGTTGTTAATCATCCCTATACTATGTTTGTGTTAGAAGAAAATTATTGAAATAAAAATATTAATGGCTTAGAAAAATGTTTAGCACAATACTTGGCATATAGGAGGTATATTACAAGGTTATTGACATAACTTATAACATTGAAAATCTGCAATAGGACTGAATTTTGATTCTCCATCTAGGGTTGTACACAATAGCCCAATCCTCAATGTTCAGCTTTCTCTCTTTGAGAAACCTTTCAAATAATAATAATCAAAACCAACCTTATGGAACATTGACTATGATAAATAAACGAGTTGTTATGCTAATCCTTTAGATTATCATTTTATGAGTCCTCACACTGACACCATGAGGGACGTATTTGCCGATCCTTTTTTCTATAGCTGTGGAAACATGCTTCGAGTGGTTAGGTGACCTGCTCTGCATCACACAGCTTGTAGGGATGTGACAGGCTTGGAGCTGAGGCTATCTGATTTGAGCCGAGCCACCATTCATCACTCTCACCCACACTGTCCAAATAAACCTTATGTTATTCATTTCATTTGAAATAGCTTTCATGTAGAAGGCTGGTTGATCTGTTAAAGATACAAAAATCGCTGCTGGTACCTGAGTGGGTGTGTATGTGGAGAAATCCTTCCTTTTCATTAGCATCTGTGTATCCCTCACAATAAAATGCAGGCATTAGGCTTGGATCCCAAAGGAAACATATGGTTCAAGTATTGTAAGAATCTCTTCTGTTCACTGATGGAGTGAAGCTGAGGTTGAGCAAGAGAGGAACCTTTGGGTGAGTACATCTTTATTGTCTCTCCATTATCCTAGAAAATAATGGGTTGTCGGAAAAGTCATGACACATGTTTGCAACAGATGGCGCTAGTTCATTTTTGGAAGTACTAGAGTCATTCACATCTAAGTTATTGCTATGTTGTTTGACAGCTGACAGTTCTAGCTTCATTCTAAAAAAAAATTGAGCGATTTGGTTGAGTTTTGGAGATTTTACAGCAAGTTGAAGATGGAAGACCAAACTGTGCATTTTTGCCATATTACTGTTTTACTTCCATAAAGGGAAGAATGCACGTCAAGCTTCTGAAAAGTTGCATAAAGTTTACGGTGACAATGCTCTACAACGACGTCAGTGCCAACAATGGTTCACGAAATTCTGTGCTGGTGATTTTGATCTCAACGATACTCCTCGGTCAGGGAGGCCCACCAAGGTTGATGACGACAAAATAAAGGCACTGATCGAGTCAAACCCACATTACACGACACGAGAGATCGCAGAAACTTTGAACATCCATCATTCAAGCGTTCACGACCACCTGAAGAAGCTGGGGTACGTAATCAAGCTCGGTAATTGGGTTCCGCATGAACTCAAAAAGTTTATTCGATGGCACATATAAACATCTGCAATATGCTCATTAAACATGAGGAAAACTATCCTTTTTTGAAGCGACTGATAACTGGTGATGAAAAGTGGACTGTTTACAACAATGTGGTGTGCAAATGGTCTTGGTCCCGATGTGATGATTTGCCTCAAACGACATCGAAAGATGACATTCATCAGAAGGTTATGATCTCAGTGTGGTGGAATTTTAAAGTGTCGTGTTTTTCGAGCTCCTACCAAGGAACCAAACAATCAATTTGAATGTGTACTGTTGGCAATTGGACAGTTTGAACGAATCCATCATCCAGAAATGTCCAGAGCTTGTTAATTGTAAAGGAGTTGTGTTCCATCGCAACAATGTGAGACCACACACAAGTTGGATCACCCATCAAAAATTATTGGAGCTTGGATGGGATGTGTTGCCACACCCACCATACTCATCTGACCTTGCGCCCTCAGACTTCCACTTGTTTCGCTCTCTTCAAAACTCCTCACGTGGTACAACATTCAATTCAGATGAGGCTGTAAATCAGCACCTTGTTCAGTTTTTCGCAAATAAAGACAGATCTTTCTACAAACAAGGAATTATGAAGCTCACTGAAAGATGGCAAAAGGTTATCGAACAATATGAGCAATGTATCATTGATTGATCTTTGTTCTTCATATAAATAAATGACCTTTGAAAAACATAGACAAAATACATCATGACTTTTCTGACAACCCAATAATTCACGGATAAACTTCCTGACTGGACAGTCCAATGCCACTGTCAGATCTTATCTGAGAATTTTACATAGCACCTAATAACCTAACGAAAGTAGGTCATATGTCTTGAAGATCTGTCCTGCTCCTCTTGTTTTTGGCCTAGGGGATTACATTTGAGTTGGCTCTGACTTCCTTGTGAAATCTCCGGAGCTACCAGAGGCCCCTGAAACCCTTAACCTCATAGTGATGTGCTTCTGTAAAAGGCTCAGCTTTGACAATGGACCTGGAAATGATGCTCCTCTGTGGAAGCTTCCGTTTTCCCAAGGTTAATCAAAGCCTGAATTCAATATTCCTTTCCTGTAGCACCCAGCTTTTCCCTCTCTTCCTCCTTTCCTCTTTTCCTCCCTTCCTCCCTGCTTTTCTTCCCTCCCTCCCTCCTTTCTTTAAAGCAAGTTGTCTCATTTTTCAAAGAAAGAAGAAGAAAAAAAAAAAACCAAGACAACTAAATAAGCCAACATAGGGAATGGGCCTGTTTCCAAAAGGTATCTGCAGATATCAAGGAGAGGACCTAGGATGGGAAACAAAATTTTTTCCCAACTATGCTTGGCAAAAAAACAAACAAAACAAAAACAAAACAAAAAGTCTTCTCCAGCTTGTCGTGTCATATTTTGTAATGACAGGGGACACTATGTCTATGATACGGAGCCACCAGGTTCCAACCTGACCCTTTGTATGACGTTATTAAGAGCATGCTCAAATTCTCAAAGATTCACTGGAGAAACATTCTCTGACATTTATAAATAAATTGCCAAAGACTCTCAAAGGCCAGTTGTATTAAAAAATCAATATAAGTTCAAAACAATTCTCCAAAAGTTTTTATATACTATAAACCTGTTAAACCCATCAATACCATTTCAATGCAAAAGGCACAAAACAAAATAACTTGCTCCTCATAAAAACAATTATACTATTTATTAGGTAAAATTAATCACAGTTTACTAAAGGCCATAAGGTCTTGCAATGGGACAAAAATTTTAGATTGTATGATGGATGTTTACAGTTCTGTTAAGGTATCTCTGTGACTGTACCCAGATCCTCGCATGGACATAGCATCAAAGTTTAAATGTGAGATTTTCTTGGGACATGAGGCGCGCCCTCGGTCCCTATTAGAGGCCCATTTTGTGCTCCCTGAATGACAGATCCCGTGGGAAAACCCAGACAGAGAAGGCTTGGGGGATGAAACTTAGATTTACACTAACACTTACCAATGACCTGAGAATAGCCCATCAGTGAAATATTTGCCAGTGCAGGAAAATGAAGAATAACTGTCCTGAAATGATGGGGATAACTCACGACCTAGTCTTTTCGAGTCTCAAACTTTTAGGTTTTATTACATTTGGCTTGATTGGCCACTCCTTGCTTTATTAAACAGAGACTATCAAGAGTAACAGTCTTGGCTGGCAGTCTCTGTGTCATCACCATAACGACAAGCGACTGTCTTTGCTGCGGCTAAACTATTCCCTCAGTGTCCCCCCAGAAGGACAAGAATACCCCATCCTGCCTTCACTGCTCCAGACCGCCATGGAGGTTTCAGCTCTAATGTCGATTTTTATGGCTTTTGCTCTCTCCCCTTTTATTGTTAATGATTATATTTCTCACATCTGCTATTGAGCCTGCAAATAATAAACTTTCCCCTGACCTGTACTTTTATTTTTCCCCTGAGAACTTAAGGATTAAAGGACTAATTTTGCTGGCTGTATTTAAGAACAAAAAACAAAACACAAACAGCCTTGGGGTGATGTTATATTATGAAGTCAAGATACAGGGCGCTACAGTACCTGAACTTCTGTGAATTTATTTTTGTTCTTTTGCCTATTCGGAGACTCTCTCAGCTTCAGACTCATCATTCAGAAAAATGTGCATCGAATTTTGGTGACTATTAATACAGTCACGTGGTATAATAGAAGTCATGTCCTTACAGTAATACAGATGGGCACGCATAATTATTATCAGCCATGTTAAGGATAGATGACATTTCCAGAGAGCTGAATCCTGGGGAGGTGACATCAAATTTTGAAATTCTGAAAGTACGGGATCCCAGTTGAGAATACCCAAAATAAATCTATGGTTTGAGAAGTGAGCTTTGAGAAGTGGGCCTATACATGTACCAGAGTCAGCCAGAGGAGA
>NW_017731361.1:9257461-9261339 GCF_001890085.2 Hipposideros armiger
AAGACCAAAGAGTAAGCACAAAGATTTCCCAAGGAAGGTATCACTCATTTTGCCAGTGAATACAAATATATATATTCGTATTCAATAAAGAAATCTATATTACTGCAACATTTGAAGATTCCTCATAGTATGAGCTGAATTGTGTTCCCCCAAATTCATATGTTGAAGCCCTAACTTCCATGGTGATTGTATTTGGAAATAAGGTCTTTAAGGCGGTAATAAAGGTTAATGAGGTCACAAGGATGGGGCCCTTATCCACTAGGACCAGTGTCCTCTTATGGAGAAGAGACAGCAGAGATCTGTTTCCACATCACAGAGGAAACATCATGTGAGGGCAAACTGAGAAGACAGCTTTTCACAGATCAGGAAGAGAAGCCTCACTGGAAACCAACCCTGCTGGCACCTTGATCTTGGACTTCTCGCCTCCAGAACCGGAGAAAGTGAGTGTTGTGTTGTTTAAGTCACCCAGGCTGTGGTATTCCACTATGACAGCTAGAACAAACTAATATGTTGACTAATGTTTGTGTTAAATTATTATTTCCTGTCTTCCTTTAACAATGGTTATATTTTTCCAATGGAGAGTCAGGATGGCTTATCGGACAAAGGACTTTTGTGTCCTCTTTCAAGTCAAGAATTCCCCAGCTTTCATGCTTCATACAAAAAGAAAAAATATATATATTAACACCCCACATATAACACTTGGTTTGTAAGGTATCTTTTCATTAGGGATCTCTTCTCTGAGTGCCTCCCTCCAGACATCAAGCACGGACAGGCAAAAGGCCATAGGCAGACAAAGACCAGCCACACAGCAGAAATCAGTGTAAACTTCGCAATGACACAGGCTCTTTGTTACATGGATTATACTCTTTTTTCCTTCTGAAATTTAAATTCTCTCTCATTGAAAGGGATTTACAATTGCATCTTTTCAGGCCAGCCACAGTTGTCAATTTTTGATCAAGGAGGGCAGAATAAAGCCGTGGCCTGCACTGGCTGATAAGGAAGGTTCCACTGGCCTTTATGAACTGCAGCTTAAAGTGGTGCTGTGGTTTATACAGATCGAGTGTATTTACCTATTCACTTTTCCTTCCTAACAGTACTTTTTTGAAGCCTGCTCTGTGCCTGGTATTGGGTCCTAGGGGTAGAGCTGAGTCATTGCCGTCAGCTTACAAACTAGAATATAAATAAATGCAGACCCCCATCCGAAATGAACCAAATCAATGAATAAGGTATTTTCCGATGATGGTGAGTACTGATAAGATCAGAAAAGATAGTAATGGATGGCTTTAACTAGTCATTCGGATTGATTCAGAACTGTGNAGCTGCTCCTCTGAGATAGTAGGTGCCCTCATTCGTTATATAAACTATTGCTTATATATGACTATAGGAATATATGTAAATATAATTAATATAGAAAGCATAATGATGAAACAAAAACATATAATTTATAAATTGATATTATATCTATCTATCTATCTATCTATCTATCTATCTATCTATCTGCAAAGGATTTATCATGGAGCCTAAAACATGTAAAGCATTCAAGAAATATTACCTAGTTGCATTATTGCAGAATTAAATATTTGCCAAAACATCAACTAATTATACCCCTGTATTTTCCTCCACTTTTATATACGTATATCTATGAATTCATTCATTAGTATAAAATACACATTTTTGTTTTTCAAAACATGATTATTACTCAGAATTCCTCATTTACGTACCTTTGAGGCATTATTCCTGCTGTTCACATGTTTAACTTTATGATTGGTGACCCGGTAAGTCCACTGGTTTGCTTTAGTTTTTTTGTGCTTCCTACATCTTTAAACATTTATAAGCCACTTATTCTGATAATAAAAATGAAGTCACCATATGAACCAGTGCTTATAAGTTGGTGCTTTAAGGCAGGAGAAGGAAGCTTTTTTCCTAATAGGCTTCACCAGGGCCAACCCTCCATGTAGAAAAAGCTGCCTATGTGTCCAGTACTTACTAAAGATCAGGCACTGCTATGACTCCTAGGTTGTGAAAAGGACTTCATGTAAGTACAAATGTCCCCTTATTTCCACATATTCCAGGGTGCCCACATTTTTTACCCAGTAGAGTCATTAGGAGTTCTTTTAAAAAACAAGGTTCTTATAAATTTTGGTGGTGCCATGGTGCAACCAGAGAAGGCTGTGCAATCAAGCACAGGGAAATGAATTGCTCTCTATTTTTCTGCTGGCGATAAAGGCTGGAAACCATGACACAGATAAACACCCCTGCAAGAAAAATTGCTGAAAACATCACTTCTACCTGGCATCAAGAGCTTTTGTTTTGGGGGGTAAGTTCTACAAGTTGGAAAACAAAAATTCCAACACTGGACACAGCTGACCTGAAAACACGAAGATTCTAGCAGCAAAATTTGGTAATTACCAAAGATGTAAATAGACAGAGGCTGGCTTTGATACAGTCTCATGGTCACTTGGTCTGTCTCAGGACCTCATCATATGCCACATGAACCAATTCAGTGGCTTTCTACTAGTCTTCCCTTTTCCAGACTGCTTCCTGCAACCCATCCTCAAGATGCTGTCAGAGTTACTGCCTAAGAGTGTCTCTTTCTACTCAAAATCAGTACGTGACTTCTTCAGAGCCCTTCATTCTATTTAAACTACTCCAATATTTAACCCTGGCCCACCTATTTCAGACTTATTGTCCCAGATGGTCTCCCTTATCCTATGTTCTAGACAAATTAAACTCTCACTATTCTCCATATTTGTCCTGCCTTTGTATTTTTGCATACGTTATTTACTCCATCTAGAATGGAGTAAATTCTCGCAAGGCCTGGGTTTGCTTAATTTACTGGGTGACATATATTCTTCAAATTGTATCTCATATGCTCCCTCTGCCGAGGAGTCATTTTCCCATATATTATTATTTAGGACAACAACTGGGAACATTAACTGAATGTTTACACTGCACTAAGCACTCTGCTAAAGGTATCATAGACTTATGTAACAAACAAGAAAAGTATAACATAGTGTTAAAGAGTGCCAGCATTCACATCCTGGCTCTACCGCATATTTGCTGATGAGCTTGGGAATTTATTCACCTTCTGTGTGCTTAGTGTCCTCACGTGTAAAACGGGTAGAGTTACGACACAACTAAGACCTAATAGAGTTATTATGGGGATTATGTAAAATAATACATAGGCAGCCCTTAGAACCATTCCTGGCACATTGTAATTATGGTATAAATATCTGATGCTGTTACTATTATACCTCACAATATGCTACAAGGTAGATGTCATCATTATTCCCATTTAAGAGATGAAGAAACTGAAGCTTAGAAAGGCTGAAACATGTCCAAAGTCACAGAGCTACTATGTGGCTGACCCAGACCACACACACATCAATGTCAGCTCTAAACCTGTGACCGTATTTTCTGCCATATGGGCAGACTAATTGTCTTTGTTTTCAACCTAGTGATGCTTGAACCCTAGTGAGGGTTGAACAATCAGCAGTAACAATATTTACTAACATTTATTGAATACTTACTAGGTGCCAGGCACAGCTCTCCACACTATGCTTGCATTATCTCATTCATTCTCCCAGCAGACTTAGCAACCAAAGACCATTTTATCCTCATGTTATAGAGGAGGAAATCTGCTTTAGAGAAACTTGTTCAGTCATACAACGTATAAGTGCCAGAGCTAGGACTCAAACCCAGACTTTTACCTGAAACGACATTCTGTCTTACTTTTAGCCGAAATTATTCTCTTACTGATTTGTTCTTTCAGTTCTCTTAGTGGAAGCTACTTCTATGTCGCTGGGTACTTCGTTAGCTGTGCTTATGTCAGACACCGTTGCCTGTCAATCACCCCAAAGCTGGACCGTGCCCCATTC
>NW_017731361.1:9262929-9269575 GCF_001890085.2 Hipposideros armiger
AGGGGAAGGTCTGTGGATGCTCAAGTTGAGAAATCCAAGAAATAATTGGTACTATAGCAATCTGTCCTGAGAACATAGATTTAGGAGGCACAGGAAAGGGGAGATTACCTGCACCCAGGCAGTGTGGGAATGAGAAGAAATAAAGACCTAAAACAATAGCAACACCAACAACAGTTATACACGGATGTTAACAATAAGGTTTAACTCGATAGTAAACACTATTCTTCCCAGTGCCTCTGTAATTTGTTTCTGTTAATTATTTGAAATTAACCAAAGCAGAGTAACATTATTGTTATTTTTTACAACTAGTCCATGTACTAGTGTTTCATGGCTAGAGGGTCTGAGCATTCACTAATACTAAGGTATCAGTAAATTGAACATCTTCCAATTGGGGACCCACACTGAATATTCAGATTATTTTATTAATTTACATATATATGTATACCCTATATTGCTTTAAGAAAAAGGAACACAGGTTACTTACAAACAGCCATATAAAAGAGTCATAAACAGATGAGTCTATCAGTGGAAGGGGAGAGGTCCATTATGAATATTTAAATGTTTTTTAAAAAGGAATAATCACTGTGATTACTAGTGTTAAACTATAGTGAATTAAATGAAAGTACAATGGTTTCAAAGAATTACCTTTTAAAGCATCTTGTATTTTTATGTACTGACTGAAACGGTCAGAGAGAGGAATTCTATCAAAGACAGAAGGCACGTGTGTTGACTTTACAGAAGAAATAAATAGAGGTCGAAAGACACAGGGAAGCCCTTCTCCTCACCCCTTTACCCTGGTACATGCAGAGATGAGAATATTCTAACCACTTAACCTTGAAATTACTGCTTGACCTTCTGAGAAAGGCTTTGCTCGTGAAAAGTTCTCAGAGTTACAAAACATTAAACAGAAACCCTTGTCCAGTGTGATGCATTGTATTTATATTTCTTGTTGAGAAACTGAAAAAAGCTTTACAAAGATCTAACAAATCTCTGTAAGTCGGTGGCTTGTGTGCACGCTTCCCCGCTCAGTGGACACCGGGGGCAGGTAAACGGAGAACAGAGACTGACAGGAGAAAAGGAGGGTGAACAGGCACCCACTGTCATCTAGTCACTAAAGAAATGCAGCGCTGCACACATTTGTCCTCTGATAGGGCTTGTTAATGTAAACAGCCAGCGCTCTACCCTTCTCACGTGGTAGCTGCTGTTTCTAGACTTTGCCATCTGTTAACACCGGTGAGCAACTGTGAACAAAACATCAGAAGTGCGGAGGGTAGAGAGGTTAAAAAAAAAAAGGAAAACAAGAAAAAGGAATAATTACGGAGTGCTTCCTGTGTTCAGGAAACTGCTGGATGCTGTCACATTGATAACAGACACTCAGAAAATACTTAGTGTCTTCTGTAATGTATGCTAATTTAATGCACATGAGGAAGAGGCTGGTGGAATCTGACGACTATGCTATAATTTATGCTATTTGATTAAGGAAACTGGTTTTTGTAGAGAAAAGGAGGAGTCCCTGTGCATTACAACCACTGATCATGAAGGAAGCTAATTTGTAATAGTGTTTGGAGGCATGAAGCAAACAGCAGGCACAGCGCTGGGTCAAGCTTGGCTAATATCCCCTGTATAGTGATCACACCCAGTAGGACCCATTCCATTCACGGACGATATTACTACCAGAAATGAAGAACCCAAGAAACAAAGGACAGAAGTAGCCACTGGGACAAAGAATCCGAATTATCCAAAGACCTTTTCTTTTCTCTAGAGGGGCGGGGTATTGAGGGTCCGGGAGACCGCTTTGCACATGAAGTCCTTGCCTTAGCTCTTGACTTTGGTAGCAGAGCAGAAGCTATAACAGGTGGCTTTAGGGCGATGTCTTCTTATTCTCTCTACCCACAGGATTAGACTTGATCTTTAATTTTTTAATAAAAATCTAGAGAAGACCTTTGAGAAGTTCTAGTTTTCATAGACAAGAGAGCTACTCCAGTCAACCAAGTGAGCCACAGAATCCCAGTGGCTCTGGAGTCAGATAGGCCCGGGTGTGAACCCAGCCTCTGCCACTCACCCTCAGCCTAGTCATGCAACCTCTGGACCCTGGTTTCCTTTTCCATGAAATGAGTGATAATAGGAGCTACAAATTTTTTTTAACTCATGCATCAACTGTGCCATGTGTTCTTTAACTTTTAAAGGGCAGATTTATTTATTAAAAGGTTTTCATCATAGACTTTATTTTGGGTAAAATTGATGCAGTAAGGAGCAGTTTAGGAAATAATACGGGTCCTTGAAGTTTGATTCCTCCAATTAGAATGCCACTAGACCAATAATGAGTACACAAAAGTAATGGGGCAGTCAAAATACTGTCCACTATTTCCCAATTTTACAATTGTATCTAAACAATTATAGAAAAGTACATGGAAATGTGTGACAAGCAAAAAATGGAGCACGTGGGAATAGACTAGTGGGAGATGACATTACAGAGGTGTCCACGGTTAGTGTATGGGCTACGAAAAGTTGGATAAGGAGTTTGTAATTTGTTAGACGATTTTGAAGTGAAAGTTACGATATGATTTATGTTTAAATGGACTTCTCTGTTTTCTGTGACAAGAATTTTCTGTAAGGTGGGGAACAGAAGCAGGCAACCCCACTAGGGATTTCTGAGGTGGGTCAGGCAGGGGAAGATGGCGGATTTAACTAGAAAAGTAGAAACAGAAATTGAAAAGTAGGCTGATTTAGGTAATCTTTTCAGGTAAAAGTAACAGGATTGTTAATAGACTACATGCAGGGTATCAAGGAAAGAAAGGAATCAAGGGCAGCTCCCCAAACTGGCTTAAAATTTAGAGGATGAATGCCATTCAGTAAGATGGAAACTGGAGAAGGATGTTTGTGTTTCCTGCGACATGCACATAGGTCAAGAGTTCTACACTGTCCCTGTTCAATTTGAAAGACTAGTAAACATCTTAGTGGAGATGTCAAAGCGGTGACTGAGTATGAGTCTGGACCTCCCAGAAGTCAGGACTGGGAAGGAGTCATCCAATAGATAAGAATGCATGAGCTTCCCTGAGGAGAGTGTAGCTAGGGAATTTGGGCGGGGCTAGGACTGAACCTTGATGAACTCGAATACTTAGAAGTGGAAAGTAGAAAAGGAACCTGGCACAAGAAAGGAGAAGAGGGAGCCAGTGAAATAGAAGAAATAACCAGTGAGCGTGTAGAAATAGGAACCATGAAGGGAAAAACACTAAGAAGGGGCTGGTCAACAATCTTATCGGAAAAGTCAAGCTAAGAAAAGGACTAATGACTAGGAATTTGGTCTCACAGAGGTCCTTGGGGGATTTGACAAATGCAGTCAGTGGAGGGATGGGTGGGAATGGAAGCCCATCTGTAGCACTTTAAGGAGAAAGTGTGGGGCGAGTAGGTGTAGCCCGCATGGAGCAACCGCTTTTTCAACAGGTGCTGCTGGTAAAGGGGGAGGGACTTATGGGGATGTCGGGGTCAAAGGCGAATTTTTTTTAAGATTTGAGATACAAGAGCATATTTATATGCTGATGCCAGTAATTGAGTTGAGAGGAAGAAATGGATGATTCAGGAGAAAGACAATTCAACTGCAGGTGAAAAGACCTTGAGAAGGTGAGAGGGGATGAGATTCAGAATCCACGGGCTCCTCGGGCTTCACTCTTCCTGTCGAGGGGAAAGGACGTCCTTCCACCGTGAGGGGCATGAGGCCCTGTGCAAAGGCACAGACAGTCTAATTATAACCATGACCTCGTGTGTGTGTGTTAGCCAGGCTGGAAGGAAATACGTGTAACTGAAGAGTTACATGAGGACACTGGGGGGGATCTGCCTTCCTCTAGTGTCGCTGAATACATGTCTTTAGGACACATTTTTAAAAGTCACAAATCCTAAAAAAAGCTCCTACCTCAAGGCTTTCTTACCAGCTATCCAGTGACAAAAGAGCTGACAGACATACAGTGGTTTCTGATACATGNGCTAATCTACTCCTTAGTAAATATTATCGGTGAATCTGATGTAACACACTGTCCCTGTGTGCTCAGCCAAACGTATTTTTTTGTCAAAGATGTTTCTTATAATAGCTAAGGGTTGCACTAGGCACTTGCTTTTTGTGTCTAGAACACTGTAGCCATTCTCTGATGTTTGAACATCTGCCTGACGACTGGAGTGAAACCCCAAATCATATTGTCTGCACGGCTAATGAATTCGGGTCGTCCTCCTAATGTAACGACGCAACTATGCCGACCTCACTGTGCCAGCAAACCCTGAGATTTTAGAACTAAAGATACTGAATGCTTCCTTTTTTTAAAAAAGATTCATTTCTTGTTATTAAGTCTGGTTTTTGGAGACTAGATATCAAATGGATGGTTCCAATTGAAGTTAATTGTATTAAAATGGGAGATTAGCAAATGCTATTTACTGGCTTATTTTTTCAATTTTAACCACAACAGCCTCCAAGTTATGTAACAAGAAGGGACATAGGATGCTTCAAGAATCTAACAAATTCAATTTGGTGAACAATTACTGCATGCCTATTATATGCCAAGATCTGTACTAGGTCCCAGGATACAAAACGAAGGAGCCATTACTCCTGGCCGCAAGCACTCCCAGTTCCAGTGGGGGAAACAGGTCCATAAATAATAATAGACTGAGACACAGGCTATAATAGAAGGATTACAAAATGCTCTGGGAACTTAGAGAAAAGGATGATTAATAATGACTTCATGGAGGCAGAGCTGGGAAAAGTCTAGGTCAAGGAAAGCTATACAGGAAAGGTTACAACTCAGCTCTAACTTTAAGGATGACTAGAGTTTCAGAATTCAGGAGTAAGAAGAGGTGCATGCTGGGTGATACAAGCTAATATCTATCAAAAGTGGTACTGTATTGAGCACTTATACCTTATTCTTCACCACTACCAAATAAGTTAAACATGTTTTAAGTTCCCATTTTCCAGATTAAAAAACTGAGGCCTAGACAGGTAAAGTAACTTAGCCAGAGCCTCATAGCTAGTGATTGGGAAAACTTATATTCTATACCAGGTCTGTATGTCTTGAAGGCCTGGGCTTCTAAACACTATACTTTATCACCAGGTAGGGTAGGCAGTATGTAGACATAAATTATCTTCTTTTGAAGACTAGGGGTTAGTCCATTATGCGTAGAATATAGCTTGCATTGATGTGTGTTGGGGTGGGGGGGTGCAGGTATGGAGCAGCTGTGCATATTTCACCATAAGAAATATAAGACGTGAAAACTGGCTCCAGGTTTTAGGACTACAGAGTTGGAGCTTCACTCCACAGGCAGCAAGGACTCTGTGAATGCGGGTAAGAATCAGAGTAACACGATCAAGAATGAGCTGGTGAGAGAAATCCAGGGGCTTTGAAGCAGCTTTAGAGGAACCAGAAGCTAGAAAACCTGTTAGAAAGATACGGAAATAATCTAGACAAAAGATGACGATGGTCTCAACTCGGGTACTGCCAGTAAGGACAAAGAAGATAAGGAGACATAAAGGTATTCCACTTTTCAGAGAAAGAATCAACATGATTTCAGAATGGATTAACTGGAGGGATGAAGGACAGGTATCATGGGTGACACTAGGGATCGGTGCTTAAATAACCGGGTTGGTGCTTATGTGAAATTTGGGACATTAGGGGAAGGTCTGTGGATGCTCAAGTTGAGAAATCCAAGAAATAATTGGTACTATAGCAATCTGTCCTGAGAACATAGATTTAGGAGGCACAGGAAAAGGGAGATTACCTGCACCCAGGCAGTGTGGGAATGAGAAGAAATAAAGACCTAAAACAATAGCAACACCAACAACAGTTATACACGGATGTTAACAATAAGGTTTAACTCGATAGTAAACACTATTCTTCCCAGTGCCTCTGTAATTTGTTTCTGTTAATTATTTGAAATTAACCAAAGCAGAGTAACATTATTGTTATTTTTTACAACTAGTCCATGTACTAGTGTTTCATGGCTAGAGGGTCTGAGCATTCACTAATACTAAGGTATCAGTAAATTGAACATCTTCCAATTGGGGACCCACACTGAATATTCAGATTATTTTATTAATTTACATATATATGTATACCCTATATTGCTTTAAGAAAAAGGAACACAGGTTACTTACAAACAGCCATATAAAAGAGTCATAAACAGATGAGTCTATCAGTGGAAGGGGAGAGGTCCATTATGAATATTTAAATGTTTTTTAAAAAGGAATAATCACTGTGATTACTAGTGTTAAACTATAGTGAATTAAATGAAAGTACAATGGTTTCAAAGAATTACCTTTTAAAGCATCTTGTATTTTTATGTACTGACTGAAACGGTCAGAGAGAGGAATTCTATCAAAGACAGAAGGCACGTGTGTTGACTTTACAGAAGAAATAAATAGAGGTCGAAAGACACAGGGAAGCCCTTCTCCTCACCCCTTTACCCTGGTACATGCAGAGATGAGAATATTCTAACCACTTAACCTTGAAATTACTGCTTGACCTTCTGAGAAAGGCTTTGCTCGTGAAAAGTTCTCAGAGTTACAAAACATTAAACAGAAACCCTTGTCCAGTGTGATGCATTGTATTTATATTTCTTGTTGAGAAACTGAAAAAAGCTTTACAAAGATCTAACAAATCTCTGTAAG
>NW_017731361.1:9272005-9273981 GCF_001890085.2 Hipposideros armiger
CAAATGCAGTCAGTGGAGGGATGGGTGGGAATGGAAGCCCATCTGTAGCACTTTAAGGAGAAAGTGTGGGGCGAGTAGGTGTAGCCCGCATGGAGCAACCGCTTTTTCAACAGGTGCTGCTGGTAAAGGGGGAGGGACTTATGGGGATGTCGGGGTCAAAGGCGAATTTTTTTTAAGATTTGAGATACAAGAGCATATTTATATGCTGATGCCAGTAATTGAGTTGAGAGGAAGAAATGGATGATTCAGGAGAAAGACAATTCAACTGCAGGTGAAAAGACCTTGAGAAGGTGAGAGGGGATGAGATTCAGAATCCACGGGCTCCTCGGGCTTCACTCTTCCTGTCGAGGGGAAAGGACGTCCTTCCACCGTGAGGGGCATGAGGCCCTGTGCAAAGGCACAGACAGTCTAATTATAACCATGACCTCGTGTGTGTGTGTTAGCCAGGCTGGAAGGAAATACGTGTAACTGAAGAGTTACATGAGGACACTGGGGGGGATCTGCCTTCCTCTAGTGTCGCTGAATACATGTCTTTAGGACACATTTTTAAAAGTCACAAATCCTAAAAAAAGCTCCTACCTCAAGGCTTTCTTACCAGCTATCCAGTGACAAAAGAGCTGACAGACATACAGTGGTTTCTGATACATGCGAAACACGTGGGCTCCAGCACTGGACGATGGGGGCTCCTGCTGGGAAATACCACGTGCCAGCCCCAGTACTGATTCTTCATGGCGTTAATACTACCTACAGAGTCTTACTGTCAGGGCTGTTGTAAGAATTTTACAAATACGGTTATGTGTCGGCAGCTCTGAGGCTATCTCCTGCTTCCTGCTAAACTAACACAACCAAAGGGGAGCCCTTTCCTACTCAGCATTCGCTCTGTAAATATTCCACTTTGTGTCTCCTGCTGGGGTCAGGTTACCCCAGGCTTCTGAGTGTCCTAGAGGCACTGCAGGAAATGCAGTCTGAGACCATTGCTTCCGCTTCGTGCCTTTTGTCTCTAGAGTCTGTTGCCTCCATGATTGGTAATTTAGAGGAGAGAGGAACGTCAACTTGAAAGAGGGAAGGTAGCTCTTTCACACAAGGAATGGAGAGAGCTGATCCCAGTATTTATGTCTCTCCCATTGTTCCTGGGCTAGAGGAGCAGTTGGATGAGTTGGGAAAACTTCGAGGTTTAATGTAGTTTGGATGAGTGGAGAAAATATGGGGACGGCACCAAGACGAGAAGAAACACTTTGGCAGGAACAGGGAAGGCCATTTAAAAGCAAATAACCAGGAGTTGATTATATTTAATGTTTCCACCAACTATGTCAACAAAGCAAGGGCATGAAAAGGAGAAAATCAAGTCAAATTATAAATAAGCTACCACATTAAAGTGACCTATTATCAACCACTCAGGGGAAGTGGAACATGTTTAGAGACCCGGAAAATGTTTAGCAGACAGCTCTGACATTAACCAGCTGTGTGTGGCCTAGGAAAGCAGGCAAACTCTTTAAGTTTAATGTCCTCCCATGACAATATGAGGATATTAATACCAACTTCACAGAAAGTAGTTATCAGGCTTAAATGCGATAACACGCAAAACACCCAGCATAGTACATGACATACAGAATTCACTCATAAACAGGTTTCCTCTGGGAAAAGGAGAAGTGGTATAAATTTTTCAGGACTTTTCCATCTACAATAGATGCGGTAACAAAATGAAAACATTTGAAACAAGGAGAACAACTATTCACTAAACAGTGCGGTAGTGATCACCAGCGTGATAGGAATTCAGACAAGGGGAGATCTGAGCGCAGTGGCCTACTCTGCCAGGCAAAGATTCATCTAAATGTTGGGTCCTCCATTCTGGGTGTGCCGGGGTAAATAACATAGAGAAGTAAATTGAGGAACAAGGACATAGAAAGGGGGCTGGAGGGGGAGGGGACACTGGAGCAAAGATACAAATAAATGATAAGGACATTAAATAAAATGAA
>NW_017731361.1:9275761-9276880 GCF_001890085.2 Hipposideros armiger
TCTATGTTTCTGCCTCAGTGATATGTGACGAGAGAGAGAGAGAGAGAGAGAGAGAGAGAGAGAGAGAGAGAGAGAGAGAGACAGAAAAAGATATTACAGATTACTTAATACAGAGCTAGGAGTTATCAGTACAGCTCAAAGAAGGAAAAACACCAAAGTGAAGGCAGGTGAATCAGGATCAATACTCTCATTACATACTCAGTGACCCTCTTCCCTCTGGATTTATATATTTTATCTCACTTTCTGGGTTACTTTTTATGTATTAAATACAGGAAACATAATAATGAAAGAGTCCCTTGATTATAACTGGAGTCAATGTGGCTTACTGAACCTTAGGAATCAATGTATCTAACATGTTTTCCAATACTTACTGTACATATAGCCTCATTAGATTCACATGCAAGAAAGAGTTCAAAGGAAAAAAAAAACTTTAGAAAGCCATTCATAATTTTCTCTTCAGGATTTAACAGTCATTCTTTACTTCATCTGATAGCCTGTTTTCTAACGCATCCCATGTGATACATCTTCAAGTATCCTGAAACTCAGAGCACAGCTAACTATTTGTGCGGCAATGTGAATGGTTTGTGTGGTTTTGTTTTTCTTCATTTTTAAAATCCACCCTCTGCATTATTCTCTGAAAAAGGAGGCCATTTATGGTTTGATTCTGTGTCACTACAATGTTTTTTTAACTTTAAAGGAAGCTAGATTACAATGCTTTCCCCCACTTGCAGGTGAATAACTCAATCTTTGTGAATTTACTCTTTTTCTTCATTCTTGTTCCTTGAGTGATGTTCCTAACCAAGTTTTCTTGTATAGATTTTCTCATGTTTGATATCCAATTTGCAAATGTTCTTATGTTATGATAAAGGCCTCCATGTCTTTTGGCATAATTTTAGTGCCTAAATTATGCTTATGGTACCTTTGGAATTGAGTGTTATTCATTTTTGTATGTTCCCCACTCTCTACTCTTCCACACATACACCTAACTTAGAAAAACACATCTGAGTTGTTGGAATTATTTTTAAATTTAATTTTTCTTTGTGTTAAAATCAGGACCACAAATCTAAAGAATACCCATTTGCATTTGGTTTGAAAAATATATCAAAGTTCTGTTTTAAT
>NW_017731361.1:9282991-9284267 GCF_001890085.2 Hipposideros armiger
TTGCAAATTATCCTGTTGAAACATCCTTGTGATTGCCCCCAAACCAGATCAACAGCATTCAATTTCATACCGACAGTGCATTTTTATCAAATGCTTACTGCTGGGTTAGGCTTTACCTTCCTGTTCAGCTTCTATGTTAGTGAAACCTGAATGTTTCCCTGAAGCACAGAAATCATGCTTAATTGGGAAGTAACATGGTGTAGTGGAATGAAAATGGGCTAAACAGGGGTCAAAACCCCAACTGTCTCAAGGGCCAAAGAGTTGCTGCAAATCAGTGGAGGGGCCAGGGGAGTTGGGGGTCAGTGTAGCTGTACAGCACAATGCATTCTACCCAGAAGAATGCCCATTTCTCAACCCCAGAAGTGTTTGCCATAAGGAGATGTGGGCCTAGTGGTGCCAGGTTGTCTTATTTTCTAAAAGGAGTCAGACGCTCAGATGTTTTCTGAAATGTCAAAATTATAAAATTTTGGATAAAAGTATGTTTTTTAGAATACTGTGCTAGAAGCATATACTGTTGTTTACAAGCACTTTACACATGTTTACAAACATTTCCCTGAGCTGGGTCTAGTCCATGAAGCTCCAGTTGTTAATCGCTGTGCTTTAAACTCAGATCTTACTTCGATCTGAGCTCTGAACACCAAGTGAATGGCTTTGGCTAAGAAATTCAACCTTTCTGAGCGTCACTTTCCTCTTGCCAAGTTGGAAGAACAATGCCTTTGTTGTAAGGATCGCAAAAATGGACATGGGTGAAAACAGTAAAACAGATATGGAATAAGTGCTCAAAGAATTTAGCTCTTTTTCTGGAAAACTTAGTCATTCTGTTTTCTTCTTTTCATACTTGTTATATTCAGAGCATGTCAGATATCCTTGTTATTAAGAGGGTCAGGGCTATCCCATTGTTGTAGTAAATGGTTTTACTTGCAATATAAAGAAAACTTGAAACTATGGCTATCCTCACATCTTCCAAAGGATAGAGATGAGTCAGCATCAAGTCTGAACATTTTTTCAGATTCACCCAAGGGAGAATGCTTCTTGGCAAAATTACTGTCTCCTGTACAAAATGCTTTCCCACTATTTTATCAGCTACTCTCAGTCATAAAGATCCTTTGGTTTAGTCAAAGAGCATTTAAAGATGCCAAAAAGGTGGTAAGTGATGGCACCTTGTGAGCTGAGAACAGATCGATTGTGCTTAGATTACAGTTGAATCTACAGCCAAAGATCGATGTTTCAAAGCAAGAGGATTATATAAATTCAGATCGTTAATATTTTCAAACTA
>NW_017731361.1:9284937-9287178 GCF_001890085.2 Hipposideros armiger
TAAGCATGCATTTAGAGACTGGGCTCTACAGAAGGTAAAACCCTGAAAGTCGCGCAGTGGTGGAAGAATAAATGTCCTTCATTGCAGGCTGATAGTTTCCTTTCTCTTGTTTCAGAGTATACAGTGCACCCTGTCGAGCCTAAAATATGGGCAGTCTAGCTATGAGAGCAAGATGGCTAAATGTTCCTTTTATGTAAAATTAACTAGGAGTATGCAGTTTCTTGTTACTTCAATTTCAAAAAGTTAAGGTTTTTTTGTTTTTTTTAATGATTGCTAATGTGTTAGGCGCCTGGTTCAGAATGCTATAAATTCAAAATGTTGTAGATGCTTTTATCAAATGAAGCGCTTTAAAAACAGAAGTAAGTCATAATTCAAAGGCTTTTCTTAATACAGAAAACTATCAGATGTTCTCTAAAATACAAAATGCATTTTATGGTTAATGAACTACCATTTAAATTCCTCCTGAAGAGCTGTAGGAGACAAAGACTGAACCAGTGGAGGAGGAGTAATTCCTTCCTCTGGGTCTAGATAACCAGAGCGGAACAGAAACCTGCCGCAGAAACCCCAGTCATCCCAGAGTACCCATTTTCATCATCCTAATTATCTAGGAAATTCAAAAGAAAGCAATATGGGATCTATAACATCTTTAAAACACTTCCGTCTTTCTCTCTGTCCTGTCACTGCCAATTGGCAGAATTAGAATCTTGTGAATTTTCATGTGAAATCATTGTTGATTTTTAGTATAAACTCTCCAGGTTGGTTATTATCATATAAAAAGTTATTGTCAATTATCTTGCCATTTTCTTAATGGCTTGTTGGTAGAATGCCACCATGTCCTAAATTTTATAGAATGGTACTCATTTAAAATATTCCCTCTAGTTGTTTTCATCAGTATTATTGTATTTTAAAACAACAATTTTTTTGTTTGGAAAATATGTTCAAATCATGTATACCTGACCTACAAATTGTTTATGGGCCTTAAATATGGATCAGTAATGACAAGAGAATAAGAGCTCAGCTTATTTTTAGAAGGTACACCTCTCCACGAAATGCTGCACAAGAGAGGGCCAGATAAGAAATGTGGGTGAGAAACATTTGCTTGGTTTACATTTTCATTGTGGTGACACCGGGTAGCATTTTGCAGGGGAACATTTCCAGTTTGGAACAGAAGGCATGATGAAAATATCACCCTCTTCTCTTCAGCACATGCTCACAAGGCTTTTTTAGAGTCACAATGATCTCAGCAAAATTTCCTTCTTGAAAATAATACCAATGAATTATTTTCTGACCAGATAGCATCCACAAAACTCAGATTTGGTTTTCTGTGTATATTTGAACTGCAGTTGGACTCCAAAATTTCAAGCATTGCAGTAAATGATCTTGATTTAGATACCAGAGGCAAAAAAAAAGGAACAAAGACTTGTCCTTCATACTTAAGTTTCAGTGTGTCAGCAGGTCAGGCACTTACAAAGGTGGCTGGTCCCATTGGTTTGAAGATATTTCGCTGTATTTACCAAGTATCCCTCTCTCTTCCAAGTCGCTCTTTTTATATTTGATTTTAAAACATTCATTGGGGGTGAGAGGCTGTCACTTTGTGAGGGGTGAAAAGTATAACTATTGCATTGCTTTGTACACCTGAACTAATAAAAACAAACAAGCAAACAAAAACAAAACAAAACAAAAAAACGTTCATGAAAGCAAGATGCTGCCTTAATTTATCTTTTGAGTCAGGTTGTTGTCTCCATTCCTGCTTCAGCTTAATTTTTTGGTATCGATATGAAGGAATGATTTGTTTATGATTAGTGAATTTAGTAGAGTGGATTTCTAGAACAGCAAAATAGCTATGAGTGTGTATCAAGTAATTGGATGCTAATATTAATTAAATTACTAATTTATTTTAATAAATTACAGTGTCTCAAAGGTGTTCCCTTAATGGTTTCACTATTTCTGACTTGCAATTCCATTTTGAAAGGGAATAAAAGGAAACACAAGGGAAGAAATGTTCGCAGCTTTTCTTATTTATGTCATAACATGTAGTGCACAATTTTTAATGATGGATTTTTAAGTGTTATGATTTGTTACCTTTAAGAATTTGGTTTCTTACCCTACATACTTTATCAAAAAGGTATTAGAAACAATAAAATAATACAGTAAAGTTGCCAGCTACAAAATCAACATACAAAAACCCATTGTATTCCTATATACTAACAATGAAATCTCAGGAAAAGTAATTTAAAAAAA
>NW_017731361.1:9288971-9291333 GCF_001890085.2 Hipposideros armiger
AATACTGTGAATATCACATATATGAATACAGTGCATTTTATTTTCATAGCCAAAATAAAAGGGTAAGAATCAAAATGCAAAGAACTACTAGTGGAAAGCTTTTGAACAGTCTTAGGCCAGAGGTGATTCAGGGGACCACCCATTCATTCATTCATTCATTCAGTCAGTCAGTCAGTCAACCAGGATTTACTGAGCACATATGTTGTGCCAAGTTATTTATTGTTTCAATTTCCGCTCTCAGAGAACTTACTATCTAGTAAAGGGTAAGGAAAATCCTTCCATACTTAAGGAAAGAAACCTCTCCAAGAAGTCATATTTAAAGCTCAAACTTAAAGTATGAGAAGGATTTATCCATTCACATTTATAAGGGGAAGAATCCGATGACTGGGCTTTCATTTAAAAACTATATTTAGGTTTAAAACAAAACAGAAACAGAATCAAAGATACAGAGAACAAACTAATGGTTGCCATATGGGAGTGGGTGGAGGTATTGGATGAAAAAGGTGAAAGGGAGTAAGAGGTACAAACTTCCAGTTATGAAATGAATAAGTCATGGGGTTGTAATATACAGCACAAGGAATAGTCAATCATATTGTAATAACTTTGCATGGTGACAGATGGTTAATAGACTTACTGTGGTAATCACATCGTAAGGTACATAAGTGTAGAATTACTATTTTGTACACCTGAAACTAATATAATAATATATGCGTATATCAACAAAAATTAAACAAAAAATAAAAATATAAAAAATAGAAGCTATATACAGGTTTAAGGAACAGACAGATGCCAAAAATATATCTTAGTTTAGTCTGAGAAGTCACGTGACAGCTAATGTATGTTGTTTAAATATGTTTTCATAAAGGATTTCAGTTGGTCACAGAGGTTATGACTGCAGGATACCACTGCCATTACTGATGAAAACTAACATCAATATGAATTTTTGTTTGTTTGTTTTAACTGCTGCTTATACACGCACCTGGTGAAATTCCTAGTGATTCAAACAGGGATTTCACTGACTTGGGCTTAAAACTCATTCATTACCAGCAGACAAAAGGTGACTGAGGTTAATTGAATGCCCATTGTGAGAGGTAGTGGCAGGCCAGGGTAACAGATCTCATGTATCTTGAAAATAATGCTTAACTCACAGCTGCTGTAAATCAAGCAGGATCTACCAGTATCATAAGAAGTATTTAAAAGCAAAGTGTAAAGGCCCCCAAGTGGGGGAAAAACATCTTGAATCGCCAAGAAAAATGCACACAGCGATTAAAAATTTAGTAGAGACATTTCATTGACATAGAAAGATGGCCACCTTATAGAAAGTAAAAGAATTATAAAACAATGCCTAGAGTATGGTCCCACTTATGAAATTGTATGCTGAGTATGTTTATATTGTCACATGGAAAAAACTTCTAGACAGAAATATTCCAAAATAATAACAGTAATTACTTCTTGATGGTAGGCTTATGGATGATATTCTTTTTATACATTTCTGTATTATCTTTTTTTTTTTCACAATGAGGGTGTTTTTCTTCAAATGTTAAAAATGTCTTTAAAAGATAAACTTTAATTGTATTGGTGAATACTGATTTAAAGCAGAATGTCTTTAGTGTGACAGGTCTCACTTGCTCTGCAAGCTAACTAACTATAAAGGACATTTCCCAAATGTGGAGTGATAGTTCCGATGGCATGATTTGCTCTTAGGCTGGTACTGAATTACCAAATAGTCAAAATATGTGCCCAGAGTATTAGCAAAGAAAGGGAGACACCAAAAAATCAGAATATTTTGGACAAAAGTACTTGATTTTTGATATTTCAGAAAAGTATAAAAGTATTTGTCCAGGGAAAATATCAGAAAGTTTGTTAAACTGATGTACAAATTTATGATTTAATATCATTTTTATTTGTAATAACATGTAGGTGGAGAGATGCTGAAGACATATAGGTAGGTAGGAGGTATGGCTAAGTGTTTTCAAGGTCCAGGACCTGTAGGGATCTTAATTTGGTCCAAAGCATAGAAAAAAACATATATATACATGTTGCCTCCTAAACTGTATGTCATTAAAATGAAAAACAATACTTAGCCATAAAATAAGTGCACATCAATCCAACAGAGTCCTGAGTTTTCTCAAGACAAACGCTTCTATGCTTTCCTGAAATATCAGGAATCCCAGATTTTCTCCAAAATAATTTTTGTGTGCGCCGTTTTTTCCTTTTTGGCTGATACCCTAAGCATACAGTCTATTAGACGATTCAATATGACCAAAGAGCAAATCATGGCACCTGAAACATTCAAATAAAAGTCCAAACAAAAATGAACCACTATTAGGGCCGGCCGAGTGGCTCAGTTGGTTAAGAGCTC
>NW_017731361.1:9292536-9294012 GCF_001890085.2 Hipposideros armiger
GAATTTTTTAAAGAAATAGAACAAGAAATCATAAGATTTGCATGGAACCACAAAAGACGCTGAATAGCCAAAGCAATCCTAAGAAAAAAGAATAATGCTGGAGGTATCACACTCCGTGACTTCAGCTTGTGCTACAGAGCAACAATAATCAAAACAACATGGTATTGGCAGAAAAAGAGACACACAGACGAATGGAATAGAACTGAAAACCCAGAAATAGACTCACATAAATATGGACAGATAATTTTCAACAAAGAAGCCAAAAACATACAAGGGAGAAAAGAAAGCCTCTTCAATAAACGGTGCTGGGAGAATTGGAAAGCTACGTGCAAAAGAATGAAACTAGACTGCTATCTGTCACCGTGTTCCAAAATTAACTCAAAATGGATCAAAGGCCTAACCATAAGACCTGAAACAATAAACTGCATAGAAGAAAACATAGGGTACTAAACTTATGGACCTTGGGTTCAAAGAAGATTTTATGAATTTGACTTCAAAGGCAAGGGAAGTAAAAGCTAACATAAATGAATGGGACTATATCAAACTAAAAAGCTTCTGTACAGCAAAAGAAACCATCCACAAAATAAAGAGGCAACCAACCGAACAAGAGAAGATTTTTGCAAACTATACCTCCAATAAGGAGCTAATATCTAGAATATATAAGGAACACATACAACTCAACAATGAAAAAACAAACAATTCAATCAAAAAATGGGCTGAGGACCTGAATAGACATTTCTCCAAAGAGGGCATACAGATGGCCAATAGACATATGAAAAGATGCTCAACATCACTAATCATCAGAGAAATGCAAATAAAAACCACAATGAGATATCACCTCACACCAGTTAGGATGGCTATCATCAACAAGACAAATAATAACAAGTGTTGGAGATGCTGTGAAGAAAAAGGAACCCTCATACACTGTTTGTGAGAATGCAGATTGGTGCAGCCACTATGGAAGGCTGTGTGGAGATTCCTCAAAAAATTAAAAATAGAATTACCATATGACCCAGCAATCCCTCTCCTAGGAATCTATCCTAAAAATCTGAAAACATTTATCTGTAATGACATATGTACTCCAATGTTCATTGCAGCTTTATTTATGGTGGCCAAGACACGGAAACAACCAGTGTCCTTTGATAGATGATTACATAAAGAAAATGTGGTATATATACACAATGGAATACTACTCGGCCATAAGAAAAGATGAAATAGTGCCATTTGCGACAAAATGGATGGATCTGGAGATTATTGTGCTAAGCAAAATAAGTCATTCAGAAAAAGTCGAGAACCATATGATTTCACTGATATGTGGGATATAAAACTGAAAGCAACAAAGGAACAAGACAAACAAATAAAAAAAACAAAAGCTCATAAACATAGACAATAGTTTAGTGGTTACCAGAGGGTAAGGGGGAGGAGGGTGGTAGATGAGGGTAAAGAGGGTCAAATATATGGTGATGGAAGGAGAAC
>NW_017731361.1:9296624-9304831 GCF_001890085.2 Hipposideros armiger
AAAAAAAAAAAAAAAAATGAACCACTATTACTGCAGATTTACTATATATTTGATATTTAAAAATTCAACTGTCAAGGTAATTTGTTAAATTTTCTAATATGGCAGATGTGGGCTCATGGGATTGGCATCCAGGCCCAGTTAAATCATATACCAAACCCAAAGTGAGACAAGTCTAACCTCTCTGAGCCTGTTTGAAGTTATTTAAAATAATTATGATGACATTAGCTTTACTGGCATGACAGAATTTGGGGCAATATAAGTATAAATAAAGAATGTAAAATGACTGAGAACTATAAAAGATTATATTAATGTAAGTATAATGATTAATATAAGGTTATTGTTTTTGTCATTAACTCTTTCACATGTATACTTCTTATGTACCCCAAGGAAATTCTATGTTGCTGGTATATGCAAATTGTGCTAGTCATATAAGAGCTCTACAAATAGCTGTTTTTCAATTGACTAATTCATCTCACTTGAAAACACATTTTCACTTGGTATAATAATAGTTGGGATGTGTAAACGGGGAATTCTAACTGACCTCTCAGAATAATACCCAAGTATAAACCTGGTTTATTTATTTCAGTGAAAACTGATTGTTGAGTTATTTATGTTGAAACTTTCATGACAAATTTGGTTTTGTTTTAAGCTCCAACCATGGGGGAAAGCATTAATCTTTTTATGAACTTATGAGAAAAGTGGAAAACAGTTTTGTCTCTCCAGATACTTTCTAAGTCACCCTGATGAAGATTTGAAGCATGTACGAAAAACTGAAATATGTTCTGAGGTCACTTGAAGAAACAGGAACATCCTATCACAAAGAGAGAAATTAAATAATGTGTGTTTTACCCCCATCCAAACAAGTTTTACTGAAGTTTCAATACCAGTCGAAATATTTTATATCCCAACCAGAGGGGCATTTTCAAGATAGTGTTTGAGGAAAAGATAATTAATAAAATGAATGGGTTATTAAACAGAGCATTTAAACAATAATTTGGATGTCGCTTTCATATATTTTGTTTTTTTCTGACATCAATTTGATGGTTTTTGAATTATTTTGGATCTAGACCCCATTGAACCCCATTTCATTTTTTTCAAAATTAGCTATACAAAAGGGAATAATTTTAATATGGCTATTAGGCATCACATTCCATAAAGTGGCTGAGAAAGGACTCTTATGAAGAGGCCAAAGTTCAGTTCCCTGCATCTCGAAAAAAATGACATAGAAATTTCTCTAAGTAGATGGTCAACTGATTTCTTTAAAAATATCCAGATTCTGTCATTTAGAAGCTCATTACAAAATGAAGTCTTACTATCATAGGTCTAGAAGTACCTGATGTGAAATAACGAAATCACACTCTTAAGTGGAGTTTGCTTTTGAAAAAACTAGAGATGTTTTTGAGAAAGAATCTAGTGCATTCCAAATAACTCCAGGTCTAGGTTATATTTTTGGAGGTTTTGATGAAAGAAGGATGCACTCACTGTCTTATCTGGTTACTGAGCTGACAACTCCAATTGGCTTCAGGAAGTTCTACATTTTGTATTTATAATCTTCATTCTTCCTCATGAAGTTGAATCTCATTGAGCATATTTTAGGTTCCAAAAAATAACAAGAAGTAATGCCCTATGTAAAAACCCCTCAGCTCTTCTGAAGCAAAAGATGGTCATCTCTCAGTTTTCTCCGATGAAAATGATCCTAGGTTCCTTAGCCTTTCTTAAAGAGCTTAACTTGCAATCCTTTAAACATGCTTCACTTTCCTGTGGCTCCTCAGCAAAGGCCATGTAATCATCCCAAGTGGTGAGACCAAATACTAGACCTGTATTCTTCAGGGTCTGACCACATAGCTGAAACTTACCACGGTCAGTTCTACGTCCACGGCCTACAGTGATTTGCCTCTGCTCAAACTGCACCAACTTCAACACATCCCAATGACAACTCAACACACAGGCAATAAAACAAAGCCCTAAGATATGTTTTTGTTGCATGAGACAAGGTCAACTACAAAAAAAGTGTCTTAATTTTTTAAAGCTTACTGCAGATCTAAAATTTTAATTTTGGGAGATCAAGTTACTACTTAAAAATTCAGGATGCAGTGCATTTTAGAAATTTTTGATATGCCATACAAGCCTTGGTCGACTTTATGTAGTTGTTATAATTAGGCAAATGGTAGCATGACTTTACAGAGTTGTGAGTCTATATATGACATACCATGAGCATATTAAACCCATTCTTCCCATTAAGTTGCTGAAGACCCTTCTCATATATAAACCAAACAGGACATTTATTCTCAGAGAAATTAAACTATAAACCTGATTCAAATACATATAAAATCTTTAAGTGAGGGGGGCGAGGCTGTGTATAAAATAAAATGCAAGGTTAAAAGAAAAAATATTTATATTTTACACTGTAAAAAGACGTTTGCACTGACAATGATATTGTTAGAGATGAGATCGATGGATAAAACTAGTCCATATGATGAATGCAGTATTACTAACACACTTTTACCCTCAAGGCTTTTTCTGGCTTTAATTCAATGCAATCCATTATCTTGGGTGGTAATGGAGCCCTATATCCTCCTCACCTCAGGCCCCTTTGGTCTCCTGAGCGGCCTTGAATCTTAGGCATAATAAAAGGTCAAGCAGATACCAGGAAGCATCTGTAAACTACAATAGCTCCCCATTTCGGCTACAAACCACACATTCTGGCGCTAAGCTTTGCTCTCTCCTGTTCCATGTCATTGTATAAGCAGGCTAATTTGGAAACGGCTAGGGCACTTGGGAACACCTAGATTTTTTTCAAAACAATCCTACTTTCTGGCTTGACCACCTAAAGAAGTAAATCCATAAGACCACCTTTGAGAGAACTCTAAAATGGTGCCGGGATACTGAGGGAACGAACAGCAAATACCAGCACTATGAAATAAAATGAATGCATCGCACCGTCCAGCTCGTCTTTGCTTTCTGGGACACAAGGCACACGCATGAAAGGACTGGGGTAGAATTTCAAGAAAACTGATTTGTTTCAACATCCATTTGGCAAGATGCAGGACACAAAATAATACCACAAGCCACCTCCCTTTCCCATCATTGTCAAGTCAGGGCTCTCAGATCACCCCCCACAAACCTAATTAAAAATAAAGAAAAGAGGCAGGCTATGAATTCACATCTAGGACTATGATACAGATTAAATGATAGGCATCTGTCCTAATTGGCCACAAGGAAACTAAAGGACAATAACAAGAATAAATCTCACAATAATCCAAATGAAGCCAATGAATAATATTACAAACCAGAAGCATAGTTTCGAAAATATGCAATTACCTCCAAGCATGCAAGGGCATTTATAACCCATAAAAATGATCGCAAAGAATGCCCTGCATATAAATGTGTTTCATAAATGCTAGCTGACATATGTATATAGGATAGGCATATCCATAGGGTATACATTTGTATATGCACAATCAAATCTATGCACTAAAAATGAAACTGTAGCTGGCAAATGGTTTCTCAACAAGAGTACATTAGAATATGAAATAGAACGCTAAATTCTGGAGGCACCTTTTCTAAGCAACGAAGGCAATAACCAACATAGCCTTACAATTAGGCTGGCTGGGAAGCTTATGAGGCACGGAATGGGTTTTTGAGGAAGGCCCAGCCCTATATGTGAGAGCTGCAAATGAAATGATTCCTTTCAATAACACCCATTTCTTGTTAGCTCTTTTTCCACCCCCTGATTCGGTTGCTAAGCTCGGAAGGAAAGGAACCAAGTGGATCAGTCTGCATTAGGTTCAAGATAAAACCAGAACACCATTTTTTTTTTTTTAACACAAGCAGATGCCTTCTTACTTCTCCCTGGCAACCTCCCTCTCTCTCCATCCCCATCTCTGTCTCCACATCTTCCTCTCCTACTCTGAGGGAGTCATTGTTCAAGTGCAGGCCACAAACGTATACCTAGGTCATTTAATAGCAAGCTAAACCAAGAAGATAGCTCCACTGTCTCCGACTTACCATGCTGAGACCCGGAGAAGCTGTTGAAAGGAGGGAGAGATGCAAACTGAATCCATTTTCCTTGTGACCGAGTCGGATGCAGCCTCCGAACCCAACATCAGCAGCGGCTGCTGGGATTTTTTTCCTCCCCTCGTCTCCGGTTGGCGATGGTGCGAATAGGAACCACCCTTCCAGCCCCACTAGAGTATCAGCAGTCGAGACGGTAGAAGCAGCAGCATCACCACTTGGCGGCCTCCTCCCTCTCGGAGGATGGGGTGAGCTCAGAAACAGCCAGGAACTTGCAGCAGACACCTCCTCTGGCTCCTCCTCTCCTGCCCCCTCCCCCAGAGCCCCACCCCTGCTGCGGTAGAGGCTGCCTGCCCTGGCAGCTGCTGGTTGTCATGGTAATGACCAATGATAAGCGACCTGGCTAAGGGGGAGGGGAGATGGGTGAAGGAGCTTTGGGGACTGGAGGTGAGTGCATTTGTGCTGCTGGCCTCTGGGATGCGCTTGGTCACTCCGAAACCGGACTTCGGGACTTTAAAAATGCGTCAAGGCTGTATAGGCATGGGAGGAGAATGCTTTAAATTTAATCGGAATCTAGACTGAAACATACAAAATAATAGCTCAACCATCTGTGCATTTTCTATGGTTTCCCCAATAAAACATAAATTTGCAGTCAGAAAAATAGAACAAATATGGACAAAATGATGTCGTGTAATAGTAGGTTATTATCACTCCAAATATGTTTGTCCTTTATAACATCTTTTACTCAATGCCACTCAAGGTTGTTAAAAAGCAAAGCGAGTGCCGGGACTTTGCAATGAAGCAGAGTCTGATTGATTCCTCAGCACTACTTCCTCTCTCCCTTGTTCTCTCCAGGTGAGTCTTGTTCTCACTGTTTTTCCAGCTCCCCTCCGAAGAGGACCCGGAGTGATTTACGTAGCACTCCTCTGTGGAAACGGAAGTTAGAACCAAGGAAACAGAAATTCCTTGAGCAATCACGGTTCTCAGTAGCACAAGTTGGTGATGAGTTCCAAACCTTTTTAGTGTCAAACTCCTGGAGTGTTCAATTTCCTGCAGGAAATTCGGTGCCATTTTCATGGATGCTCTTTTGGAGGTCCCAAGGCAGCTGGTAACCAGGGAGGTAGATAGGAAAAACCGAAGTGAAATCAACAGTGTTGAGTTCCAGGTGAGTTCTGTTTCTAACTATAAATTATATTGTAGATGACACTAGTATTTATCTCATGCAGTAGTTGTATAGGTTGAATGAGACAATGCACTAAAAGCACTTTTCATGTAGCAAGTGTACAATAATGATTACTATTAGTAGCAGTAGTAGTAGGCATAGTACATTATAGCCACTTCTTAATCCAGGAATAGCACAGCAATTTCAGATATGGGAAAAATTAAGGTGAGAAAACACTTAATATGTGATGGTGGTGGCGACGATGATGATGATGATAATGACAAAGACAGGGAGGCCCTGAGAGATTAAAATTTCTCTAAAGTGTAACAATGGAGGAGGTTGTAAGTCTTAAAGGAGTTAAATTTCCCAAATAATTCACACAGCTAATAAAATGGCAGAGGCAGAATTAAAACTGACCCTTCTCACACTAGCATCTGTTCTCCTAACCATTACATTTTTCTGCCACTCCTCCGTGGAATGAAGATACTCTTTGCTCTTAACCCATAGAGTTATTCGTAGGTTCAAGTGGGATTCATTCAAGTTTCAGAGTCAGACAGCCTGGGCTTGATTTACTATAGATATAATTTGGGACACACTAATTAACTTCTCTGAACCTATGCTTCCTCACCTGTTCAATGGAAATAATCACAGAACCTCACGAAGTCATTGTGAGAATGAAATAGGATGATGCATATGCTGCATTGGCACATCTAGTACATAGTAGGTGTTCAATAAATGTTCGCTATGATTACTTGTTACTCATTCTTAAATAATTAATATTCAAGTGTGAGAGAACTTTCTCCTGCATGGGGTTACTCTTGAGGCTAAGGCCTTATTCACACAAAACTGACTTGAAGGTATTTAAGTGGTTGAGGAAAGGGTTGCAACTTTTCCTCAGCACTTCGTATTGCATCCCTGGGGCCCCAGGCTCCCACCAGAGCCTGAACAATCACACAGTCTACACTCACTTCCACGTCAGCATCACTATCAGGTACTTTTGCCGTAAACATCTTTGCTGCAAGCATTTTTGTGGCATCACTAGTTGGCAGTAAGGCAATTTTGTCGTAAAAGATAGAGTAAGTTTTTTGGGACAGGGTGGTTCATTTCTCCATTGGCAAATCAACCTCTATAAAGAAGAAAAAATAACTAATTGACAGTTTGGGTTTTTTTGTTGTTGTTTGATTGGGTTTTCTTGTTAGTTTTTTTGGACATGTTTTTCGCAGTTACTCCTATTTTTATATCATATATAAATCTTACCTAGCCCTTATAACGGTCTATACAGTTATGAGTAGACTGGTGCTGGTGGTCTTAAAATAGTTAGCATCTCTTCCAGATGATGATGGTTTGCCCCAAGAGTTGTGGTTTCTTATTTTGAAACACACTAAATTGGGAGGAGAGAGGTGAGGACCCTTTGAAGGCACAAACCCACATTTCTTGTGGAAGGGAGATGCTTACTTAGGTACAATCCACAAATAAAATCAGTTATTTGCCTAGGATTGCCATGATGCTACAGACATTTTAATACGTCGTATTTTGCAAAAGTCTTCTTATTTTTGTTATTCTTTTTTTTTTCATGTTATGTGCCTTTTAACGTCCCTCGTTTATTTGTCTTTACGCCAAAACTGTTTTTTTTTTTGTTTTTACGGCAAAACTGCTTTACGGCCGATTAGTTATGTGGCGGAAATGTTTGGGGTGAAAGTGTTTACTGCGAAGGTACCTAGAACCATCCACATCATGTAAGTGTACTTATGTAACATACAGGAATGGGGTTGTGATGGTCTCGCTTCGTTTTGTATCTTTCTGTGTCATCTTCTACTGTCTCCACAGAGATGGTCCTATAAGTAAGCAGAGAAGAAAGCTGCAAGTGGCAGAAGCGCAGACATGTTTAGGCAACAGAACGCTCCCCACTGGCCTCGTGAAGGAGCATTTATTTCATCTTTAGCGGCCAGAGCTGACCTGGTTGGGGTGAGTGATTCTAGTTTTCTCTTCCCATCAACACAAACAGAATCAGCTGGGGGAGAGAAAAGTGGTGTTTCCTGTTTGAATAATTCCCCAGTTTAAACATTCAAATTCTACTCTCCCATTCTTTGCCACATCCATACAGCACTGTTATCATTTTTAACAGTATTTAATAATCGTTGAATAATTTCTTTAGATGTTTACTTTACTTATGTAGTATTTAATTTTATTTACTTTAATTATTTGTTACTTATTTGCTTGAAATTTGTCTCAGGCTTCAGCAGAACAATAATAAAAATAGGCATGGTAAAGGGAGTGTCCTAGAGAAAGGAATTTAAAGCAAAAATATCCTTTTTTGGTTGGTTTTTTTTTTGAGTAAAATAGAGACTTTAACTGTATTTGTAATAATTTTTAATTAAAAATAAAACTTTAAATGTCATTCCTTCTCTCCATTGCCACCCCTTTCTTACCATGCTTTATTTTTCCATAGTATTTATCATCTTATAATACACTATATTTATTTGTTCTTTAATACTTTTTGTAATCTGTTTCTCCCCACTAGAATGTAAGCTATGAAAGGGTGGGGATTTTTTAAAATTCATTTTTCAATTACAACTGACATACAATATTATATTAGTTTCAGGTGTACAACATAGTGATTAGACATTTCTCATATACCCTACAAAGTAATCACCCTTATAAGTCTAGTACCCATCTGACAACATACTTAGTTATTATAGCATTATTGACTATGCTATTACAATACTATGCCCTATGCTGTATTTTACATCCCCTTGGCTGTTTTTATAACTGGCAATTTGTACCTCTTTAATCCCTTTCCCTTTTTCACCTCTCCCCTCAAACCCCCTCCCATCTGGCAACCATCAGTTTGTTTTCTGTATCTATGCTATGAGTTTGTTTCTGTTTTGTTTGTTCATTTATTTTGTTTTTTGGAGTCCATATATGGGTGAAATATATGGTATTTGTCTTTCTCTGTCTTACTTATTTCACTTAGCATAATACCCTCTAGGTCCATCCATGTTGTCACAAATGGTAAGGTTTAATCTTTTAA
>NW_017731361.1:9307501-9308661 GCF_001890085.2 Hipposideros armiger
ATTAGTGTTTTGGATTTCTTCAGATAAATAACCAGAAGTGTAATTGCTGGGTCATATGGCAGTTCTAGTTTTAGTTTTTTGAGGAACCTCCATCCTCTTTTCCATAGTGGCTGCACCAATTTATAATCCCACCAACAGCACATGAGGGTTCCCTTTTCTCCACATCCTTGCCAACACTTGTTTGTTGATTTACTGATGGTGGCCATTCTGACAGGAGTGAGGTGATATCTCATTATGGTTTTTATTTGCATTTCCCTGATAATTAGTGATGGGGATCATCTTTTCATATACCTATCGGCCATCTGTATGCCTTCTTCGGAGAAATGTCTGTTCAGGTCCTCTGAAAGGGGTGGGAATTTTTGTTTGTTTAATTTGTGAACAGTGCCGACCCATATTAGGTGCTCAATAACTATTTCTTGAGTGAATAAACCAGAAAATTACAATATCAACAACTCTGAATTGAGTCATGGATATATAAGGTATTATAATAGTATTTGTCTAGTTATATATTTTTGATATTCCTCAAAGTTAAAAAGTAATAATTATCTTATTGGTATACATGCATATTAGCATAATGTCTACCTAATCCATATTTTATTTATTAATTTATTTTTTAATTTTTTTAGCTGAGCCATCCTGCCACCTGTTGGCAGCTCAGTGGCTGCTCAGCTCAGGCCAGGACTCGAACTGCTGTTGCTCAGAGCTCAAACTCTTGAGTGAGCTCTTAACCAACTGAGCCACTCGACCAGCCCCTAATCCATATTTTAAATATACGTAGCTATTAAAATGGAAATGTGTATGCATACATATTCAGAGTCACCTAGCATGTTGCCAATAATGTGTATAGGGTTCTTTGGGAAATACTGATTTTGTGCTGCGAGTGTCTTCCCCAGTAGTACTGACAGTGACCAGACTGTCTACCTCTCCTGGGACCTTTCCAACTTTGACTTCTGAATTCTAGGACACGTCTGAATAAGTACAGAGTATGGGTCTTGGCTCCAAAAGCCGCATTCAATTTTCAGGAGAAACCACAGCATAATGGGAGGAAGCTGTCAAGTGTGGGCTCTGGAGACAGGCTGCTTGGATTGTGTCCATGCTTCCCCATCTGTTTTCTGAGTGACCTTGAGTAAGTTGCTCAATTTCTCTGTGCCTCAGTTTCT
>NW_017731361.1:9310020-9317843 GCF_001890085.2 Hipposideros armiger
TGGGATGCGGAAGCGGGAAGAGAGGCCAATAGGTTCATTGTTTTTACATTAGAAAAAGAGATGTAATGTGACAGTGGCCACTGCTGCATTACAGATTTATTAAGTAAGATTTACACGCTAATACCACCCTTTACTCTGATACTGAAACAAGAAAGAGTTTTTCCTCTCAGGTGCTGGGCAGTTGTGTATTACCCTATGGCAGACAACACATGGGCTGAGGTTACCAGCAAATCAGGGACACCAAAGAAATGAGAAAAGTTCCATTTCAATGATCTTTTCCAAAATTAGAACGTCTCTGATAAGCTCATTTAATTTCACGACACATGTAAGTTTTATTTTAATTTTAGTATAATTTTTACTTTTATTTGTCTATGAGAGGCGCCATAATTTTCATAATTTTTATGGTGCTTCAGAACTCATAATGTCTTATTACACACAGCACTAGGAGTAGAGACATGAACCAGGTAATAACAGTAAGCACACACATCCCACCGTGAACAAAACAGACATAGTGTCGGTCCTGACGGAGCTTAGAGTCTCGTGGGTGAGTAGCCTCAGAACAAGAAAGCAAACTGCTAAAATAATAGCAACTTTTCACAAGTGCTATGAAACAGTGAACAAGTGAAAGGAAGATAAAGACTGGAGGTGGGGGGAGGGAGAATGAGCCACTGTGGGGGTGACATTTAAGCTGGGAAATGAAGCATGGATTATGCCAGTCAGGCAAGAACTCAGAAAAGAGAGTTTCAGACGGAAGGATGAGCTCAGAGGAGAAAGCCAGGAGAGAGAAATAACTTGGAAGGTCAGGACAGCTGGGTGTGGTGAGCATGGGGGACAGTGGCTTGTTGGGCAGGTGGGCAGGAACCACATTATGCAGCACCTTGTAGCCCAGGCCATTGGAGCTTCCTTAAAATGCAGTGATGAGACATTGAAGAGTGTAAACTTGGTTCAAAGCATTGTGAGAAATGAATTTGTGGTGGACAAAGTCAATCTAGTTAGGATGCTGTGGTAGCTAGGTTAGAGACGATGGTGGTTAGATTAGGGTACTGACAGTGGATCTGGAGAAAATGGGGCTGTTTCGAAAGAATATATTTTAGAGGTGGCATCGTGAGGACTTGCTGATGGATGAGATGTTGGGGTTGAAGGAGAGACAGATATCAAGGATCACTTCTAAGTACAACTGTCTTCCGTTTCGAAGGTTTCTCTGTTAAGGTTTAGTTTTTACCTTCTGTTGTGAGGAAAGGCATCAGGGAAAGTGTGGAGAAATTCAGAGGGGTTCTAAGCACTCAACTTCCAGGGGTGTCTACTCTCTTTCTCCCCAGGCCTAGTGCCCTTGACAACTAGGCATTCATGACCAATCAATGCGTTGGGCAAGTCATTACTGCACATAAGCATCTTGGCTGAGAAGGGATTGATGAAGCCTGCAGGAACACCAGGATTTTGACTCCGAAAATTCCTCAGCCTTGAGAAGTGGCTTGCCAACAAGAGCAGGCCTTTCTCTACTCTGAGCCCCCCGAACATCCCACACCAAATTGTCTTCCAGACTGTACCCTGGTTCCTAAGGGGACAGTCCTGATCGCGCCACTTCCTAACCTTGAGACCTTGTGATACCTTCTCTCAGACTTATTGTCTCATTTCTGAAGCCAGGATAAAAATTGCTCTGCCTAGTTAATGGAGATTGAAATGAATTATGTTTGTAAAACTTTAGCACATGCCTGGCCTGTAAAAGGATCTCTATGAGTTCCAGCTGTTCTATTAGATTACCCCCCTCCCCATACCTGAACTTGTCCTATTAAAACCTTTAAAGTCCCCATCTTTTCCTTCCAGCTGCCAAGTTTTTGAAAATTTCCTCTAATACTTCCCACCTTAGGACCCCAAAATTATCCCTTAGGTGACTCAAATGGCTGAGTAGTTGTTTTCCTCTGACAAGACATGCCAGGTGCAGAGGGACTGAGAGGAGCAAAGGGTAGCTTAAAAGTGTAGCTTACAGATTTCATGGTCTGGCTCACATTCATGAGCCAACTTTCTTTAAATATTTACATCCCATGTTTATATCTGAGTACTATTTGATTTGATTTCTATAGTTGGTCTGAAGTGTGAAATTGGGAACCTGGCGTTTGCTAACACTTGCATGTTAGAAAAATGCACAATGAAGAAATTTAAGTTTTGTGGGTTTTCCTCCCCAACAAGGACAATAAAACTTTGTAAGGACATCCTGGAGAGCCTTGCATCTGCCCATGGCCTCCTCTGGGGCACTCTTGCTTAACATGCCCCTGGCTCCAGCTCCTGCTACAAACTGCAGGGTCTTCTCAAGGACTCGGAGACCACCAATCTGAACCAGGGGGTTTTGATGCTGAATGGGGATGAAGGAAAGAGGGCAGGGCCAAACTCGGAGAGGGGGAGTTAAATTTCAAGAAAGCAGCTTTCTTCATTTTAACTCTTTTTAAACCTCTTTTCTTCTATCCTAAGTTCAAACTGCTTCTCTTTTCTTAGCATCCATTTCTTGTAATAAATTTCACAATCCATCTCTGAAATAAGTCTGTAAAGCTCTAAACTCTTGTTGAAGTATAGTTTTCAAAATGGTAAAATCAGGCCCCTCGGGTAAATGCAAAATGTACAGATCAATGATTTTATTTGTTTGTTTGTATCAGAGGACCTGTAATATTTTAAAACTGGCCCAAAGAGTATTGAGAAGGTAGATATTTATAGGTAATATACCTATATTGAAAGGACAAGAGTGGTTGTATTTCTGCCGTTGTATTTGAGATACAAATTTTATGCACTTTGCAGGATTGATCTTTGTGACCTTGAATAAACTAAGCTAGCGGTTGATCTTTTATAGGTCATAATAGCCACCCTTTGTATCATCTGAATCAATAGATGGAATAAATATTAATCTCTTCTCTTGTTATTGGGTGAGACCTTACACAGGATGTTAAGGGCACAATGATCTGATACTGAAGATGGAGAAATGAAATTTCATATCTTGGTCTTCCAAGATAAATTTTTTAACTTGATCACAACACGCCCAAAGTTAAATTTTGGGATTCTCATTTCATGCCATGTCTTCATCTCTCACACTATCCTCCCGTTTTACAACTGTTCATGTCAGATCGATAACCAAAAATAGAGGAATGAAAAGAAGAATAGATGAAAACAATGTTTTCAGGTGGAGTGTGGTGCTGGTCCTTGAATCAGTCTTGACCCAATCACACTGGTGGGTGGCAGATATGCTGCGCTCTGTGTGAAAACTGAAAGATCCCCCCCATTCAACACTCACCCACTGGGTCCCAGTCATCCTGCTTTGACAACTCTTTTGAAAGAAGGCAGAAGGAATTGTTCTCACCTCACTTAAAGAGCTTGACATAGAGGGAAAGCGCTTCCCCTTCCCTAAAAGAGCATAAGGCGGAGGTGAGAGTGAATTCTCCTTACCTTCAAAGGGGCTGCTCAGCACTTCTGCCCAATTGAGGCCATCGGTGGGCAGGATGAACTAACTGTTCAACCACTTCGTCATGGAGGAGATGAGGACCCCTGCAGCGTGGTGGGAAGCACCCCGAACCTTGTGGGAGGGGCATCTGGAAGTAGCCAGGCCTGCGTGTTTAGCGGTACTACAGAAGGCCCGGCTCTGAGAAGACCAGAGCTGCTGCTCCAGTTCTTGAGCTCCTGTAATAATCTCCTTGGGGACTTTTAGGGAGAAACTGAAACAAATGTGGAGCGCATGCGCGGCATATTTGGCAGGAATGTAACCTTTCGGTGTGAGCAGGTCGGGGCTCATTCCTTCACCCAGGCAAATCAGGATTGAGGATATTTTGGCGCCACCATAAATCGTTATTTTTAGGTTCCTTCTCCAATCTACCATAACTTCTTTGCAGTCAGGTAAACTGACAGCGAGCTACAGCAATGCAGGGCAGCGTCATGCTCTGTCCTTGTCTGTCCCTGTCATTTGTCTGACTTTCCTTGCTTCGCTGCCTCCACGTTAGAGAGCAATGGGACGGTGGTAGCCAAATAAATTGTACAATTTGCCCACGCCCATATTTTCTGTTAATCTCACTGTCTTTGTGAAAGAGAATTTCTTGAAGGCACGGGAAGAGAAGAATCTTTGCTTTGCGAGTTTCCCTTCACTGGCCTAGAGTTATCTTGCAGAGGCTTTCAGCGCCCAGAGTCAGTATGAGAAATCCAGCCTGGAGAAAGAACTTTGTGCCTCTCCTTCTGTTCAATAGAACTGCAAACTCTGTGGTCACTGCTTCTCTAGTGTCCCCTTCAAATGGAAGCTCCTCGTAGAAAGTCTAACACTATGTGGCCACAGCGCCCTACAGACTCCTTCTAGCCATGCTTCTTCAGAGCAGAGCAGAGAGTCGATGGATTTTACACCATAGGGCTCCCCTTAAGGGTCATTTACATCATCCCATCTCCAGGCAGATTTAGATTTTACAGTATAATATGGAAAATTGGGCCCTTTTCCAGAGTGCTCGGTGTTCGGCCTTCAATACGTGAGTGGAGTATCCGTGGTAGAATTCAAGACTATTAGATGATCTTATTTCATGAAATGCCTGATATGTAAGGGTGACATGAATAGTGACTTTACCCTCTCCTTTCAGGCTACTTCCTTGTCCTAGGTGAGGTTTGAAAAGCCCTTGCATCAGGAGCAAATTAACACTGAGTGAGGAACATGTCCCTTCTTTCTATGTCTCCAGACAGCTCAGTTCCCAAGCCTTCTATATTTTATCCATAGTCACTGAATAACTGGAGACCCGGAGAGGTGGAATAGGTCCCATTACTTCACGATTATGTTCCCTAGATTCCCAGCAAGCTGTAATATGCCTTTGTACCACGGAACAACTTTTAAATACAAGAGCAAAAGGAGATGCAGCATATCGATCTTCATGCAAACCCCTCTGTAATGTTGAAGATTTGTTGGGCCTTCATAGTGGAGACCGGATCTTTATTCTTTCTTTTGGGGAATGACTAGTGACTATCTGGTTTTAATACCTAATTATTGGGATTAAAACACCTACTGTGAGTCAGAGGTAAAAGAGCTCCTAATAGAGTCTTCATTTATCTCAACCATTTCTATTTTGTCCCTAGGACGTAATATCATGGGGGCATCTAAGAGGAAGAGCGAAGTGCTTTGTATCATTCTGTGTCCTAATTTCCTAGAATTCTCTGGAAAACGACTTGGGTATGAATTATGCAGAGATCTATATGGAGGTATTGTGGAACAAAAGTAGGTTTCTTCACGTACTTTACCCTGAGAAAGTCTTCATGTTCCAGACCTCAGTATGGAATATCAAGCCCAGAAAGACTATCTTATGCCTACCCATGGCCTCTGTGACCTAAATTAGACTAAACCAAAGGCCTGGCCTTTTATAGGTTATAATGACAATCTTTTCTATCTTTTGAATCAAATGTTGGAATGGATATTAAGTTTAGGTTTTGAGCCTCAGTTCCTCAGATCAACCTGAGTAAGACTCTATAAACAGGATTTTTAAAGTAGACGGTATGAGACCAAGAAAAAGAAGCTTCGTAGTTTGGTTACTAACATCTTCTTCGTTTCCTGAATTTCTTTGAATGTTAGCTAATGTATCTCAAAATAATTCTTTGCGTCATTTAGTGTCCCCAGTCCTTGTACTTCCTTCCATTTAGCACCCTTTTCTCAGGTCAGATAGATTCATGTATAAAAACAGAGGATGAGAAAATGAAGATGATTGAGATTAATAATTCTAAGTACACGATGGGCATTTCTTAGTCCAAAGCCTAATCTGAGAGACCAAACTCAGGGAGGAATCCAGATGCTGTTTCTCTCCATTTTCTTTAACAAGTATTTGAGTGATGTGTCCCCAATATTCCTAGTGTCCTCTTAGTATGGGCATCTGCCTTCCACCTCTACCTCTCAACAGAGAAGGGACTCCATGACTATTAACAAGAGCCCTCAGATTTGTAGCTGTGCGTAGGAGCTGCAGTTGAAAACTAGAATTGTGCCTGCCTTCTTCAGCGAAAAGCCTTTAGAACACTCCTCACTCACCTCTTCCTCCAGTCTCGGCTTGATTAAAAATTGGTCAACAGAACAGTGACTCGCACTCCTCCTAGGACCATCCCCGGAACCTGTCGAGTCTAACCATCAAGACTAACCATATTTTCAACTTCTGGCAGGACCTCATCTAAACTGTGGGGCAGCCATGGATATATCCGTATGTTATTAAACAGCCTGGGATTGGTTTTCACATGTACACTTTGGTGAACCAATGTGCTATGGCAGAATCAAGTGGAACAGAGCTTCATGCTATCTCTTTTATCCTATTTCTTCTTTCAGTCACTTTTTACTCTGAACAAGAATCTTAGCATCGAGGGGCCAAAGAGGAGTGACAGAACCCTTTGCTTTATGTCATAAACTCATCTCCCTAGTATTCCTTTCTATTCTTAATTGTCTTTGTGGCAAGCTTTTATGTGAACCTTTCAAGCCAAAAGAGATTTTTTTTTCCCACCGAGAAACCCCTAAATTCTCCAGAATTAGCAGGAGTTGTAATAATGCAAGTCTAATATCAGGGGCCAGATTTTGAGTCAGGGCTTCATGCATCTCCCGTAACGTGTGCTCTGATTTGTGTCGGCCCTTCTCATACGAGGGGGCGGTAGGACAGGGAATACTGGGAAGTACCTGTCCTGTCTTCTCCTGAGAGCTGCAGGCAGGACTTCAGTCGCAGACGGCTGCCCTGAGGGGAGCCCTTTGGAGACACCTGACCACCTGTGTTTCCATGTGGAATGCAGCATACACTTCAGCGTGCAGTGAGCATCGCCGCTTCCCAGACCTGTGTGCGTCTGGCCTTTCTGACTACAACAGACCATTGGAAACTGTCTCCTAAAATCAGATTATTATGAAAACAGCTTCTGTTGATGAGGCTGTGGAGAAACACTCTCATTGATTGTTTGTGTGAATGCAAATTGGTAGTGAGATGTGGGAGAGAAATTCTTACTGCCAGCCATTTGCTGAGAAGGCCTAGTACCAGTCTTCTCATGATGAATTCTAAATATCATACTTCATTAAAACCAGAGCTCCTTGGAGAAATGGCTGACTCCAGGATCGGGCGGTACAGTACAAGATGATCTTAGAACATCTTGCCATGCCAGAAAGTAAAGAAGTATTCAAAGAATAATCGTAACAATTCAAAAGTCTAAAGCGCCAGCTTGAAAGGACTCCACTAGCAAAACATGGGAAAGTTTAAGTCTCAAAATGAATAATGGTGGTAATGGCATATAACCCAGAGGATAAAATTAGAATCCATGACTCTATACTGTTATAAACCAATACATAAAATGGAATAAATGGGGAGAAGGGAAAGCTCGTAGGAGCATGCCAGCTAATAATTATAAAAGGAATGACCCATCATTTGGCAAATTGTTATTTAGCAAACATCATCACAATATTTTTAGACATGAATCATCAATGGATGCTAATACTAACAGAGAGGAGTTTGATGAGGGAAGGATATTTAGAGTCTCAAACTATTTCTCTGCAAAGTCCCTATTAATTACAAAGGGAAAAACAGTAACTTTCCAGTGAAGAAAGCTGAGTGATTAAGGTTAGCAGCACTAAGAGTAGAAGAAATAGAAATCATGTGCCTATTAATATATGTATTTGTTAGGTTTAAGGCTCCTAAACAAAACTTGTATAAAAGAATTTTCGTTCCAAAGAGTCTATGACCAGACCTGAGGCTGTCTCTCTCAAAGGGGGAGACCAGCAGCTAAGTCTTGGTGGGTAAGGGTTTTATAGCTGAAGTTGGATACAGAAGCAAAAAAGCAGTTAGTGTGTAAAAAGGAAAAAAAATGGTTAG
>NW_017731361.1:9317988-9320966 GCF_001890085.2 Hipposideros armiger
TGACGAGATGCTTTGCTAACTTTTGCTGAAGCAGGAGCTTTTTAAATTCCTTTGGGGGTGGGGGGTGGGGGGGAGGGTGCCCTAGCCTAGGGCCTGGGGGCCTGGGTCCTTTACATATTGAAAAGATCACAACATCACTTCTGAGGTATCTCTGCCAAAATGCATTCCTGATTCTAATCAATGAGGAAACAGCAGACTACCCAAATTGAGGGATGTTTTACAAAATAACTGGCCTGTAATCTTCAAAAATGTCAAGGTAATAAGAGGAAATCTTCTAGATTAAAGACGATTAGAGACATGATTATTAAATGCTATGGAATCTTGGATTGGATCCTGGGGAACCAAAACGGAATAAAATAACTTGCCATAAAGGACATTAATGAGGTAATTGGCACTAGTTGAATAAGGGATGTAGATTAGAGAGAATGAAATCAATGTTCATTTCCTGATCTTGATCATTGAACTCTTGTTATGAAAGAAATAACAATTGTCCTTGTTTTTAGGAAATACACGGAGGAGTGTTTAGGGGGAAGAACATAGTGTCTGTAACTTTTTTCTGCAAGTTTTCTCTTTTTCCTCCCCATCTTTGCCCTCCACTGATTCTTTCCCCCACCCCCCATCTCTCCCCAATTCCTAGTGTTGCTGGAGTGATGTTTACAGGAACCTCAAGCACACAAGATACAAATGGGAAAATACAAGTCCCTTCTCCCTCCTACTGTCTTCTATTGTCCCTCTAACAGCCTCCCTACCCCACCCCCCACGCCCAATCCATTGTCAGAGGTGACTGGCCAGGCAACAATGGGGTTTACATAGTCCCAGCCCTATGATCATAAATCAAAGATTGAAGGATGGATTTGAGTCTGAGAGACAATGCTTTCTTTTCTCTCAGCCCTTTAGCGTTTTCTAGGAGGTGCCTTCATGACTAATTCTTCAGTATAAAAGGCTCAGCCTTGGAGAGGGAGCCTCATGTTGCTTTTTAGATAGGTAGAACTCTGACCTCTGAGGGCTCAAATTGCCTAGTGTCATTGTCTTAAAAGGGACACTTTTATCCCATAGGAAGAGAGCCATATGCTTTACTCTGGTGGTTAGAAGTTTCTGTAAACTTCTTAGCAAGTTTTTACAACACTAGTGTTGGGACCTGTAGTTGAGAATCCAGTGTTATGAGCTCCTTAGGTTTTGTGAACTCCCTGGGGTCTCCACTGTCGCTTCTCAGGGCCTCAGCTTCTGGACAGTTCTCGTAGGTCATAACCTGCCACGGGCAGCAAATCAACTCTGGTGGAGTCAGGAGGAATAGTCTTCTGTGTACCTCCAGCGCGTGCTCCCGATTCTCCATGACTCTCAGCCCCAGCATGGTGGAGTCATGGAGAATCATAGCAAGGCTCGGTTTTATTTCAGACCCCTTTGTCCTTCCTTTGCCCAAATGAGCAAAGCAGGTGCTAGAAGAGGTAGGAAATAGAATATATTCTTCTGTCTCCTCCCTTTGACTCCTGAGGTCCTGCTCCATGACTCTTACACGATAGAGTACTCAGTTGAGTTTTTCGTGGCTGGGGGATTTATCTTAGCCTGAGCCTGGTCCAGTAACAATTTTCATCGTTGACCAATGTTATGATGTAATTATTCTTCCAGGAAGCACAGCTCAAATGCCCCATCGAGCCTACTTGTGTAGGGGAATTTACAAACAGCCAAACTCTGCACTTAACATCATCTTGTCTCACAAATCTCACTGTGTTGACACTGATGTGATTTTCTGCCAGCCCTTACTAGAAGGAAATGCCTCAAGAACGGTGCAGTAAAGAGCATTAGGAATGGGTACTCTGCAATGGGGGGAGAGTTTCCTGCAATTAATTATTTGGGAAGAGAACCTCCGGTGAAAAGGGCAGTGAGAGAAAGACTGACCAGAAAGGGAAGGGAAGCAAACATACCAAAAAGAAGTAAACGTAAGAGCGGGCTTACGGAGGATCCAGATAATCATAGAGAAAATGTTACACAAATGTTTAGGAAGAGGCCTTTCAGTCAGAATCTCCCATTCATATTGAAGTAGTTTTTTTAGGCCTGAGAATCAGCATTTCTGATTCCAGAAGTGCTCCTATGTGTCCATACAAGGACCATCCTTGGTTTAAGTGGTGAAACTTAGTTTAGTATTTACTTAATGTCTTAAAAAATTCCCCTTTTTATATAGAACACCTGATTCCTTTGTGGAGTAAAATTAACACTAAAATAAAGGAAGTCACTTAAATAGCTCTCTCTTGTTCCCATTAAATAGACTTGCCATTGACTACATGCTGAGAAACTGCAGCAACGCTGAATGCAGGCGCCTTTGGTTACATATGGGGAAAAGCAAACCTTGGCTCATCAGCCACTCTTTCTCAGTGGCTTTGAGGACAGAAATGCAGCGCTCTATCTTAGAAGTGACTCCGTCCCAGTTTTCCTGAAACATCCATAAAAAGGCTGTCTTGTTTGCAGCCAGGAGGACATGCTCATTTAAATTAAGTTGATCTGGGGAGACAGATGGACATGTCTTAAATCTGGCCTGCCTGGGGCAACGATACATGCAGCCAGAAATGTTGAGAAAACAGCAGGATAAACAGGTAATTACAAGATTTCGAAGCTGGGTCAGGTGAGTGCCTAGGTGAACCTGGGACTTGGCGGAGCTTTGGAGGAGAGCTTCGCTGGGACGGAGGGAAGGGAAGTGTAAAAACAGCGTTGATATGAGCATGAGCTGAGCTCTGGGAAATCCTACCCTGATGCTTGATTTGCTTGTTCCCTGCCGCTTCTTGCCTTGCGCTTTCTGGTCAGCCTTGTCCCCGTTGCCCCTTACACCCGTGGTTCTCCTTGTCTCACACTTAAAGTGCTTTCTCCTAGTTCAGGCGGAAGACCTAGTCCTAGCAAACCTGGCCCACTCAAATCTAATTTCAAACGTTTGTTTTGGAGCATGCTTAACTGGTTTCTGTAATGTGAAGGCATCACGGGGGAGACAC
>NW_017731361.1:9324076-9325751 GCF_001890085.2 Hipposideros armiger
GACACCAGTCTTTCTCAAGGTTCGGTTGAAAGTACTTTATATCAGGTAAGTAACCCCTGGCTTTGAACTCTTTGAATGTCTGAGATGAAAACCCTGTCTAGTGTTCCAAAACCGATTAATAAGCCGCCTTCTTTCTAGTCAGGTGGGCAAAAGACCCGTTTTAGTTCATAGACTCAATTTGTAGAGATGATATGCTTCACTGTCTTGCAATAGAACTCAAGCTAAATGTGGTAGAAACAAGTAAAGGCAAGATGATAGGAAGGTAGAAATGAGAGAAGTCAGGGCGTAAGTTCTCCTGGGGCAGAATTTGGAATAGCGTTGGTGGTAGGCGTGAGAAATCTGGCACAGGGATGGTGCCTTCGCGAAGAGTGATAGTCTTTTCCTTGAAGATAACTTGCCCTGATGCTTAGGTTTCTTTCCCCGTACCTTACGTGTTTCCTCTCCTCTGACCCATAAGAAGCCCTGTTCTCACTGCCAGCGTCACTGAAAGCACGAATCCCCAATCCCTTGGCCTTGCCTCCTAGGATGGCTGTGTTTTCTTTTTGATGGACAGTGGCCCTTTCTCNTAGCAAACCTGGCCCACTCAAATCTAATTTCAAACGTTTGTTTTGGAGCATGCTTAACTGGTTTCTGTAATGTGAAGGCATCACGGGGGAGACACTGAAGTATTATATACCCCTCCCTACTCTTGGGTTTTCAAGGGGAATTAGACAGGTGGGATTGGTGACTATCAAAGGGATTGGTGACTATCAAAGGGCAGAAATCAGAAGTCGAGGAGGACAGAGACAGATGTTTCTCTCTGATACCTTCTGGTTTCATTGTTGTTGTGTTTTTCTTGTTTGTTTGTTTGTTTTTTCCCAAGGAATGAAACAGATGTGACCCCCAAGCCCCCTTCATTCTGAAAGGATGGGTGGATAAATACACAGTCACCTCATAGGCTGGTGTCAGGGCCACGCTGGGCATCATTAAGAGCACCAGGTCTTCTGATGTGGGTTCTCTGGGTTCTAAGAGGAGCTTCACCTCAGACAGTACAGGACTGTCAGGGCTACAAGGGTCAGAGGGCGAAGTTACCTGCTGCTGCTTCCTCCTTTCCATCCCTTCTGAGGAAGTTCACAGTTTCTCTCCTGGGATCAAAGCACACACCTTCTCATTGCTGAAAGAATCCTGTTACAGGGGTGAGTTTTCCTTAGTTCCTTGCCTCCCACCTGATACTGACCTCCAGCCAGTGATACATTAAGAAATCAGGTGCTGCCTTAGTGTTAGGGGGCTTTTCTGTCTGTCCCAACCTTGGTCTCTGCCTGCTCCAGTAACAGAGTACAGACATACTTGGAGAGATTGTGGGTTTGCTTCCAGACTACTGCGATTTAGCGAGTATCACAATACAGTGAGTCTCTTTACACAACACAGTAATTTCTTTGTTGGTGAAAGGCCTTGCCTTCAATTTGAAAAAAAAAAAAGAAAGAAAAAGGCAACATCTGTGAAGCACAATAAAGCAAAGCATAATAAAGTGAGGCATGCCTGTATTTCACCCAGATTCCTTAGTGTAGGCCAAATTACACCTTTCAGAACTTAGCATCATTGACACCAGTCTTTCTCAAGGTTCGGTTGAAAGTACTTTATATCAGGTAAGTAACCCCTGGCTTTGAACTCTTTGAATGTCTGAGATGAAAACCCT
>NW_017731460.1:0-1226 GCF_001890085.2 Hipposideros armiger
TACTCATTTCTTTGGAACTTTATCTATGGGAATTCTTGAGACTTGGGGTAAAGGTGGGTTTTTCCAGGAGGGCTTGTATCTGACTTATCAGATGCTTATGGCATTACCAGACTGGGCCTACTTTAAAATAATGCTTGACTTAACTTTTTCAGACCATCTAAGTAGTGAGAATTGGGCTTCAAATCCACATAGGTATGGCTTCTGGTTATGAATATGCAGGGGATGTTTTATTTTCTTCTGAGAATAAGTAAATTAAGGTAGGCATTTTTCTTTCAAGTCGGTTGGGAGGTGGTGGTGCTTCTATCTAGTTCATTCATTCACTGAAGTATCAATCTTATGTGGGAAAAGTTTCATTAGTCTTCCCACCTTAGAGGGACTCTGAGTTTTTCTGTGGTATGCTGGAACTGGCTCTTACCAGCTCTGAAGAACCAAATGTGCAGGAATTTTGCATGCCAGTTAATACTGTTGATAGCTTGAAATTTGCCATGGTGGAGTATTTATGCCATGGAAATCAGCAAACACTAAAAACAGCATTCTTTGCTTTCATGGAGAGCCCATTAGTAGCACATCACTAGTTTTTCTCAAATCGCCCCACCCACATTGGGCCATAAATATTCAAGCTCAAGTTTACTGAGTTAAAAAAAAAATGCTAAAGTTTTAGCTGTGCAAGATGAAAAAGTTCTAGAGATTTGCTATACAACAGTGTGCTTATAGTTAACAATATTGTACTATACACTTCATTTGTTGAGGGTAGATCTCATGTTATATGTTTTTTATAAATTAATTAATAAAAAATGTTTTCAAGGCACAAGTTAGTTTTATTGCATAGCTTACCTCTCTGGATTCTTATTTTGGCCTGAGGATACTTCACTTTCTTGACAGCTCATCAGTGCATTTTAAAGATTTCTTTTAGGGCCGGCTGAGTGGCTCAGTTGGTTAGAACGTGAGCTCTGAGCAACAGGGTCGCCAGTTCGATTCCCACATGGACCAGTAAGCTGCGCCCGAGCTGAGCTGCTGCTGAGCTGCTGCTGAGCTGGTGAGAGCGCATGTTCTTAACAACAAGGTTGCCGGTTGGACTCCCTCATGGGATGGTGGGCTGCGTCACCCCCCTTCCACCCTCCCCCAGCCCCACAACTAAGATTAAACACAGCACCTTGAGCTGAGCAGCTGTGAGCAGCCTCGAGCTGCCTACGGGTGGCCAGATGGCTCAGTGTGCAACAAGGTTG
>NW_017731460.1:2161-11809 GCF_001890085.2 Hipposideros armiger
GTCTATCTCCCCTTGGGTGAGTATAGGCCTTTGAGTTTCTGAATTGGAGTTTCCAGGATCTCCAGGACCTCCTGGGGAAGGAGAAACTAAGAGTTGCCAACTCAAACTTGCACAGAGCTAAAGAACAGGCCATATTCCTTCAACCAGACCTCTCCACATTTATTCATTCAATAAGTATTTATTGGATGGACTCTGTTCCAGCTATCTACCATTACATAACAAATCATACCAAAACTTAGTGGCTTATATAATAATAGCAATCATTTATTTTTATCTCTCACAGTTCTAGGAGCAACTAGGCTCAACTAGGTAATTCTCACTCACGGTCTCTCATATGGTTGCAGTCAGATGGCAGCTGAGACTGGAATCATCTCAAAGCCTTCCTCAGTGCATGTCTGGCAGTTAGTTGATGCTAGCTGTAGGTTACGTTTTCAGTGGGGTTTTTGGCTGAAACACCTACATGTAGCCTCTCTATGTAGCCTGGGCATCCTCATAGCACAGCATCTGGGTTCTGAAAGGGAACATCTAAAAAAAGAACAGGCCAGAAGGAAGCCATATTACCTTTTATGATTTAGACAACATCATTTCTACCACAGAGGCAAGTCATTCAACCAGCCCATATTTAAAGGGAGGTCAATTAAACTCTGTCTCCTGATGGGAAGACATGTTTTTGCAGACATGTCTTTAAATCACCACATACCCTTTCTGTGTGCCAAGCACAGGACAAGGCACTTGGGATAGAGTGGTAGGTCATACAAACGCTGCCTTTATGGTCTAGTGGTGGAGAAAAATACTACTGCAAATATGTACACAATTGTAAACTTTGATAGTGCTGTGGAAGATGAGGAAAGGAAGCCACGAGAAATTATATTACACATTTGTGTGACCTGGACCAGGCACCCAAAGAAGAATTCCCTCAAGAAGAGACATCTGGATTGAGAGCTGAGACATTCGTGGATGCTAACTCTGTGAAGTGAGTTGAAGGAGAGCCTTCTAGGCAGAGGGAACAACAGGCCATGGCCCTAGGGAAAGAGAAAACGTGACCTGAGAGTCAGCCAGCATGTGTGGAGGCAGATAGCAGAGGAGGGAGGTGTGAAACAAAGCTGCAGAGTTGGGCTGGAGCCAGGACCCCAGATTTTGTAAGCCAGGTGATGATATTGGTCTTTGGCCTAAAAGCTGTGGGAAGTTGAAGGGTCACTTACTGGAGAGTGATATGAACAGATCTGCATTCTAAAGATCACTTTGGCTACTGTGTGGATGGCCCCTGCCAGATGCTGAGTCAGGACCCGGAGGGCTGGGAGATTCCTGTCTGCAGTACTTCCCCTCTCCATGAGACTCTCCCACACACATGTTCAAGCCAGCAGCAGCCTGGGTCCTACACCTCCAGGCTGGACTCCTGCAACCTATACCTGGCCTCCTCGGTCCCTCTTCCCAGGTACAGGAAGTCCTGATCTTGCATTACTCAATTAGTCACTCCTTTAGCCTATCAGTCAGTTGGTGCAGGGGGTTGAATTGAGACTCCCCATCTCCCCCCCCCCAAAATATATGTTCACATCCTAATCCCCAGAATCTGTGAATGTGGGGAAAAAAAGGTCTTCATGAGTATAATTAAGTTAAAGATCTCGAGATGAGATATCCTGAATTATCTGGGTGAACCCTAAATCCTAGGACAAATGTCCTTATAAGGGTGAGGCAGAGAGAGATTTGACATGGACAGAAGAGGAGGAAGTAATGTGACCACGGACATGGAGATGGGAGTGATGTGGCTACCCGTCAAGGAATGCCAACAGCGGCCAGAAGCTGGAAGAGTCAAGGAACAGATTGTTCCCGAGAGTGCAACCCTGCTGACATTTTGATTTCAGCCCAGTGATCTGATGTTAAACTCTGGTCTCCAGAACTATGAAAGAATAAATTTCTGTCTGTTTTAAGCCACCCAGTGTGTGGTAATTTGTTACAGCAACTATAGGAAATGAATACATATGGGCACTTCTCCAGGTGTTCCTTCCTGAAGAGCTTTACTGGCTCCTTCAGGGGACTGCAAAGTGACAGAATACCCCAGGGTCAGTTCTCAGACCTCTTCTTTGTCTATTTTCTCTCCCTATGCGATCTCATCCATTCATTTGGCTTTAAAATGCCATTATTTTGCTAATACCTTCCAAATTTTTTCCACCCAGACCCTTCTCATTTGCTTAAAGCCCTCAGGGTCCTCCCCTCACACCAACCTAAATCCTTACTAGGGCTAACAAGGCCCTGTGTTGTCTGCTCTTGCCCACCTCTCCAACCTCATCTACATTCCACCTTCCCCTCTCACATTGGTCTTCTGGCTATTCCAAGATTGTGGCCAAGATCTTCCCCAAATGAAGACCTTGGCATTGCTTTTCTCTCTATTTGGAAAGCACTTGCACACCCGCTTTGCATGTTTTTTGTTTTTGTGTTTTTTTCTCATTCTCATCCCCCAGGTCTCAGATTTATGTGTCAGGGAAATCTTCCCTGACCATTACATCAACAGGGCCTGCTGGATACTCTCTCCCAGAGTCCTGTTTACTTCCTTTATAATATATGATCACACTCTGTCATTGTTTTGTTTGCTTGTTGTCAGCTCTCTAAGAGCAGGCATCTTGTCTACCTTATTCACTGCTATATCCCCTGCACCCAGCATATGACCTGGCACAAACGAGATGTTCAATTACTATTTTTTCAAATAAGTAGACTAAATTAGTGGGTTGGACTATTGGCCAGTCAGGCTGTACGTGAGGCTGGCAATGAGTCTCCTGTGAGCCTGCTGGTCAATCTGAAGTTTTGATCAGCCTAGAGTAGGTCAGGCAGGCATTGAGCAGTCTGGTTGCTCTGTGAGGTGGGTCTGTGTGGCTGATGAGTCCCCTGTGAAGTCAGCCCAAAATTCTGGGGGACACAAATACGTGAATGCTGAGGCACACCCCCAAGAAGCTTCTGGCTTACCTGTCTACTTAGACAGGTAGAGGCTTAGAGGCTCACTGTTCCCCATTGCCCAGCCAGGAGGTGAAGTGGGGGTGGTACAGGGTGAATAGGGGAAGGCTGCAGAGCCTGGCCCAAACTCTGGCAGCTGCTCCTCAGCAACTCTGCTGTAGGGCTTCCAAACTCCATAAAAGTCTCACCTGGCGACTTCAGTGCTCAGGAAGAGCCTGTGCAGGAGACACAGAGAGGGCTTTGTGGCTTCTTCCTCACCCACCTCCCAACCGCCCTTGACCTGTGTGCCCTCTGCTAATGGAAACTCCCCTCCTGGTCCTGGCTGCCTGGCCCCAGGAGACAGGCTGTGGTGCACGTTGCCACTGCTGGCTCTGCATGGGGGCGGGACACGGGTCTACCCTTGCAACTGAACCCAGCCTAGGTGGCCCTCTCCGTAGACATGAGGAGGCCTTGCATGGATGCTGGTAATGTCACAGTTAATCCCAAACTCCCCTAGGAACACCACTGGCTATGGGTGGCTAGAGTCCCATCATAGATGACTATGTGTAGGCAAGTGTCAGAGACACTTGTGTAGGAAGCAGCTGTTTGCAATAACTAGGCAGCAGCACCCAGGCTGCCGGTAATCACTGAACCTCCATCCTGCTCACTGACAAACTCCATGACCAGGAGGCCCTGCTCCAGTGACATCATCTTCCTCGCACACTGCTGAGGGAAATGAGCTCAGGGAGGCCATCGGAGGCAGTCTGTTTACTTACAGAGACCCTGGCCGTCAGCAGCTCTTTGACCAGACATTCCCTGTCCTAGCCAGCATGAAGCAGAAATTTCCTTAAACACATTATTTTGGCTTCAACCTACCACTTGCTCCCTTGCTTTGAATTTTTTTTCAAGAGGAAAATTCCCAGTTCTGGCCCCAAATAGAGCAGCCTAGAGATGGTGGAGAGAGATCACAATCACCCCCAAAAGGACCTTTTGCAGGTTAAGTTGCTCCTACCTCCCCAGTAATCCTTGGAGCTGGGAGATCATCAAACCAATTCTCACTCACCCATGTGTGTGCTGGGGGTGGGGGTCAAAGGGATGGCCGGCACAACCCCAAGGCAGACACACTCTCCTGCCTCACTCAGGGCCTCGGCCACCCTGACCTCATACTCAGAGCATTTCCCAACTCGGCAACCCCGGCTAGGCCCTAGACCCCTCCCTCCTTCCCTCCAGGTCAGGGATATTTCAGGAGAGCCCAAGAGACACCAGTTTTCACAGGCTCCAGTGGATTCCCAAGATGCTCACCCCCTCCAGCCCTGGTTGAGAGAAGTGATCACCTGCCCTCCCGCTCTCTTCGTGTTGTTCCTGCTAGAACTCAGCTGTTCTAGAGGCCTTGGGGGGATGGAGGCATAGATGTCTCCTTAGTCTCCCCCGTGCTCCAGGTTCCCAATGCCATCTGTGTTAGAAGCAGAGCAATTCCCTCCCAGGAAGAGCAATAATTTGAGACAGATGCCTTCTGCGTAGCTGGATTTGCCCACTATTGGGACTGGTCAGGCAGGCCCAGACATGTTGGGGAGCCTGAGGCCTTACCTGACCCAGCTCTGTCCTGTGTCTTAATCCTACTTAGCTCAGCGTCCTGTGGCACCAAGGAGGGGCTCAGGGGCAAAACCAGGTCAGAGGAGGGCACTGAACCTGTTTTTCACAGTACTTACATAAGGCTGAGGAAATGGCAAGGGTCCCTATCGGAAAATGAGGTAGAGGGAACGTCTCACACACAGATCTGAGTTGGCAGCCTCTTAGAAGCCACTGAAGAAAGGGCCAGATTTTCTCACCCAACTGTCCTCACCCCCACCCCCCAGCCAACACAGGGCCAGAACTCCCTAAACATGTGGTTCCAATGATTTAAATTAGTCAACATGTCTACACAACCCAGAATTTGTAAGGTACGAAAGTTAGAAACACCCTAGATAAGGACAGAAGCTAATATTTATTGAATATCTGTGAGCCTGGCATGATAGTGAACACTTTACACACATTATCTTATTTAACCCTCACAACTCGGAGGGGAAATAAGTAATTCTAAAAGAGACACAGCTTGTATATGGCAGATCTGGGATTCAAACCCAGTCCTGTCTAAACCTAGAGCTTCTACAACTAGGCGTATCTCAATTTGGCTTCTAGAAAGTAATCAACTCAGGAAATCAATCATACTCCTTCTGTAAACCAAGCAAGGCCTATAAGTTAAATGTGTGGTGATCCAGCCCCTCCATTCTACAGATGAGGAAACTAAGGCCAGATCACAGAGTGAGACTAAACTGAACACAGAACAGTGGCTGGGACTCAGATCAGGGCCCCTCCCACCACCCAGCCTGTCTCATAGTCCTAAGTCAACCCAGGTGAGGGAAGGGTGGGAGGAAAGCTGTGGGCTTTGCCCTCTAGGCAACAAGACAGACGAAGATGAACAAACAGAGAAACACACACATAGACACATATAGATATCCACACATGCAGAGGCATGGATACCCGGGCAAAGATAAACACACAGGCACTATACCCATATACTGTATTATTCTCATCTCTTTACGTGCTGTGGTTCCTTTCCAGATTGCAAGTTCCATGAGGAAACAGGCAAAAAGGGCCCTTAGGGCCGGCCGAGTGGCGCAATGGTTAAGAACTGGCTTGGGACACCAGAGGGCCCCGGTTCGGATCCCACATATGAGGGCCAGTGACACTGCCCTCCACAGCTAAGATGCTGAACAACAGCTCAACCTGGAGCTGGGCTGCTGTCAGTCGCCGGCGACGGCGTACACTGCAGCCCCTGCTGCAGTGGGTTGCCATGGGCTACCGTATGTAGCCAGCAGCCAGCGTGAGCAGCCAGCAGCCACAGTGAGCGGCCATCCAGAAGCTGGTGACTGATCTGCCTCGCTTGGGAAGAGCTCAATGATGGTGCCAACTTGGGCCAGTGAAGCAACGTCCTCCACAACTAGACTGACGAACAAAAGGACAGCAACTTGTCTGTTCCCCTCTCCCCAATTCCCCAGCACTGTTCCCATTATCCCAATTCCCCAATAAAAATCTTTAAAAAAAAAAAAAAAGGGCCCTTACCCTGGGCCCACCCTTTAGATGGCCACACTCTAGCTTTATTCTGGCTACACCCCACCCTACACAGTGAGAAGTCCCTGAGACCGAAGGAATGGGCCCACCAGAAGCCCACACCATCCTCTTGGATTACAATTCAGGTACATGAGGGGGCCGGCTGAGTGGCTCCTAGAGACTCACAAGCCTAAACTTACAGCAAGAAAGACAGGTACATTTTACACCAAAATAACCTAAATGCGCACATGTATACTTCCATGATATGTGTAGGGAGGCATAGACCCCACTCATCTATGCAAAGATATAGAGGCCCACATACATGAGTTTACACAGATGGGGACACAGACATATGCAGGCAAACACATAAGTACACACTTTCCCACCAAGAAACCGAGCTTCAACCAGAAATGCAGCTGCCTACACTTACAAACACAGAACAGTCACACGAATCCACAGTGATCCACACAGCTAGATAGAGACAAAGCTGGAGGCCTGAGACAGACTGGGAGTGAGACACCTGTCCACAGAGACCCCTGGGCCACCATGGGCTCCCACACTGTCTGCCTCACTCCCACGCCTGGGCTCTCTCTAGCCAGGGGGCTCCTGGAGGAATTCCTTTTGCATACTGGCTGAGCAAGGCTGCTCTCTCTCCTCCCCCGCAGTCCTAGACCAGAGTCCTAGGGCAGAGAAGCAGATGGTGTGTGCTGGGGGGTTCCACCTTCCCAAACACTCTACCCTCCTTCCCAAGATGCCTCCCATGACCTGGCCAAGCCCAGGCCAGGCGCTGAACTCTGGACAGTGTAGAACACCACTTCCGTCCTGGTGCCCCAGCTCTGCTCCCAACAAGATGATTTAGGAGGAGCTGGTGAACAGCGCTTTTCCAGAAGCCTTGCTTCCGCAGGAAACCGCGTGGCCTTAAGCCTGATCTCCAAAACAGGCGTAGGATGAAAACACCTCTGCTCCTCTGCAAAAACATGGGCCGCCCCTTTCACTCAGAGCCCCTAACGTCATTCTAGCCACAGCATCCACAGTGTCCCAAGGCAGTGGAGTCATGAAAGGCCTGGGGTCCAGTCCTGTTTCTCCTGCTGATTCAGGGTGTCCACCTCTATGAAATGAGCCATTTGGGTGTGATCACTTCAGATCTAGCTATAATGATGTAGGAGTCTCAAATTTTCCAGGTAGCCCCTGGGCAAGGGTGAAGGGCCTTGACCTCAGGTACAGCGGCCTGGTGTGGGCCTCCTCTTAAGTCACACAGTCGTTATTACAGAGCTGTGTAGGGAGTGGCCTGAGGCTGAGATGCCTGGCACTGAGGCAAAATGAGGACTCAGGGGAGGGAATGTCCTATGTGGTCTGGAGACAGACGGCGACCTCTCCTCTCCCTTCCACCCACTCACCATGTCCCCCAGGCCTCTGCTGGAGGTGGACACAAGGCTGCAGCCCCACCCAGCCGGGCAGGGAGACAGGAATGCTGCTCGGCACAGCTGGCTGGACAGGGGAAACTGTTTATTCTCTGATGTTAGGAACATCTCAGACAATCAGGGGGATTTGGCTGCTGGCAGCTCCTGGATGTGAGGTCTTGAAAAAGTCAACTTAATCAGAGCAGGCTGATGGCCCAGACTCTGAGCAGATGGGGAAGGGGGTGCCAAGTAAGGACTGCCCCTCCCTGCCCCACATTCAGCATGCACCCACATGCACCATGTGCACCTCTGAGCTCACCTCCTGGGTCTGCAGTGACGGGCTGGAAAGGTAAATGGAGCTGAGCCCAGAGCTCTTGTTAATATTGTAGGCATGAGGGCAGATTTCCCATGGTCCCACTCCCAGCATCCCAGGTGCCCCCTGCTTATGAGACATGGCAGAGCTAACTGCCTTAACAGCCTTAACCTGGGAAGGAAGCTCAATTTGCATCCCCTGGGCCTGATGTTTGCATCCCTGGCCCACTCCAGCCTCTGGCCTAGATCCTTTTTGCTCAGGCAGCCCCTCTAGCTGCGGCCTTACACTTGCCTGCCTTTTTTATTATTCTACAATAGCTCTAGAATCAGCTTAGGTGCTGCCTTTTATTGGCCTTTTCACCTTGGGCAAGCCACTTCTCCAAGCCTGTTTCTTCTCCAGTAAAATAAATATTATAGTATCGGCCTCACAAGTATATTGTGAGGATTAAATAATTCTTTCAATATGCCCATCGTGCAGGAGGCACTTGATAAATAGTAGTGCCTTTCAGGGCCGGCCGAGTGGATCAGTTGGTTAAGAGCTCGCTCAAGAGTTTGAGCTCTGAACAACAGCGGTTCGAGTCCAGCCCAAGCTGAGCAGCCGCTGAGCTGCCAACAGGTAGCAGGATGGCTCAGCTAAAAAAAAAAAAAAAAAATAGTAGTGCCTTTCTTTCTATTGGTGTAGACCCAACCCCTGGTCTTCCTGAGGGCCAGGCCCCTCAAGTGTAGCTTATAACCCCTACTCGGGTCACATCCACCCATTGCTGCTCGCAGATCTCAGAGTGCCCTGGGGGCCCCTAGTCCAGAAGTCTTTACGCAGACAAGTCCAAGTTGCCCTAGGAGGCACCTTGATGCTGAGGTCACAGAAGTCCCCCCAGAACACAGTGGGGCTTTTTGTGTGTTTTGCCCATCTCTCATTTTGCCCAGGTTTGAGTGCCTTGTGGGGATAGTCCAGAGGCCGGGACAAACTTCATCATCCTGACTCATTCATTGGAATTCACATCCCTCTATATTTAACAAAGGGTTTACACCAAAAATAATGAAATTCCAGGATGGCAAAGGGTATCACTTAAGGACCTCTCCCTGTTTTATTCCCCACAAGGTCCAAGTTAAACTGTTGAATAAAAAGGAGTTTATTGGTCACATAAGTGAGAAGTCTGGCTTTAGACACAACTGGATTCAGTACTCAAACATCATCAGGACTCAGCTTCTCTTCCTCTCTTGGCTCTGCTTTCCACTGTGTCACTGTCTGTCTGAGGCTTCACATGGCCGCAATACAGCAGCAGCACAGCCAGCCTCTCACATTGAGAACCAGGGAGAATGCATGTGCCTCTTTCCCAGCTGCCCCAGCAAAAACCTCCTCATAGGGGTGACAGGTTAGCTCAGTTGATTAGAGCATGGTGCTAGTAACACCAAGGTTACTGGTTCGATCCCCACATGGGCCACTGTGAGCTGCGCCCTCCTTAACAACAAAAAAAGAAAAATCTCCTCGTAGACTCTGAGTGGGTCACGTGCTTGTGTCTGAGCCAATCACTGAGGCTAGGGGGAATGCAACTTGCTGATTGGCTAGGGCCTAAACCACTACTCCACCCTCTAGAGCAGCAGTTCTCAACCTTCCTAATGCCGTGACCCCTTAATACAGTTTCTCATGTTGTGGTGAACCCCAACCATAAAATTGTTTTCATTGCTACTCTATAACTGTAATTTTGCTACTGTAATGAATCGTAATGTAAATATCTTTTTGTTTTCTGATGGTCTTAGGCGACCCCTATGAAAGGGTTGTTTGACCCCCAAAGGGGTCGCAACCCACAGGTTGAGAACTGCTGCTATAGAGTGTGAGGTGGAAGGGGCAGTCAGCTTTACCAACATCTAAATAAGAGTGGAAAAGAGGTTGGTTCCCCAGAGGGAAGCTGCGGTATGTATG
>NW_017731460.1:13154-89918 GCF_001890085.2 Hipposideros armiger
CTCGGCCGGCCCTAGATACACTGTATTTTAGATACCAACCATGGGCCCTGCCCTTCAACAATTTATAGTTAATTTTTTTTTTTAAGATTTTATTGGGGAATTTGAGGAGGGGAAAAGCATTGGGGAATCGGGGAAGGGGAACAGACAAGTTGCTGTCCTTTTGTTCCTCAGTCTAGTTGTGAAGGACGTCACTTCACTGGCCCATGTTGGTATTATGATCATTGCGCTCTTTCCGGCTGAGGCAGTCGCTCGCTGGCCATTGGACTGCCACTCACGGAGGCTCACGGCAGCTCATGCTGGCTGCCGGCCACTCATGCTGGCTTACAGCAGCCCACTGCAGCCCCACTGCAGCCTACACCGCAGCCGGAGACTCACAGCAGCCCAGCTCCAAGTCTAGCTGTCGTTCACCATCTTAACTGTAGAGTACACAGCGTCACTGGCCCTCATGTGGGATCCGAACCAGGGCCCTGCTGCTCAGAGCTGGCATCCCAAGCCAAGTCTTGACCAACAAGCCACTCAGCTGGCCCTGCGGTTGAATTTTAATGCAGGAAACATCACCTTCACCACCAGATTTTTTTTTTCTTGATTTTACTGGGGAATTGGGAGAGGGAAACAGTGTTGGGGAATCGGGGAAGGGGAACAGCCAAGTTGTTGTCCTTAAATCTTAGTTGTGAAGGGCGCAGCAAGCTCAGCTCCAAGTCCAATCGTGCCGCTGTGTTCAATTAGTTGCAGGTGGGTGTAACCACCATCCCATGCGGGAGTCGAACCAGCAGCCCCGTTGTTAAGAGCACACCCTCTATCCGCTGAGCCCCCAGGGTGGCAGCTCAGCTCAAGGTGCCAAGTCCAGTTCTTAGCTGCGGGAGAGTGGAGCCCACCATTCAAACCGGCAGCCTTGTTGTTAGGAGCATGTGCTCTCACCAGCTGAGTCATCCTGCCACCTGTTGGCAGCTCAGCAGCAGCTCAGCTCAGGGCGCAGCGTCACTGGCCCACGTGGGAATCGAACCAGCAACCCTGTTGCTGAGAGCTTGCACTCTTGGGCAAGCTCTTAACTAACTGAGCCACTCGGCCAGCCCCACCACCAGATTTTTAACACCAAGTAAAGCCTAGCCCAGTAGCTGGTATACAGTAGGCATTCAATAAATGTTGTTTCTCCTTCTCAGGGCTGCACTATATAGACACTGCAGTGGAACACTGGAAATTTGCTAAAAACCCTTTCCAGGTGGATAAAAATGCAAGCAGGAGGAGGTGGAGATGGTGGTTTCTATCTTGCTTCAGAATGTCGTGATTTGTTTTGGATGTTCCTAATGTCAAGTTGGAGATGCATGCAAAGGAGAGGGGCTTATTCTAACCAGATCAGGGCTAGGGGCAGCCAGGGACACTGTCTCCATGGTGCACAGCCCCAGACAGTTCGGAAATAAATAGAAACCCATCCAGAGGAAAGAGACTGACAAAAGCAGAAACAAACAAAGGCCAAGAGATGGAAAACTCATGAGGTGGGGCAGGGTGGAGATGAGAGGAGTGGGGAGATGGGTGGGGGCTGCAAAGGGGACTTAGGGAGGGCCATGGTTCTGGGTTTGTTTTGTGTGTGAGAGGAACTGAATCGAGTCCCACTCCCCACCCGAGAATCACCCTGGCAACAGGGAGGGTGAGTGCTGCTGGTTCCAAGCCAACACAAACCTCCTGGGCTTAGCTGCCGGAATGGGCTCAGATGCATGGGGCCATGTTCTAAAGAAAACTATCTGAATTGGGCTCTTTAAATCACAAACTCCCCATCCACTCCTGGTTTGGAAGACGATCAAGTGTTTAATGAAATGAATTAATCAGAAACAACAGTGAACCACATCCCTACTCCATGTCTCTCTCACACACATGTACACTTATCCAAAAGCCCACAGGATAAAACCCTTTCCCTTTGTGGTGGAAACTGACAACTCATGGCATTCTTAGCACTTCTCAGAAGCAGATACCTCACCTGTGGAGGTCCACTTGCCACCCCTCCCAAAGCTGTACCCCCGACAATGACATTAGTGACAGAGGATTGATGGTGTTGCTTTCACAAGACCAAGGCAGCTGGGGCTCTGATGTGAGGTGGTTCCAACTGAACCACCATCTGGTCTCCTTTTCCATCGGCTGCCCGCTGAAGCTCTTGGCCCAGTGGGGGTTTGTCAGCAAACCTGCTGCTCATGGCAGCTCACGGCAGCTGTCAGCTGCTCACGGCAGCCCACTGCAGCCTACGTGGTCACCAGCCACCCACGGCAGCCCATCTCCAGGTCGAGCTGTTGTTTACCATCTTAGCTGTAGAGGACACAGCGTTACTGGCCCATGTGGGATCCGAACCAGCGGCCCTGCTGCTCAGAGCTCGCGCTCCCAAGCCAACTTTTTTTTTTTTTAAGCTGAGCCATCCTGCCACCTGTTGGCAGCTCAGCAGCAGCTCAGCCCGGGCCGGGAATCTAACCGGCGACCCTGTTGCTCAGAGTTCGCACTCCCAAGCCAACTCTTAACCAACAAGCCACTCGGCCAGCCCCATTATATCAGTTTGTTTAATCTCCTAAAATAATCCTAAATCCAATCTCCAACCACCCACCAGCCTGAGTGACTTTTCAGAACACCACATTTGATCATATAAAGTCCTTGTTTTAGACCTAATGTCTTCCCCAGCCCACAGCATGTAAGATCTTTATGATCTGGTGCCTGCCCACCTCTTCAGCCCCATTTCTCACCACAGCCTCTTCCTATAACCCTCCTGCTTTTAGCTTCTCCACTGAGAACTCTAGGTCTTTGCATGTGCTGTTCCAACTGTCTGCAATACTCTTCCTTCATCTCTTAGCCTAATACTGATGGCTCTTTCAAGTTTCAGTTGAACATCACCTTTTCTGGGAGCCTGGGGGATTGTAGAGCATGATGGTTTTGAGACTGAAACCAGTCTGCTAGGTTCAACTCCCAGCTCTGCCACTTCCTAGCCAAGTAACCTTAGGCGAGCTATTTAAATTCTCTGGGACTTCAATTTCTTTCCTGTTTTTTTTTTTTTGTTTTTTTTTAGATGAGCCATCGTGCCACCTGTTGGCAGCTCAGTGGCAGCTCAGCTTGGGCCCATGTGGGAATCGAACAGGCAACCCTTTTGCTCAGAGCTCGCACTCTTGAGCAAGGTCTTAACCAACTGAGCCACTCGGCCAGCCCTGGGACTTCAATTTCTTATCTGTCATGAGGATTAAAGGAATCATATAAGGCGCCTGGCAGTGCTATTATGTGTCACTTCCATACTTCCAGGCCATGTTAAGACTCTTTACCAACTATTTTCTAAAACTCTTTTATAATAATACTATATAATGCCAACCTCATTCCTGAGAATGTTTATCCATCTGCCCACCTTGCCAGACTGTCAGGTCAGTGAGGACAGGGGCATTTTGACCTTGATCCCACCCTATTTCTAGTGTCTAGCATACAGTCGGTCCTCATATATGGTATAGCATGACTAGAACTGCAACACCGACTAGATATCCTGGTGATAAGTGCTTTCCAGCAAACGGCCACCTCAAACAAGGAAGGAAAAAGAGGATAAGATTTTTAGCAAAAGGGCATACATGGCAGACTCACGCTGAGGCTGAAAGCAGTCACAAAGGCGACCTGGTAATTAGGAAAATACTTTTATTATTTTTGAAATGTTCCAATATTCAATGTAAAAACCATGATAATGGCTTTTTCACAACTTCACAAAGTATAGAAAAATTACTTTCCCCCTTCTTGATAGAAAGCTCCCCCCAAATCAGACAGGGCTCCGTTATGGCTGAAATGGGGCAGGAAGGAGGGGCAGAGAGTACAGGAAGTAGAACCATGGCTCTCTAGGCAGCCAGAGGCTTTTCCTGCACACATAAAGCCCAGGCTGAGTCCCAAAGACCTGCAACCCCTCTGAAGGAGGCTCAGCCCACGCACATCTGTAGCACACTGAGGCACGCCTCTGTCCGAAGGCCTGCAGCGACAGAGGGCCTATAGCGTAGCACTTGGGGCTAGCAGGCCGTAATCAAGGCAGCTTCATGAGAACAAGATCAGGAGGCAGGCCAGCAGCTATAATCAGCAGCTGGGAATTTTTTGAAAAAGACAACTTAAGTTGCTCATTGTTAAGTTTGCATTTTTTAATCAGGTCTCTGACTCCTTTCTTTCTCATCCATGGTAGGGCATGGGGGTTATGGCTGTAGCAGGCGGCTGTTTGTTGATTTGAGAAAACTAAAAATGTTTTGTACTCATAGACAAAGGCTGATGGAATTCAAAAACGGTCCCACCGATTTTTATGAGAAACATGACTGTTCCTCTTGAGTGTCTCAAGTCAAAACAAGGCAACCGCCTAGTGATTTATCGTCCCCACTACACATTTTCCACCTTCCAGAAGGCATTAGAGAAAGGCCAACGTCCGCCAGCAGCGATTGTAAACACACCGCTGACAGCTTGGACACTTTGTTTTTAAATGCAGTAAGACTTTTTCCTTTGGCCCTGATGGAAAAGCCAACTCCCTAGGACTGTTTAGGAAGGAGCAGACAGGAGGGCTCCCCAAAACCTACGAGTGAGGAACCAGTGGTCCCCGTTGGCCGGAGTGTGGCTGGGAGCATCATCAAAGGCAATTGATACATTTATGGCACATGAAAATTGTCCTGTGGTTCCCCAGCTGGCTGCCAGGCTCAACCTGGCTGGACATGGGGTACAGGAGGTACAGAACAAGTTGTCATAAGGCACATGGCTGAGGTGGCCCCCATACCAGGCCCAGAAAGATTATCTCTTCACACGATTCCAAAAGTGTTGGAAAGCTGAGGAGTTGATGACACTCACTATGAGCAGCAGCAGCAGATACAGGGATATCATGACTGTAAACCAATGGCTGGAAAACCAGGACAGCTGGCTCGAAGCCCTGCTTCAGGGGGAAAGAAGAGTGATGTTGGCAAAAAGAGAAAAACATTTTTTTTTTAAGTGTATGCAACAACTTCTGGCTCGAAGAAGACGCAATGATGAATTTCATCCTCTGAATCGAGCCATGAAATGAAGCTTCGTGCGTTCTCCTCTGCTCAAGAAATCTGAGGCTGTTTGCCCTGGCACCAAGGCGCCTTTCACCAAAACATGTTCTAAATGTACAAAGACAGCTATGCAATGAGCTCATCCTGATCTTCTCTTTTATAGCTGCTCCTTTTGAAACTTCTCTACCCTGTCTTTTCTTAAGCAGAACTTTGGTATCTAGAAGAGTGACCTCGCTCGAGGTGTTTGCCCAGATGGCAGCAGGTGGCAGGTTATTTAGCAAAAGTCTTTTCACGTTTAGACACATACAGTTATCACTTCATGGCTGGTGGGGAAATCCTCTTTGGTCCGCTGGGAGATGATCTAAACTGTCCAACTGTGCACAAAGAGACACTCCAGGGAGAAGTGGGAAGGAATGGAATTTTCAAGTACAAAAAGCCAGATGATTTTAAACCAAAGGGTAATGTCCTCCAGAACGCTATACAAATTCCCCAAATTTGGAGAGTGGGGAGATGGGATTTTACTGATTTATGAAATCCTGAAGCATGGAAACTACTGGTGTGTACAAGCAGGAATAGAAAGTATTAAAAGTAATCCCCTTTCCTGTCTTACCTGCTCACCTGCTGCTCATCCCCATGCGAAGCTCTATCATAGACCCCAACAATGTGACAAGATCTGAAAGTGACCCCTGGCCCTGGAAAACCCTGTACACACCCCCCCTACCACACCGCTGAGATGGGATGAGGCATCCACCAATGCTCTGAGAGCCAGAAGGCCTCGTCTGCTGTTGGGTTCAACATCCTCACTTTAGAGATGAAAACGAAGCATCTCAGGTCCAGCGAGGAGAAGATGGCAGTTCAACAGCCACCAGGGGGAGTGACCAAGCTGGGCAGCACACAATCCCAGCCTGAGTCCAGTCACCATCCTGCCTCTCAGCTTAACCTCATCAGTGGGTTTCAGACCGAAATCAGGAGCCAAGGTGGCTGTGGGGCTTCACGGCTGGGGCAGCCAATTTGGCTTCAGTCAAGTCCCTCCTGTTATTTGTGTTTACGAATCTCTTTCTATCTTCTTCACTAGAATATACAATCCTCTGAGGGCGAGGACCACATCTTGTTCAACCTTATCCTCGCTCCTCACCATGTCTAGCACGGTGCTTTATAAACTTTACACACAGGTGAGGCCTAAGGCTAGGAAAGAGGGTGATGATAACTAGGAACTCAACACTTTGAAAACAACCTTTAGTTGTCCTCACACAGGGACCGTCCTCCTTACCTCTTGGGCTGCTTCTGTGAGTACACCAGCAGGTACTTCACTCGCAGGAGCTGGTTATTGGTGACCACGAAGTACTTTGGAGGGATGTCGCCCCCTTCGCTGTGCTTGATTCTTGCTCTCCTGCGATCTAGCTCCTTGGAATCTGAATGGGAGAGTAAAGTACAGCTTTGTGGAGGGGGGAGTGGAATACAATAATAAAAGAAGCCAATTATGAATATAAAAGAGTCAGGCCTCCTGGTCCTGGGGCTGGAGACGCCCCCGCAGGCTGAGGAATGGGCCTATATGTGTACATGAAGCACACTGAAAGGAGAATCGACAGACAGGAAGAGGAAAAAAGGAGTAAAAAAATAAAACAGATACAAGGGGGGCAAAAACTTAACTGAGTGAGGAAAGCAGCAGATTGGTGTCCATCTAACAAAAAAAAAAAAAACCAATCTGGGACGAAGTACAGGACTTGATCTTAGACAAGTCTCAGCAAACATTTTAAATTATCTATTCTGGATTGGAGCTTCTTAGAACACATCTTCTACCTTCTGTACCAAGGCTTGTTTAAAAAAAACAAATAAACAAAAACAAAACTTTTCTTTTAATAACATGAAAAAGATTTAGCAATTTAACAGAAGGCCAAAGCTGTGTGACAGCAGACGTTGCAAGGTTTTGTTTTGATGTTTAATGTCACGGTTTGCAAAATTCCTAAGAATTATAAATGCAAATACTCATGCTGTCTGGTTTGGGAGGCTGCGTCAGACCTGGGCCCGTTTCTCAGGATTCCAGTTGTTTTACATTAGAGGCCAGGAACAGACAGTTTTCTCAATTTTCCTTTTCTCAGTGGAACCAACAGGCCAGTTCAGGAGACTAGAATGACAGTTCTGTAACTCTTTTGCCTTCGTGGGCAAAACAGCAGCGGGGACAGGACAAATAATCTAAGGGACATATCAGGGGAGTAGACTGAGGTGGCTAGCTAGTCTTGTGCTCCCAGGAGAGCGGGGGATTTACTGTCGATGGCCTCAGTTGCCTCTCACGCCCTCCAGGGGGCTCCAGCACACACCAGAGTACTCTAGAGCAGCAGTTCTCAACCTTTCTAATACCACGACCCCTTAATGTTGTGGTGACCCCCAACCATAAAATTATTTTCGTTGCTACTCTATAACTGTAATTTTGCTACTGTTATGAATCGTAATGTAAATATCTTTTTTGTTTTCCGATGGTCTTAGGCGACCCCTGTGAAAAGGTCATTCGACCCCCAAAGGGGTCGCGACCCACAGGTTGAGAACCGCTGCTCTAGAGGGACAGGTCTGGACACACATCTTTAGCTTCCGTTTGGCAAATATTTACTGAATGTCAAGTACAGACCAGGCTCCTTGTTGCCACCAGGTGTCCAAGAGTGAATGAGACCCAGTTCCTGCCTTCAAGGAGCCCACACTCTGGCCTCACACATTTGTTTTCATCTATCAAATCTCACCTCCTCCCCAAAGCTTTCCCTGAGCACTTGGACCCACCATGCTTGCTCTTTTCTTTGAGCTGCCCCATGGACCCCATTAGAGAGTGCCCTCAACTGGCACTCTCTACTCACTGCCTTGTAGTAAATATCTTTTCCATTGTGTATTCAATCGATAAGGAGACTGCTCACTCCTTGAAGGCAGGCCCCTGTCCTACATTGCCCTGGACTCAGCCCATCCCTTAGTATGCAATGAATAGGTGCTCCATCCAACAACTGGGCCAACTGCAAGAACCTGTACACCCAGAGACCTACAGCCCAGGTCTGGGCCGAGTACTCCCTCACTCACCCTTCTTCTTGGTTTGGCACTTCACATCTGGATGGTCAATGACCTCACACACAGCCACGCAGCTGAGGATGGGGCCAAGGAGGCTGCGCTGCCACCCATGGCCATGGGGGCTATAAATGAGGGCCAGGCTCAAGTCACTGGTGAGGTAGGTCCCTTCCCCAAACAAGGATGTCTGGAATGGCAGAAGTCAAAAGAAAAGAAACAGGGCTTGGTGAATGGAGAACGGCACAGCAAGACGTCACAGGTCTTTCTTCAACAGAGTTGTAAACACAAAATTTTCAAGCCTCTTTTTTTTTTCCCCTCAGCAAAAGGCATAAGATCAAAAAATCCTATGACATCATCATATGGTTATTACTAAATACATTTCTATCTGATGACAGTTTAACTGATTGTGGATGTAGCCAACTAGCCAGGCAAACTACTAGTTCTTGTGGTCAAGGTTGAGTGAGAAAAACACAGGTATTAAACAGACCTGAGTTTGAATCCTGCCATACCTTGAACAAGCTGGCAAGTTCTATAAACTCTCTGGGCCTCAGTTTCTAAATTTACAAAATGGTGATAACAGTATCTCCTTCATAAGATGGTAGATGAAGATTCAATGAAGTCGTGTGTATAAGGCATCGAGCAGGACACCTGGTACATGAGAGCAGTGAGCACTCCATCACAGGCTCTTATAACATAGTGTATATATATATAGTAATTCCTGTTACATGAATGTATGGTTACACTGACAGGCTTGCAGAAGCAAAGTCACACACCCTTATGTACCGGGAGGGGGATCCCACCTGAAGGGGGAAGCAGCCTTAGTCATTACTTAGAAAAGAAATGAATCTCTCAGACCAGAGGCAGTAACTGAATAAGGCAGGCCTAGAAGAGGGGCAGGGTAAGTTTCACCCTTGTATATTGGTGCTGACCAACAAAAATGTCCAAAAATCTAGGAAGCAGCTCCCTGGTGGTAGGTGCTAACCTGGTGCCCTCCATGAGGAAGCATGCCAGGTGAGGGGGCAGGATCTCAGGCAAAATACCTCAAGTGGAGGTTACAGCAGGCACAGCAAACACATTCTTTGCCCATGGTAGACATCAGTAATCAGCTATGGTGGCCAACATAAAAATATCCATCATGGCACTCATTCACACAGACTCAGAATCCTTCTCAACGCAACATTCCAGTTAGCTGCTACCAATGGATGGAATTTGACATGCAAGTTGAAAGTCAATTGCTATTCTTGGGCCACAGCAGCAGTTTCTCAAGATGATGAGTGGCCTCAAACAGCTCACTGAACATCCTATGCTTGGGAACTGAGAAAAGTCCTTTTGATGACCCTAGACTTCCACAATTCTAAGCCAGTTTAGTGAAGCTTAGGGGAAATGAAACAAGCCTTTACTTGGCCTTTGAGAAACCCCTTGCTGGGTTAGACAGAGTTCCCATGTCTCAAAAGCTGACACAGACCTTCTCCAAGGACACTGGATGTCCTCTGATCAGACCCACATCCATTCTCCGCTTATGCCTACTATGTGTACGCCCTTCCCTAGACTTGAGAGCCTCGAGCAAGGCAGCAATGAGCAGAGGTGCGTAAGAGTGGGAAACTTAGGACTCTGATGAGATGCTGCTAAGCAGCAAACTCTCAGAGCACTGAAACGAAGGTTTGGTGTAGAAGACTAAACTGCAGGCAACTTCTCCAGGCCGGCTTTGGTGTGAAACGGAGGCCCTGGATTCCAGTAGCCTGGAATAATCAGCTGAGAGCCAGTGTAAACAAGCCCGTCATCCTCAATGAAACTCAACTGCACTAATCAGCTGCAGCAGTGTTGAGAAGTCTCTCCAGCCACATCTCAGCCGGTGGCTCAGGGAGCCAGCCCCTCGACAAGGGAGATGCTGCCACGACTTGGGGAAGGCTGCAGGACTCCAACCACCCCAGATTCCCTCTCCATCAGCCTAAAAAAACAGTGTCCTTGGTGCTTAGCACAGAAAGAGCCCTTTGTATACAGGAGCTGTTTCAATCATCTCAGCAAACCAGAAGGTGGGTTAATGGCGTCCTATTTTACAGATGAGGACATTGAGGCCCAGAGAGTTTAAGTCAATTTTCCCAGGGCCACAGAGCTGCTAAGGTGGTCTTTTTGGGTTACTGTCTATACTCTTCCTCCTCCATTTCATTGAGTAGCAAACAAGTGCTGGCAAAGAAGAGGTGGTTGACGCTGTTTTGACTCCTAAAAAAGAGGACCTCTCCTTGGTGCATCCCTCAATTTCTCCAAGGGCCGACTCAGTTGGAGTGACCCCTAGAGAAGTGCTTCTCAAACTTTAACATGCATATGAAGCACGTTAGAGTGCGATTTCTCATCAGGTGACCTGGGGTGGGCCCTGAGATTCCACTTATCCAACAAGCTCTCAGGTGACACAGATGCCACTGGTTCAGGGACCATGCTGAGCAGCGAAGGTTGGCCACACACTGGGATCACCTGGTGAGCTTTTAAAGCATGCTGCTATCTGGGGCCCACTCCCTGAGATTCTGATCTAATTGGTCTGAGATATAGTCAGGCATTGGGATTTTTAAAAGCTCTCCAAATAATTCTAAATGTGCAGCCAAGGTTGGGAACCATCTTTAAATCAATGCTTCTCAAACTGTAATTGGTATAGGAATCACCTGGAGATCTTGTTAAAATGCAGATTCTGATTCAGAAGGCCCAGGGTAGGCCCAGGATTCTGCATTTTCATAGCCTCCCAGGTGATGCTGCTGGTCTGTGGACCACACTTTGAGTGGCAAGGCCTTAGTGAACCTACCCCTCCCCACTCCCACCAGCTCTGACCCCCTCCCACCCCCCAAATGTCAGCAGGCTTAGGCCCCACCTTGTTCAGGTGGCAATGCAGGCCATTGTGGATGATGGAATGGAAGTTTTCTAGACGGCTCCCGTGGAAGGCGTAGATTAGGTCTCTTTCTCCTTTGGTCTCATAAAATTTGGCATTCGCAGGGTCGGAGTACTCGATTTCAAAGAGGAAGTCCGGCATGGGGACAGGAGTGTGAGGGGCACCAGTCAGCTTTTGGATCTTTTCAAACTTGAAAACATAAAGGGAGTCACAGTTTTAGTTGGGAAACTGCTAAATGTGCTGCCAAAATGGCCTCCTAAAGCCTTGGGCTTAAGTACTACAGACGCTGTTCATGAGAACAACTGGTTTCTTAAGAATAAAGACATCAATTTATACATAAGCTCAGAGCTTATAACTCAAAACTGCTTCCCTCTAATAATTTTTTTCCCTACAACAGGCTGAAAAGTATGCATTGCTCCTTCTAAATAGAGATCACTTCTAATTTTCATAACACTGTCACATCTATTTCCTGTATCCCATCTTTACAATAATCTCAGGAGGTAGAAAGGTGTGATAAATGGCAAAAATGGCCACATATTTTTCCTCCCGCCCCTCTGCAATGTGACTTTGCAGGCAGAATTCCACCAAAATCTATTTCTCCGCCCCTTGAATCTGGGATTGGCCATGTGACTTGCCTTGGCCAACGGGACCTTGGTAAACATGGCAAACAGACTTGAAAAGGGCTTCCCCTTCCTTGTTGGCTGCTGGGAACCCTTCAAACTTCAATGCCATGTCAATAAGCCCTCTAGGCTTCAGAAGGATGGGAGTCTTGTAGAAGAAGGCCCCAAGCACAGCAGCCATCCACCTGAAGCCCCAGACATGGAAGTGAGGCTACCCTAGATCATCCAGCCCCAGGCAAGCCAGGGGAACCACCCAACCAACCCACAGAATCATGAGACGCAGTCAGTGTTGTTTTAAGCCACAGGGTTTTGGGGATGACTTGTTACACAGCAAAAGCTAATTGATACAGAAGAGTAAGTTCCTTCCTAAGGGATAATAATCCTCTTCAGGGCAAAGATCACATTATTTCAGTTATTTCCAAACAGCAAGTCATAGTCCAAAGCCAGTCTGTGGCAAAGTTTTCTCTGGGTTGTGATTAAACGAGAAAAATAAGGGCAATGTAATAGATATACAGAGGTGCTAAAAACATGTATACACATTTTAAGAAAGGAAAACTGTATTAAAATTGTAATATATACTGATAACAAAAGATAAATACAAGTCACATTTGACTTCTGCAATTACAAGAGGTGCTCAAAGTGGTTGCCATCAGCGTCCAGACACTTCTGATTACAGCGAACTTTGTTTGGTAGACTTCTGCGGTGAGCGTGAAACTATTCCAACACCATAGCAGAAGAAGCAGGACTTGTTGCTGCACGAGGCCTCCTGGATCTTCCCTTGTGAACATCACACACAGTACCATGCATCTCAAACTTATCACGAATGTGTGCAATTGTTAGGCGTGTTGGAGGTTCTGTTGCATACTCACGCCTCTGTTGTTGTCATACTTCCACAACATTCTCAAATTTCAAATACCACTTCAAAATGGTCTTGTGCTCCTCAAATGACAACTGTGCTTCCACCATTTTCTTTGACTGTCCTGCCTGTCGCATGATGATGCTAGCATTCATTTAATTAACGCCATCTTTTGAGCAAATGTCATGCTTTGCATTGCTATCATAATTCAATTCAACTTTAAAAAGTAATACATAAGCGTTTTGAGCCTTGCCTCTTCTCGGGCCTGCTCCAAACTCTTTGCAGTGTACTTTCTTTTCTAATAATGGCCCTTGAGCCATTCTTTACTACTGTTCGGGCCTGCTTCTGTTTCCTTGAAATGTATTTCTTCTTTTAATAAACTCCTTTTTCTGCAACTTTAAAAAAATAAAAATAAAAAATAAAAAAATAAAAATAATAAAAAGTAATACATAGATAAATCTCTTAAAATGTGTATACATTTTTTTTTGGCACCCTCCGTATATCTGGTTTTTATCGGTATTTATATTGCTATAAGGTTGCCATGATCCATGATCTTTGGAAGAACTGTCCTTTATTCTGCCGTCAGGACCATCCTCCTTTTTTGTGTTAAAACATGCTTTTATAAAATGATGACACGTGGTAGCCTTAATGTCCTTGCTTGGGCACAATAAACAGCTGATAATCCTGGGTGCCAACACTCCATATTTTAATGGAAGTGAACTCATCCATAATCAAAAGTCAAGGAGCCATTGCCTCATCTACTTCACCTACAGCACCCAATATCTAGTAGGCGCGTGATGCCCATATGAGGAATTAATAAATCTCAAGTCAACAGAAGACAAAAGTGAAACCCAGAGATCATCTAGGAGTTAACAGCCCATCCTGGATCTGAATAGGGATCTCCTGACTCCCGCTCCTGGGCTCCTTATGTTACTTACCATCCCACACAGATGGATGTCCCTAGACACCAAATATTGTGCCACTTAAGAAGGATTTTTGTCTTTAGCAGGAGCTTATAAAATTGAATAATCTTAAATTAAAATTAAGAGAAGAACAGTACAGATAAACCCCTACTGCTGCTCAGAGGAAAGAGCAACAGACTGAGGATCTGCCATCCCACACTCTGGTCCTTGTCACCCCAGCTTGTCCTGGGAGATCCGGCTAGGCAAGGGGCACCAAATTTGGAATGTCTGGTCTATGCCAAAAACTGTGCTGGGATGACACACTTTCTATCATAGCTCCCCTCTGAGATAACTATTAATATTCTCAATTTACAAATAGGAAACAGGAGACTCAATTGTGGGTGAAAGTGGGATTTGAACCCAAAGCCTGAGGTTTTTCCATTTCTTTGGGTTCTGCCTCTCTGTTTTCTAACAGCTGGACTAGGCCAATGTTTCTAAAGGTGTGGTCAGGGGTCTACCCTTATCAGAATTACCTGGCGTGCTTGTGATACCCAACATTTACTGCGCCCTTAGCATGTGCCCTTAGGCATTGTTCTAAAAGCGAAAATTCATTCAAGTCTCACAGCGATTTCCCTGATGGAAGTATCAGGAAGTATACCTGATATTCATATCCACACTTTATAGATGAGAAAACTGAGGTACTGAAATGCAGCAAGAAGCCTGTTTATTGTCACATAGCTAGTAGGGCCAGTGTGCAAGTTCCTGGGCCCCACTCCAGGCACAGAATCAGAATCTCTGGGGGGCAAGGGGCAGGAATCCACATTTGCAACAACTGCCCAGGTCGTTCTGGCAGCATGAGGTCCTTAGAACCTGCGATCCTACAGAGCAAAGTCTCACCTCTGACTTCCCTGCACTGTGGATGGTCAGGACCTTTGAGGACAAAATCCAGCTCACCAGGTCCCAGGCCCATTTGTCTTTGTCTCTGGAGGACTGGAGAAGTTCTTTCAGGTTGGGTAACTTGCTGGTATCTGCAAGCTGAACCGAGGAAAACCTCCATTAGCAAGGAGCCCGAACAAAATGAGAACCTGGGGCCCTCTAGTGGTCAGGCAGGCGACGTGCACTTCTTTCATGTCAATTTTCTAAGAGGAGGGAAATGCAAAGGTCTCTCATCCCCTTTCCAAATAATCAGCCAACTCCAAACGCTCCGAACACTGAAAGGTTGTTTTGTAACTCATTTAGTACAAAACCTGACCTGAGCTGATGTGAGGTTCGTTTAATCTTTATTTATCCCATTTCGTGTTACTATTGATGCATTTTGCTGCAGGAATATTAATGTCTGAATATAGGTGCCACCTGGCTGGAGGTGTTACCAAATACATGGTATATACACGGGTGGGTAAAAGGGTTAACAAAGCATAAGAAAATGACCTTCAGTTAACTTCCTGTCAGCCTGTTCCCCTGGAGACTGGATGAAGGTAGTATGGCAACTATATACGTAACCAGGCAACACTTCTTATGGTAAAAATGACCCAGAATGGTAAGCTGCATCTGGACTAGGAGAAACTGAAAGTGGAGAATCCATGGTTTGGGGTCTCCCTGAGTATGGACTTTTTGTGAGGACCCTGGCAGTTATGTCTATGGCATTCTAACAAGGGAGACTAGTTAGTCTCTGTAATCCATGGGGCTTCATTAGGCCATAACAGTTCCTGTCCCCACTCGACGTGAACCTCCTCTCCTTATACATGAGCTGTCACTCTCAAGGGCAACGGCTAGCTCCTGGACCTCTGGGGACTGCTGCAAGGACTTCTGACTTAGGCTCATGCCCATGTGGCTTGCGATAGTCATCCGAGTTGGTCAGTTCACTATGTCATTGCACCACATTATTACCTTTGTAAAATCAGACAGAATCTGAATTCCAACACACACGTGGTGCCAGGATATCTGATAAAGGACTAACAGTAGCTCCAAGATATCTATAGCTTTTGCTCAGAAGTTATGACTAGTAGCCCAATCTCTCCAGCATGGCATTTAAAACACCACCGTAGGGGCGGCCGGTTAGCTCAGGTGGTTAGAGCGCAGTGCTCACAACACCAAAGTTGCCGGTTCCATCCCCACATGGGCCGCTGAGCTGCGCCCTCCACAACTAGATTGAAACAACTACTCGACTTGGAGCTGATGGGTCCTGGAAAAACACACTGTTCCCCAATAAAAAATAAAAGATAAAAAAATAAACCACCACCGTAGACTGGTGCCATCTGGGAACATGCCTTGGGTTGTACCACCTCCAAGCTTTGTTCATTCAGGCCCCTAGAATGCCCCTTCCCCCACTTCTACCAACCCAGGCACCCCTCTCTTCTCTAAACCCCTAAGGCACTCATCTCCAATACTCGCTTCCCAGGATGGTCAAGACTCCCAGAGGCCAAGGACCATCTTGTGTTTCTCTAATTCTCCTCTTTCCTGGATGCAGGTGAAAGAGCAGACAGATCTGGGTTTGAATTCTTGCTCCTTAAGCAAAGCTCCTGATCTGGCTGAGCCTTGCTCTCCTCTCTAACATAGGAACCCCACTATCTCCACATCGGGGTTGTTGGGAAGATTAAAGAAGGTAACAGAATCTCAAGGCCTGGTCTATACATGGCCATTGTTTTTCTTCTTATTTATATTTCTCTATGACAACACTCCCACACACACCTTTACTAGGGATGTAGTTGGTACTTCATGAATACCAGTGGTTCTTTTCCATTTTTCTAGAACCACTGATGCTGACCTTGGTGGTTTTATTTCTTAACTCTGTAGGTGAAAATCAGAAACATTTCAGGGCTGCTTTACGCCTGTCTCGATTTCCAAAGATTCAATCAACAGCCTCAGACTTCTAATAAAACTATCTGTCCATGCCTTGTGGAACATCAGTGAGGATCCAATAAAAAAACAAACAAACATGGATGCGTGGGTGTGCAAATGCTCCACAAGTGTTGGTACTACACAGTGGGGAGGCAGAAAGGTAAATAATTATGACTTAAACCTATTCACTGTCATAACAAAGATGATACAAACTATTAAGGGGACCAGGCGGGCCTTTTGTTAGGTAGTAGCTGGCGGGAAAGAGGATGGCCAGGAAAGACTTCGCAAAAGAGCTCCTGTGTGATGTGGGTTTGAGATGCAAAGGCACAGAAGCACAAAAGTGTAGCATGTGGTCAAGGACGCGTTTAATTGTGCAGACTATCCTCCCAGGCAGGCTGGGCCCAAACCGGGGCTCTTATACCCAATACTAGCTGTGTGACCTGGGTGAGTTGTTGGACCTCTTGTGTCTCAGTTTCCTCAAATATATAATTGGGATAATATTAGTAGCCACTTCACAAGATCCCCAGGCAGGTTAATCAAGTTAAACAAGTACAGCGCTTAAAGCAACAGGAAGGTATTAAGTACTCTAATGTTATTGGGACCGCCATGGTTGTCATCATTAACTGCAGGTGGTTTGGTGTGGCTGGAGCCTGGGGTGTGGGAAAGGAGTCGTCAGGATGAGCAGGAGTGAGGTGATGAGAGCAGCCTGTGAAGGGCCTTGGACACCCCCCTTGGGGGCTCTGGGCTTTGTTCTGTAGGCAATATGGAGCCACTGAAGGCGCCTGAAGCTATGTTCCCAACGGTGTACCCTCAGGTGGCCACCCACACGGCCTGCTGCCTGCACCATCCAAAGAACACCCCCAGCAGCCTGTGGCCTCCCTCGTCCTTCTTTTCTACTCCTGGTCCACACTTGTTATCCCAGAGCCAGAGCTGAGTCTTCTCTCCCACCATTACTGTCCCCGTCACTCCTGTTCTCAAATCCCACCTGTGAGCCGCAGCCCTTGCCAACAGTCCAGACCTGGGCACAGGGAGCCCTACAAAAGGACAGTCAGCTAAGCCAGGTCCCTCTCAGGGGCTTAGTGTGGGAAGTGGGAGAGACCCCTCCCAGCTCCAAGCTGGACCCAGGCCTCCCCTGAGTTCCCTTGGGGACAGCCCTCTTCCAGGACTCAGGCACTCCCACTGCTGCCTGCCCAGACAGAGCCCTGTGTGTCCTGCTGCGCTGCCCTCTTTGTCCCCACTTTTAACCCCTCAACTGGCCTCCCTTATGTCCCATTTCACTTTTCAGGCTGCTCTCAAAAATAAATCTGCTACAACAAGTTAACAGGATTTTTCCTCTTATGACCAAAACCTGTCTGCGTTTTGGCAGGCCCTTTTGGAGACCAGGCACACAAGCAGGGTTGCCACATAAAATACAGTCTGCCCAGTTAAATTTGAATTTCAGATAACCAACAAAATATTAATAAATTTTTTAGTGTTAAGTATCGCCCATGCAATAACTAGGGCATACTTACACTTTAAAAATTATTTATTGCTTCTCTGAAATTCAAATTTAACTAGGTGGCCTATATTTTTATTTGCTAAATCCAGCAACCCTGCCCTTGGGAATCTGGTCTGGCCTCTCTGTCTCACAGCACCTCCGGCCACACACTTCCCTCTCGCTTCCCCCATGCTCCCCCTCAACTACCCTATGTCTTTCCTTCTCTGTGCTTCTGCAGCTGCCCAGCATAACGTTCTACTCAGTCACCTCCCCTGTCCCTGACCACCCAGTGACCTCTGTGCTCCCCTGTGCTCTATGCAGAACCCTATGTTGGTACTTGACTCTCTGGAGCCACCAAATTTGGCTGGGACAAACGCTTCCTGAGGGCCCACACCATCTTACGTATCCCAGAGCCCCAGCACGAACTTCAGAACAAGAGAGTAACAGCTACTATCTACTGAGGCCTTATCACTGGGCTAAACACTGTGCAGATGGCATCTCACTTTATCCTCAAACAGCTTATTTTAAATGGGAGGAAACTGAGGCTTGGAGAGGTTAAGCACCTTGCCTAGGGTCATGCAGCTCTTCAGTGGCAGGCATGGACATGAAACCAGGCAGCCCAATTCCAGGGTCCATTCTCTGTGATGCTCTCCTACCAAATCAAAGGACTAAATATTGCAGCCCAAAGGAGCAATTCTAGCAGAACTTTAAGAGGCTGCTTGGAAAGCCAATCAAGTACATTTCTGGAGTCCCCCATACCCCCCAAATAATACAACCAAGACAGCTACTGGCTATGCCTAAACCCTGTCAAAGGAAGGGGAAAGATGTAAGTCGTGTAGTTTTAAGCGGGGTCAGGAGACAGAAAACCCTCCATCTAGACAGGAGTTATGAACCAGAGTTAATGGCAGTGGAAGGCATTTACTAAGAACTGGATTGAGGAGAGTAAGTGTTCAGGAGGAAGGCAGGCATTTCTGGGGGTTGGGGAAGAAGGCAGAGAGAAGGGGAAGAAGGGAGTGGAACCTGGAGTGATGAGAGGATTTGAGAGGCAAAGAGAAAGCACTCCCAGAGGGAAGTTTAGCAGAGAGGCTGTCAACACCAAACGGTTGTCCCAGGCTCAAATGGCCCCAGGGTCAGAGAGGTGATAAAAATGAGTAAGGGGGAAGTCTAGGCAAGAGTGGTGAAGACTATTGAACTAGGGACCCCTGGCCTAGCAAAGGGCCCAGCCACCAACCCCAAATTCCAGCTGTTTTCTACCCAAGAGTGACCTCCACCCAGGCTGCGAAGCCTCAAATTTTTTTCATTTTAAAAAGAAATCAGCAAGTTATGTTGTTTTTGTGTGTGTGTGTTTTTTTTTTTAATTTCCTGATTTCTAAAAGGTTAGAGGAAAAACAAAACCTGTCATCCCACAGACCACACTTTTGCAGTCTCTGCTCTGGGAACAAGGAAAGATTCGGTGGGAGAAGTGGCTGTGGGAGCCTAGGCAAGGCATGAATGATAGGCAGTGCTGGGCAGTCACAGGGGTTTAAGAAAGGAAGTCTCTCAAGAAAGAGGTGGTTTGGGTGACCGAGAGGCCAAGGGCAGGGAACTGGCAGGGGAAGAGCAGAGGAGAGAGAGGACTGATGACCCTGGGAGAAGATGATGACCTCCTTACTTTGAGTCAGGAGGTGACAGGACAGCCCAGTGGATGTTTGGCAACCACCCAGATCACAATCTCCTGGGGAGGAGGCCCAGGAATCTATTTACAGAAGTTGCCACAAGTGAGTCTTATCACCAAGAAAGGTGGGGACACTCAGGTTTAGATATTAAGCAAAGTTGTCCGGGAAGGGCTGGCAGCAGGAAAGAAAGAACATCTGAAAAAAAATCCTTATCTAGGAAGGCCATAATTACTAGATGTGTGTGGGTGGATGTGCTGGAAGGAAATGAGGGATAGGTGGAGCTGATAGGCTGCCAAGATGAAGGCTGGAAAGGTGGACACTGCAATTACATACAGGTACACCTGGCTTTGCACAAAGTATGAAAATCCAGAGTCACCAAAACAGATTAGGGGTGAGAGTCTACTGTATCGGAGAACTCTTCACAAAAGGAGTCATCATGGGAACCCTTTACAGGAGTGGGTCTCCATCCTGGCTACACGCCAGCAACACCTGGGAGCTGGAGGACGGTCTGCCACCAGCATAGATACTGATTAGCTGATGGAGACAAAGATAATAATAGAACCTACATCACTGAGTTGTTAGAAAGATTAAATGAGTTCCACATAGAAATAGCTCAGAACAGTACCAGGAAAGTAGTAAGGGCTATTAGTATTACATAAATGTTAGGTACTGTACTATTATTATTAATCAAATGTCCCTCTCTACTGCTCACCAATCTGCTGAAGAAAGGCCTGTGTTTCTGGGATGGTTGGGAAGACAAGAGGTAGTTTGTTCTGGAAGGATGGATTCCCAACCCGGAGGTCCTCCACATCACCGTCCCTTAGGCTAAGGAATCTTTCTAGCCACACATCCACTGACAGTCACATCACATCATATCTGTGTCTGTATCCGTATCTTTTTATGTCTGTATATTTCCCCCCACTCTTCAGATACCATGTTTGAGAGCAGGGAAGTAAAAAGGTAATCTGAGACACTGAGAATTGAGAATTTACACTTGAGACATCAAGTGTGTACCTAAATGGACACTTATTGACTGGGCCGAATCTAATTGTTTTATTGTTTTGGTTTTTTGGTGTTTTTTTTTTAAGATTTTTATTAGGGAATTTGGGGATGGGAACAGCGCTGGGGAATTGGGGGAAGGGGAACAGACAAGTTGCTGTCCTTTTGTTCTTCAGTCTAGTTGTGGAGGACGTTGCTTCACTGGCCCAAGTTGGCACCATCATTGCACTCTTCCCGGGCGAGACAGATCAGTCGCCGGCTTCTGAACGTCCGCTCATGCAGGCTGCTGGCTACACACAGTAGCCCGTGGCAACCCACTGCCATAGGGGCTGCAGCCTACGCCGTTGCTGGCAACTCACGGCAGCCCAGCTCCAGGTTTAGCTGTTGTTCAGCATCTTAGCTGTGGAGGGCAGTGTCACTGGCCCTTATATGTGGGATCCGAACCGGGGCCCTCTGGCGTCCCAAGCCAGCTCTTAACCAACGCGCCACTTGGCTGGCCCCGGAATCTAATTGTTATCATTTCCTCACTACCAGCAGATGGGTACTCATGAAAATGATCAAATCAATTAATTGGAAAAATTTTAAACTACACATTTTCTGCAAATAGATAAAAAAATCCCAATGCCCAGGCTCCACCTCAGACCATTTAAATCTCTAGGGGTGGGGTCCAGACAGTATTTTTTTATTTTAATTTTTTCAATATTAATTTCAGGTGTACAAAAACAACATAATGATTAGACATTGACACCCCTCACATCTACAACCCCTCTGACATCGTATTTAGCTGTTACAATACCATTAACTATATTCCCTATGCTGTACATATATATTTAATTATAATTGACATTTAATATTATTCTACATCAGCTTCAGGTGTACAGTGCAGTGCCTGGGCAGCAGTATTTTTTAAAGCTTCCCAGGTGATTCCAATGTAAACCCAGGTTGAAAGCCTTGTAAAGAATGATCTCCCCCAGTAAATGTCAATATTCAATTTCCCACCTGGAAATAAGCATCAAAAGCCTTCCTTAGAAAGGTCTGCTAGCCTTTGGGCCAACAACTTCACCTTTTGGAAATTATCTCAAGAAAATGACTAGAGATATAAACAATGATTAACGTGGAAGGATGTTTACCATAGTACTATTTACAAGAGCAAATTTAAAATATTGTGAGGGAACCAGAGGAAGGACTCTTAACCGCTGGGGCGTGAAGGTACAGAGTAAGATGAGGTTCCAGCCGTGTCTTCAATGATGAGGGAGAGTTTACCTGGAAAACAAGGCAGACGATATGGGGAGGGCAGGCCTGCCCTGGGGTGAGGACATAGAGGAGCTTATTCATGTTTTTAACCCAGACAGTTAAGCTTGTCTAGAGAGTGCAAGCCAGAGACCAGAACCAGGAGAGCCAATTACAGCAGCTTAGGCCCTGAAATAGTAGATGGGAATGAGGCAGGCTAGATCAGGGCTTCTCAGACTTGTTAAAATGCAGACCCTGGGCCGGCTGAGTGGCGCGATGGTTAAGAACTGGCTTGGGACACCAGAGGGCCCCAGTTCGGATCCCACATATGAGGGCCAGTGACACTGCCCTCCACAGCTAAGATGCTGAGCAGCAGCTCGACCTGGAGCTGGGCTGCCATGAGTCGCCAGCGACGGCGTAGGCTGCAGCCCCTGTGGCAGTGGGTTGCCATGGGCTACCGTGTGTAGCCAGCAGCCAGCGTGAGCGGCCAGCAGCCGCAGTGAGCGGCCGTCCAGAAGCCGGCAACTGATCTGCCTCACCTGGGAAGAGCGCAATGATGGTGCCAACTTGAGCCAGTGAAGCGACGTCCTCCACAACTAGACTGAAGAACAAAAACAACAGCAAGTTGTCTGTTCCCATCCCCCCAATTCCCCAATAAAAATCTTTAAAAAAAAAAAAATGCAGACCCTGATTGGGTAGGTTTGGGGTGAGGCCTGATATTGTTTTCCTAACAAGCGCCCAAGTGATGCGGCTGCTGGTCCTCAACACCACTTTGAGTGGCAAGGGCTGGAATTGATACAAAGGAGCCATTCCCACTCACTTTCCACCCTCAGAAAGGGTCTGCAGGCTAATGGAGAACCAAGGCATGGGGTTCCCTAGGGAAAAAACAAAACAAACCTGAAGCTTGAGGGCCAATGGTCAGGACTACAGGACATCCCAAGAATGCTACAGATTCTCTGACCTAATAAGGGCTTAGCCAATCCTTGTCCCAAGGAACAAGGTCAGAAACCCTCAGCCTGGAAAACCAGCACATACCCAATATGATTCCTCAAACATCTGATAGGCACCCCCAGGTCAGGTGCTGAGAAGACAAAGAACTCCCAGGGTAAAATCAAAGAGCTGACTCAGCACAGAAATATTCTCAAAACAAGGCAACTAGAAGATGATTTGGGACTTTGGGGGCTGTGACAGAATAAGGCCAGAGCTGTGCTTAAAGCCAAGAGCTTGGTTTAGCAGGGGCAATCTCAGGAAAGCAATAATCAATAAAGTAATTCAAGCCAGAGCTCTAATTTTTGGAAACTGCAACAGAGGCAGTGGCTACTTGGGGCTATCCGATGCTCTCCTAAGGGATTATAGGTATGGGAGGAAGGGTGTGTCCCAAACTGAAAGCGCTGATACCTATGGGGAAGGACGTGGGATAGTGTGAACTCTATAAATGGCACTTTCACTTGATTGGTATCATTTGAATTTTTTATGACAAGAATATATTCAAACATTACTTGCATAGTTAAACATAAATTTTTAAAAAGCATGAACAAATCAAAACAATTCCAAAGCTCCCTTTGATTTATCCCATAGTCATCAAACAAAGCTGATTCTGTTTGCCAAGAAGACCTTGCAGCAGGAAGAGAACGCATTGAGCATTCTAGTCCACTTGGATGTTACTTGGTAAAAATTAATGAAGTGCATTGCAGGGCATCATCTTGGTGAGTCTGGTCCCTCTGTTCCTCCTGAACAGATCCCTCTCTCACCCTGCCACCACAGGGGTCTTTCAGAAATGCATCCTGGATCTCACCAATGCCCTCCCCTGCCCAAAGATAAAATCTACACATCTTGGCAGGACATGCCCGGCATTGCATGTTCTGGTTGGCCTCATCTTTTCCTGCTCCCCACAACAGCCACACTAAAACATAGACTTGTCCTCAGTGAGCTCCTGGCTTTCTACCCATCCCACTACTCCTCCTGGAATACCAGTTTCCTTCTCTATACTCCTTGAAATCCTCCATGTGGCTAGGTCTTAGCATGGCATCAGCCACCACTCCGGTTCATCTTCCCTAATTCCAGCCTACTGCCAAGGGCTGGGGTCCCTGCACTGGGCTTCCCCGTTGTATATACAGGCACACTTCATTTTATTGTGCTTCACAGATATTGCGGGATTTTTTAACAAATTAAAGGCAAGGCCCTCCACCAGCAAAAAGATTACAGTGGTCTGGAACCAAACCCGCAATATCTCCGAGGTATGCCTGTGTAGGGCTTACCCCACAGTACAGCTGAGCACAGTTAACCTCCCCTTGGGTCTTTAATTCTGTATCCACTGAAGGAAGTTTCATCCTCAAGGCTCTGATATCACAAATTCAAAACCGAACATCTAAGTTTGCAGAACAAACTGTGGAGAAAGTCGGTTAGCTTATCTTTCTCTAACTTCCCTCTCCCTGTACTCTGAATCAACTGTGCACCGTGGTCTAGGCCTGAGGTGCCCTCAACACATCCCTAGCCTAGTTGAAATGGACCAAGTTGGGGCCAGGAGGCTAGGCCTTTGTCTTTCAACCTCCTGGGAGTGATAGCGAGGGACTCCAACATTGACCACCTCATTCAATTCTAAACATCTCCTTTAATCTGCTAATGTGATTTATAATACTAATTGATTTTTTAATGTTGAACTCATTTTGCATTCCTGAGATAAACCCAACCCGTTAATAAGGAATTATTCCTTGTATACATTGCTCGATTCAGGACCTTAATATTTTATAGAGAATTTCTACATTTATACTCATGAGTGACATTGGCCTATAAATTTCTTTTCTTGTACCATCCTTATCAAATTTAGGATCAAGGTTATACTAGCCTCTTTTTCAATATTCTGGAAGAATATGCGTAAAACTGGAGTTATTTATTCCCTCAGTGCTTGGTAGAACTCATCAAGGAAACCAGCTAGGCCCAGAGTTTTCTTTGCGTGAAAATCTTTATTAATTAAATGTCTTTAATGATTATAGACTATTTTGATTTTCTATTCCTTATAGAATCGATTTTGGTAATTGATACTAGGTAATTTCAAACATTTGAATTACAAAAATAGCTGATATCTGGAATGTTGACCCTGAGGTAAATGAACTCTGCAAGAAACTAAGTGCCTGTGAATCATCAGAAATGACAGTTCACAGGTGTAGTATATGTTACAATTTATAAGATCACTGCCCATATATTACCTCATCTGAAGATCAGGTCTGGGTGGTGGCTTTTGTTACTTTTGGTGTCTGATTATTTGCAGAGAGATGGATAACTTCCTATTTGGCAAAGTCAGGTGATTTAGATCAACAACCTATTGCTGGCCACGCTAAGAAATGTTGGGGAGGCCTATACAACTATATTGAATTCACTTCATTCCTGGGAGTCCCTTGTCATTAACAAGAGGAAGCAGCCACAAAGTGCCTTGGGGGTGTCTACGTAGTAGGGTTTGGGGGGTGCTCTTAGCTCATGTAAACCTTCCCCAAGGCCACGCTGGGAGTGGAAAGTCTGGGGGCTGGCATGTTTACTAACATGGGTTCCACAGGCCACGTGGCTTGGGACGCAGTGGACAGCACGGGGGGAAACATGTGCACTCACCAGGGCTTCAAAGTCCTTGCAGTCGCGACGGACATAGAACGCGGGAAAGGGCCGCAGCACCGAGTCGCGCTTGTAGCTCTGCAGGGCCGAAGCGAAGAGGCTGCACCGGAGGTCCGCGGCCAGTGCGTCGCGGCCCACCGCCTCCCTGACTGCCGCCCTGCCTGCAGGCTGCATCCTGGGTGGCGGCGCGCTGCCGCCCGAGACGCGGCGGTTCAGGGGCTAGGGCTGTCTGCGGTCAGCGTGGGGCTCGGCCGGGGGACAAAGGGCCAGAGGGAACCGGGGTTCCTAGGCCTGGGGTCGAACTAGGCAGAGGGATGAGATGACAGGGGTGAGAAAGTGCTGACGAGTGCCTTTGGCGGGCGTCCCGGCCGGGGCGCTCGGTTCCCCGGGAGCCGGGATGGTAGAGAGGGACAGGGCCCGGAGCGCCGGTCACTGTGGGGGTTGGGCCTGGTGATAATGGGGCCACGGGTGTAGGGGGAGCCCCAGGCCTGAGGGAGGGGCTATGACATAGGATGAAACGACAACAGCAGGAACGTGCTGATGCGTGTCCTCTGCAGGGGCCTGGGGCAGGAGGCACCCCTAAGGGGGACCGCGGACAGGGTCCACTCCCCACGCCGCGCCAGGCTGCGGCGCCGCCCGTGCCTTCCTGCCCCGCCTCTGGCCCGGCGCCGCCGAAGCCCCAGCGCTCTCCCGACTGCCCCCCGCGCCGCCTGCGTTCCAGCAGCGGTGCACGTCTGCTTGCCGTGCCCTGCCCGCCGGAGAGATTCCCGCGCCTCGCGCGCGCCGGGCCTACCTCCCCTCCCGGCGCCGCGCTCCCGACGCTGCTCCACGCTCCGCCCAGCCAAGCCAACGGCCCGCCCCTTCCCGCGCCCTCCCAGTCCTGGGTGCAGGGTGTGCCCGCCCATCTGGACTCGAGTAGTCCCCAGCAGCTAGGTGTGCGGCCGGGGCGGAGCCGCCCACGCCATTGCGTGCCATTCTCAGCGAAGCCTCGCGTAGAAACTGACCTAGGCGCCCTTCTGACCCGCCCTTGGACTTGCCTTTGTCCCAGCTCCAGGGGTTAAGACTGCTTATCTCGCCTGAGGAGAATCGGTACTACCTACTGCCTCCTCTTGAACCGTTTCCTTCCAAAACTGGCTGCGCAGAAGGAACCATTTAACACCCTGGGAAACTGAGTCTCAGAGTGCTGTAATGCTGGCCCACGGTCCCACAGCCGGACCTAGTAAATCTAGGATTCATACTCATATCTGAAAACCGAAAGACCTTCCCTCTGCCTTTCAGCCTCCAGAATTCTCTGCATTGCCTAAGTTTCTGGCTTCTCAGAGGAGGCCTGCCAAGATCCTCCTTTGGAGCCCTCTGTGAAAGGGAGCCTGGGGAGGCAAATAACGGGGATGGGCAGAAGGAAGATTGACCTAATAGCTGGAAGGATGGAGTAGACTCCCATCCCCTCTCCCAACTCACAACCCCATTAGAGAATTAGAGACCATTGGGCCTCATGGTCACATGGAAATCTAATCACAGGCTATTGTTAATTCCTAGACCAAGAAGCCCCTCAGTACCCTACCCACACCTCCACATCCCAACATCCTCTGAGGGAGGAACTTCCCCTACTTCCGAATCCACGTTGAGCTGGGCCTCAGGCACAGAGGAAAGGTGGTCCATGATTGCATGTATGACTTTGGGAGGAAGAGCAAGACTGGGCCCCCAGACACCACAAGGCTTCCCAGGCCAGGCAGTGAATGCTGGCTGCTCCCAGGAGTCCATGTGAGACCTCAGGTTGCTTTGAGACCTGGACTAGCCCAGGAGAACTAAAAAGACTAAAAAGTGTCTGAGAGCCTTATGGCCTCAGACAAGGTCCTGGGGGGCCTCTTGGGACCCAGGAGCTCTAACATGGCTGCTGAAGCTCAGGCCCAGAAAGGCAGAGCTTGTAGCAATGGGGCAGACCTGGGAACCATCCCTTATTCCACCTCTTCTTCACTGTGGGCCCTTAGACAAAGCCTCATTCTTGGCCTCAAGCATTGTTTGTTGGATGAATACATGAAAGTTGCTCTTCTGAAGCATACTAACAATAACATGTTGATGATAAGGACAACTAGGTGTGGGGATATGGGAACTCTGCTCTATCTTCATAATTTTTCTATAAATTGAAAACTTTTCTAAAAAATAAAATCTATTTTAAATACATTATTGCCAAATTGAGTTTAGGCTATGAATGTAGGGATGGCTTATCATAGAAAATCTATTAATGTAATTTTCCACATTATTAAAGAAAAAACAAAACAAAACTTCAGCTCCAAAATGGAGTCATTTGTGCTAAAAGCCTGTGATACCAAACCTGGATTTAATACTTAATCTAATTGTAGTTTCAGCCTTTTCTAGGAGCGGGATTTTAAATGAATCAGTTGGAATTTCTTAATCCACATTAGTGAGGCAATTTGCCTGATAAGACCCCTACTTTCTCCTAAGGGAAGGTGTCCTTGCCTGAAATAATCCACTTTTAACTTCTTAGTCCCACTTTCTTTCTGCCTGTAAAAACCTTCCATTTTGTACAGCCACTAGAATGCCCTTATAGTTGCTAGAAGGGATGCTGTCCAATTCATGAATCACTTAATAAGGCCTATTAGATCTTCAGATTTACTCTGTTGAATTTTTTTTAACAGCACTAATAGATTAAAAGGGAAAATTTATGGTTACCTCAATATCCACCTATACTATTCAAAAAAAAATCAAAGCAAATTAGAAATATATAGAATGGAACTATAATAGCGTAATCAAGAGTTTCTACCAGAAATCTTTTGAGGCCCAGTGCAAAATGAAGATGCAGGACCTTTGTTCAAAAATTATTAAGAATCTCATGAAAGCAATAGCAGAGTTTTATGAACAAAGAACCCAATGCAACTGCACAGACAGCTTACCCATGAAGCCCACCGTGACTACAACAAATTTCACACTTAATGGTGGTCTAATGAAAGCTATGACCAGAATAAGAAAAACATACCCACTAATCATCACTTCAGTTCAATGCCTCTGTCAGAGTGCCCAACCAGTTAAGTAAAACAAGAAAAAAGAAATAATAAAAAATATAGGGTTTATAAGGAAAAAACTAAGTTATCACTTTCAGATGATATGCTGTCTACATATAACATCCAATAGAATCTATAGACCATCTATTAGAACTAGAGTTTAAGATTGCTGAATGCCACCCAGCAATCCCTCTCTTGGGTATCTACCACAAAAATCTGAAAACATTTATCTGTAAAGATATATGTGCTCCGATGTTCACTGCAGCTTTATTTATGGTGGCCAAGGTATGGAAACAGCTATTAATAAAATGTCTTTCGACAGATGATTGGATAAAGAAGTTGTGGTATACACAATGGAATACTATTCTGCCATAAGAAAAGATGAAATAGTGGCATTTGCAACAATATGGATGGATCTTGAGATTATAATGCTAAGCGAAATAAGTCAGAGAGAAAAAGTAGAGAACCATATGATTTCACTGATATGTGGTATATAAAACTGAAACCAACAAAAGAACAAGAAAAACAAATGAAGAAACAGAACTCATAGACACAGACAATAGTTTAATGGTTACCAGAGAGTAAGGAGGGTGGGGGGTAGTAAATGAGGGTAAAGGGGATCAAATATATGGTGATGGAAAGAGAACTGACTCTGGATAATGAACACTCAATGTGATATATAGATGATGTATTACAGAATTGTACACCTTAAATTTATGTAACTTTGTGAACAACTGTCACCCCAATAAACTTTAATTAAAAAAAAAAAGATTGCTGAGTGGAAGAGCAATAAATAAAACTCAACTGCATTACCATATACCAGCAATAAACAACTATAAATTGTAATTTAAAAAATCTATACTAGCCACAAAAAACTACATGATATTAAATGTAAATCTAACCAAAAAATCCTTATGGTCAAATTATAAAACTATATTGAAAGACACAAAAGCAGACCATGAAGGGGAAGATTTGCAATGTTCATGAATATGATATATGATAATATGAATATAATGAAAGAGTAATAAGATAAAACCTTGATGCCACCTTCCCAGCTTAAGAAAAAGCATATTGCCAACACCTTTGAACTCCCTCTGTGGGCCTTTCTCCAATTATACCCCTCACTCCCCACTGTGGGTAACCACTATCCTGAATTTTGTACTAACTCATGACCTGCCCTCGCCCCAATTATCAAAAAAGTCCTTTATTTAAAAGAAATCATACTCAAAGTTCCAATGTATGAATAGATAAAAGCAAAATGTCTCTAGTTGACTAGGACGGAGTTTAGATCCCAGGCAGCCAAGCCTCTCCTTTGCCCCTTAAAGGTGGCACCAGAGCCAGGTTTAAATACTAAAACATTTCCGGAGTCTAAAGGGTGATTATTCAGAACTCATTTGCATACCCATAACACCCTGCAAACAGAACAATTGTTTTCAAGTAAACAAAATGTTTTTCTTACTCAACTTTTCTAAGTATGAAAATGTTATATTCAGAATTCCTTGGATAAACTTCTGCAGGCAGTAACTCTTGGGATAAATAGCCACCATCAGTGTACCAGGAGTTACGGTTTCCTGAAAAATTAATCACAGCGTCTGCATTTCATACTCCGGTTTCTCTTCAGATCGCATAAATCTTTCGCCTTTTACTAAAGATTTCCGTGGGGAGAAACAATTGAGTCTTAACTCAATTTTTTGAGGCTTTGTTTTAACAAAGCTAATTATGCTGTTTAAAATAAGAGAAACTAGTAAAAGTTTATTGTATTAGTATGCCCTATGTTGCTTCAGCTGCTAAAATACTGCTTTGTAGGTGTGGTATTATCTTTTTCCTGGTGAACAGTATTCACTCTTGTGCAGTTTGCTGTTTTTTTATTAGTATGCAATCTCCACGCTGTTTATATCCACATCCACACGTTTTGCTCTCCTTAATACTTTGCTCGTTTTCATTTGTGGCACTGTCCAATAAAAACAATTTGAGATATGGAGAGCATTTTTAACTTTATAGGAGAAAACTTTAAAATAAGAGCAACAGATAAAATAATGTAACCTAATATATCCAAAAGTGTCACAATCCCTAGATGTAATTAATATAAATAATTACTGGAATGTTTTACAAAATCCCCACTCCCCTTACCCCCCCCCATACTTCAGGCTTTGCTTTGGTAGAGCTAAACTTATTTAAATAAAAAATTTAATGCACTTTCCAGCTCTTTCCTTTCTATGAGCCATTATTTGTTGGAGTCAGTGCTCTGTTTTAGTTTATTTTCTTTGCCTAGTTCGATTCTTTAGCGTTTGATGCTACTTATTTTGGGAAAAGTTTGTAACTTGTCTGCCCTAAAGGGTTCTGAACAAGCAGTGCACTTACCAAACTCCTCTGGGTAACCAGGCTCCAAGACTGTCAGGACACTCAACCTTACCCCTTCCTCACTGCAACTCCTTCTCTAACCCATTGAGCCAGACTCCAACCTGACTTTCTGTGATAATCATTTTCTTGCTTTTCTTTCTTTTGTCTCCCTTCCTTCTTCAGAGAATTTAATAGGAGGGCCACTGTATTAGTCAGGGCTCTCCAGAGAAACAGAACCAATAGGTTATATATAAATATATAGAAAGATTTATTATGAAGGATTGGATCATGCAATTATAGAGGCTGAGAGGTCCCATGATCTTGCTGTCTTCAAGCTGGAGGCCCACAAAAGCCACTGGTGTAGTTCCAAGTCCAAACTGGAAAACCTGAGAACTGGGGGAGCCAATGGTGTAAGTCTGGATCCAAGGCTCAAAAACCCAGATTGCTGAAGTCCTAGGACAGGAGATGAATGTCCCAGCTCACACAGAAAGAGTAAATTTGCTTTTTTCTGCCTTTTTGTTCTATTTGGTTCCCCCAAAGGATTGATGATACCCACCACATTGGTTAGGGTGATCTTCACTCACTCTACTGATTCAAATGCTAATTTCTTCAGAAATACCCTCACAGACCCACCTAGAAATAATGTTTTACCAGCTTTCTGGGGATCCCTTAACCCTGGCAAGCTGACACATAAAGTTAATCATCAGAACCACCTTCATCTCTGAGTTTCATCCTCTCTGGGTGGGAAACCACTCTATGTGCTCTCTTGACCATTCATGGATCCAGAGCACCCTGGACTGCTTTTGCTCAGACCTGCAGGCTCAGCTTGTTTGTCTCTCCTTGGACAATAACTCCTGCCCACTGGTTCTTTCTTGGGTTGATTTCCTCCAAAGCTGACAGCCAGGATAAAAGAATTTATTTAAACCCCTGGGAAATGGATGCTCAGAGTGGTACAGGTCACAAGGTCAGGAGGGTAGACCTGGGATTGCCATCCATGCTGCCCTTCAGCCCCAGGAATCTTCACATTGCTTTAAGATTTTGCTCTCAGATAATCTCAAGATTTTCCTTTATGGTCCTCTGAAATGGGATGGGGGTGGGGCTAGGGATGAGGGATGCTGTGGCCTAATTTCAGAAGAAAAGGGACTAGAGTCCCATCTCCTCTCCCTGGTGAGAGAAAACCCAACAGTCCAGTCCCTTGGTCAAGTAGAAAATCAACCCCAGGACATTGCTGAATCCCTAGCTCTGCGCTATCCCATATGGTAGCCACTAGCCATGTTGGCTAATTTAAAAATTCAGTTCCTCAGATGGCACTAGTCGCATTTCAAGTGCTCAGTAGTCACATGTGAGTAGTGGCTGCCATTTTGAACAGCACAGAACACAATCATTTCCATCATTGCTACCCTATGCCAAAAAGCTCCCAACATCCATACCCAAGGAAGGAATTGCTGAACCATCTAAATTCCAGAGGGAGACTGAGTTTGATTCCACCATAAAGGAAAGGTGGCTGGGTGAGCACTTGACTTTGAGACACCTATGTAGGACTCCTTTCCTGCCTCTCTTTCACTGATTGCCCTTCTCCCACTTCACAAAAAGGTTTTCCTTTCGTCCACCCTAAACCTCACCCTGAAGGCCTCCCAACAAATGTCATTTTAAAATAGATGTATCTATTTTGAAGAAGTGTTGTCTGGATAACAAATTCTTTTGTAAATTTAAAGATTTTCAAATCGTTTCTTTCAACAGAATTTAAGAAGGACTTAATCCAGTTGTCATCTGATCATTCATTATATGGTAGTGAGTGACATTGTTGAAACTCCTTCCATCTACTGATTTATGGAAACAAGGTTTCTAAGATTACAGCTAGAAAAATGAAAAAAAAAAAAAAAAGCATTGGAACTAAACCCTGTCTCCTCCAGCAGAAATATGCATCCATCCAAATAAGAGACGAAGTTCCAATAAAATGACACTTTTATGTCTAATAATTATCAAAATTTGTAATATATGTATAGTGGATTGATAAAGCATGTACTGCTAATAATTGTAATGATGTCCGTCCAGAAGAAAAACATTAATGCATAGAATTTTAAGTTCAAAGAATGCAAGAAAAGTTTTAAAATTGAATGCATTTATTTTGTCATCAAAAATATGATTGGGTAATCAATAAAACATTCAGATATAAAATATATTTGTATTCATTTCTTGGGTAAACCAAGTGGAAAAACAAGTTCAAGAACAAAGAGGAATTATATAAAAAAATTAAAATTAAAAAATTATGATAAGTATCAACTCTTGGGTATTTATTTACCTTCCATTGCTCACATTTAAAAGTGATATAACAGCTTAGAGTATGAATATTTACAATGCACAGAATATTCATCCTTTGCTTCTATTTAAACATATGATATCAGTGCCTTAGCCCCTAGGTGTACCTATTATTATAGGGCAGGAGCTTTGCATCTCCATGGGTCTCTAACTTTACATTACATTGTGAATGTAGCAACCTTGCAAAAGAGTATCAAAACAAATGTTTGCATGAATGAACCCCACAAACATTAGGCTAAGTGAAAGAGGTCAGTCACAAAAGGCTATGGTTGTCTGCTTCCATTTAAGTTGGCCAACCAACTGCTGATGGAAAATATTTGGAAAAAATGTTACATTGTTGCTGTTGTATACTACATCGTTAGGCCTACAATGGTTTCATCCATACTGCACATGTACTGTGCAGACTTTTTTCTTGTCTTTATTCGCTAAACAATCAGTGTAACAATTATTTACATAGCATTTACATTGTATTAGGTATTATAAGTAATCTAGATATGACTTAAAGTATAAGGGATAATGTTCGTAGGTTATATGCAAATACATACTATGCCATTTTATATAAGGGACTTGAGTATCCAGGGATTTTGGTATCCACAGGGTCCTGGAACCAATCTTCTGCAGATTCTGGTAGTGACTGTATATGAATGTTCAGAATAGGCTCTTTAGAGACAGAAAGTAGATTAGTGGTTGGCAGGGTATGGGGTGAGGCGGTAGGGAGTAACTGCTAATAAGTTCATAGTTTCTTTTTGATGTGACAAAATGTAAAATTAGATTGTAGTGATGATTGTACAACTCTGAATATATTAAGAACCATTGAATTACACACTTTAAGTGGGTGAATTGTACGGCAAGTGAATTACATTCAATAAAGATGTTTCTTAAACATACAGTATTTGAAAAATCTAAATCAAATATATGTCAAATACGATTGACTTGTTAGCCAAAGAACCAGCAAAATGAAAAATAATTGTGCCAGCTCAGAGATGGCTTCAAAGTTGGGAAACGGAATGTTTACACAAGCAGCTAGAAAAGAAAAAGAAACAAAAAGAGCAGCAGTTTTCTTTCCCAAGGTTGTTCAGTTATCACGATTGGAAGTCCCTGTAGGCTGGTCGGATCTGTCAGCAGAGGGCCACAGAGGAGAGAATAGCACATTTAATAAAGCACAGGATAAGGAGACGGCGAGGTCTGAAAATGGAATACAAGATTTCATCCTCAACAGCGGCAGGAAACCTGAAACGGAGCACATAAGCTCCAATTTTAAACAGGACACTGACAGACAAAAATGCAGAATATTCAAGAGTGTATACAATAGAGGTGAACGGTTAAAAAAACAAAACAAAACAAAAACCTATGCGCCCACCACGCAGCTTAAATAAAAGGGAAACGTGAACTTTTAAAACCCGTTTTCCCTTCCCTAGTCACACACCTCACTCCCCACCGAAGGGAGGAACCAACGTCCTGAATTTTGTGTCGCTTATTTTCCCTTTTTTTCTTTTTCAATGTATCAGGAAAGTCTATAATTAACAGAAATCAAACTCAGATTATACATACATAAAACTCAAGTCTCTGATCAGGACGGCGTTTAGATCCCAGGCAGCCAATTCTCCTCACCCTCTAATGGTGACGCAAGGCACCGTGTGAATAGAATCGAAAAAGCGATGACTCGTCTTATTTGCATACCCACAGTGCAGTGCACCCAGTACAAGTTTAAAACAGCAAAACTTAAATTTTTCTTCCACTTATATTTTTCTGAACGTTAGATTTTTATCTTCAGAGTAACCTGAGAATTTTTACTCAGGCATTCAATTTTAACGTTACTTAGCCACCGTCATTGCACTAGGAGTTTCCTTTTCTTCAGGTGTGAGTTACAAAGGTACTAGGTGTGCTCTGGTTTCTCTTCAGATCGTATAAATCTTTCGCCTTTTACTAAAGATTTCCGTGGAGAGGAACAATTCTGAGTCTTAACCCAATTTTTTGAGGCCTTGTTTCAGCAAGGCTACATTTTTGTGTTAAAAAAAAAAAGACCATTTTTTGGACAACGAGTAACGGTGATCCTTGTGAAATAACTTAATAGTTTTCTATGTTGTAGTTTGTTTTGTGTTACATTGTCGTGTACTGCTGGCATTCTCACAACTGTTTATGTAGTAATCTTGCGGATGTACCCACAGACGTTCTAGATTAACGTGACATAAAATAGGCACTTCTCTGGGTTTTGCTTATTTTTAAACTGCCAAGTGTTTGTAAGGTTCATATATTTTGCTACTTGTGCCTGTTCTACTTTATTGCAGCACTAAGTAGAAACTGATTTAACTTTAAACTATTAAAGCCAATTAAAAAATTAAGCAAAAGGGAAGGAAGCAAGGTAAGTTGATTTTTAGTATATTTTAATCCAATAGATCCAAAGTATCATTTCAACATGTAGTCAATATAAAAGATTATGAAAGTGTTTTATATTATCTTTTTTCATGCTAAATCTTCCATCCAGTTTGTATTTTACATTTAGCACATTTCAACTAGGATTAGCTGCATTTCAAGGGCTCAACAGGCACTAGACTAACGACAGTATCGGGCAGCACAGCTCTGTAGTATTACCAAGTATGAACAAACCATTCTCCCTTCATGGAACTCCCCACCCCCCATTATGGTTATTAGAATGATGTTACTCATGGTGAGCATGTGCAAGATTTTCTTTCCTGGAATGAAATCACTGTGTCTAGGGCAGGTAGGAGGTAGGTATAATCAGTGAGTGTACCTATTTACACTTCTACCAATGGCCTCTGTTGTATTCTCATTGCTTCTCATCTTTATTGGCCCTTGGTATGCTGACTTTAATTTTTGTCCATCTGGTAGACATGAAAGGATATCTTACAGTGGGTTTACTGTACATTTTTTCTAATTACTAATGAGGTTGAACATATTTTCAAAGATATTTTGGCCATTCCTGTTTTCACATCTGTGAAATACCTGTATGTGTCTTTTGCCCATTTTTTCTTAGATTGTGAATCTTTTTCTTAGTGATTATAGGAGTTTTTTACACAGCCTCTTTACTCCAGACGTTAAATAGTAATTCTTTGTTGGTTATATGGTGCTACCTTCTCCCAATTTGGGGGGACAGAGACATTCAGTCCACAAACACAACTTGGTCACGTTATAGTTTTAAACACTGTAGTATTCAATTTGCTAATATTGTGAATGGACTTTTATGTTTAAATTCTCTAGCCTGTAAAAATATTACTTTACTAATTCTAATTCTAATAACTTTACTGTACTGTCCTTGTCTTGTTTTATTATCAAGAATATGAAATTAATAACATGAGCTGGGAAGTATTTCCTCCTTTTCTTTCAAACCATATGTATGTTTTAAGTTTATTGACATATAGTTTATAATATTTGCTATCATTTAGGTATCTGTAATTATGTCCCTTTTTTCGTTTCCAATATTTATGCCTTCTTTTTTTGATCTTATAAATCTTGTTACAAGTTGTCAGTTTTATTATTCAATGAACCAAATTTGGATTTGATGATCCTCTCTTGCATATCTTTTTTTATTGCTAATTTCTGTTTATATCTTCAGTATACGCTCTGTTTACTTTCTTTGTAGTTTTTCTGTTGTTCCAAGAAGAATTCCTGTGGCACTCAACAAGCTGATTTTTAAATTCATTTGGAAAGGGCTCTAGACTAGCCCTGTCTAAACACAGCGATATTTTAAGTCACCACACCCGGTCTCTCATATTCTGCTGAGTGTTATCCTCATCTCTCTGTCGTGGCTTTCCTGCCAGACTAGGAGCTCCCCCCAGACAGCCTCAGTCTTATCCTTCCTGTAGCCTCTAGTCAGGGCCATGGAAATAGTAGGCCCCAGGATATGTGGAAGGTGACAGCAGGAGAAAGACAACCACCCTCTCATTAAGTGGTCTCAAGAGGAGCCAGTCCTCTCTGAGAGAAACTGGAAGTCTCTCTCTGCCTGCCTCACAGGGTGTGGTGACAAGCAGATAAGATGGATATGAAAGGGAAATATTTAAAAGCGATATGCAAAATAAAATGTTGCTCTGATCTTCCAAAACTAGACAGTAACATGGAGGCTTCCTGCAGAGCCCCTCCCTAAGTCTTCAGTAACAGGTGTGATCTGCTCCAGAAAAATGGAGGAAAACAAGACAAGAACCCAGCTTAGACTCATGTGCACACGTGCGCGCTCGCGCACAGACACACAGACACACAGACACACAGACACACAGACACACAGACACACACACACACACACACACGCACACTTGCTGTAAACCCCCGGAAGTTTGAGGTAACTTGTGCCTTCCACACAGAAACCCCACTGCCCAGCCAGTTCCTGTAGCCAAAACGTGGATGCTGCTCTGGCCATACCATGTGACATGTAAACACCACTCGAGGATGCTAAGGATAGGGACCTCCACTCAGTGATGGTACCTCACTTTAGGTGTCTTCAGGTCCTGAAGGGACCCCTCCCACATGCTCAGCCTGCCACAGGGCCGAGAAGACAGCCTCAGGAATTCACATTCCTCAGGGCCCAAATCAGCACTGTTTGGGGGCACCCCACAGCTCAGAACCACTGCCCCCAGCCACCGCTGGGATCCCACATCAGCAAGTGCCAGCTGCCTCTCCCTTCAGAGCACCACCACCACAAGATTCCCTTCTCATTCAGCCTTTCCCAAGGCAGCCCCAGAATGGTCTACAGAACACATAGGAATTCTAATTACACCCCCTTTCCAGAACAACTGGGTTATTGTTTAGGGGGAACCCCTTTCCTGTCATAGAGAAGCCTCTTTATTTCCTCAAAGGTAATTTACCTCCTGAGGTGCTGCAGAGGACTCTCTGACCCTTTTTTTTTTTTTTTTTATGAAAAGACAAAAAAATCACTCAAGTTCAATCTCTCCCAGGCTTCTGTTGTTATACTGTCAGCCTTCATTCATTCATTCCACAGACATTCCCAAGACTTGCATCAAATACACAATGTATTATTTTTTCCCATGAACCCCACATATTGAACGAGTTTTGTCCACTGCATTTATCAAGTAAGAATTTATTCATGTTCCATTTGTAATTAATCTAAAGCATTTCTGATCACCAAGTAGAGTTCTTCTGATCAGCATGAGGAGACCAGTGTTCTCCCAGAGGGCTTCTAATGCTGGCCCAAGGAGGAGAGGGTGATGAGGAACGGGCTCCTTGAAGCAGCTCCACCTCCCAGACACCTCTGGTGCTGAGTGTCCTCAGTCCCAGCCTGGAATCATTGATCTAGTATTTGTGGACCGTGAGGCAGACAAAAACCCAGGCAGTGGGGCTGTGGCAAGAGTGTGAAACTGGGTGGGGGGGGGCTGTGGGTCCTCTTCCTAGTTGTGCCACAACCTGGCTGGGTGACCTCTTCCAGCCGTGTGTACCTGCACTGGGGCTTGATCTCTCCACGTGTCAGGGGAGGGCCTGAGTTAGGTAATCTCCAAATTTTCCTCCAGGCTCTGACATTTTCTGAGGCTAAGCTCTGGGCTCAGGGGAGTGGAGATAAGAGTGTAATGGAAACAAACAGCACAACCTGTGATCAGAACCATTCTGCCTTTAGTTACACAGCTGATCTCTCCAGGCCTGACTGAGACACTGCTGCCTGTGGGGATGAAAGACGCAGCAGCTCCAAAGCAGGGCTGCACAGTCACACCAAGATGGCCAGGCTGGACACGCTGGCACACACCCACACAACTCACACACATGCACAAGCACACATGCATACTAACACGCGATGCACATAGGTGCATACAGAATCATGTATGTGCACATGCTCACACATCCACACATGCTCATACACATGCACAAACACACTCACCCCAAGTGCTGCATGCTACGCAGCACCACCAAGTCTGGGGACCTGCCCACTTCTCTGCCCTAGGTCACCAGCTACCATTTCCTGGGGTCTGTCTGTGAGGCTGGGTATGGGGCACCCTGCTGGCCCAGATGTGTCACCCTCTCTGGGTGGGCTGAACCCATGGGACTGCAGCCTGGTTTTCCAGAGCAGTTAGCAGACATGGGATGCGGGCTTTCCCCTGAAAATGCGCTGCTCTGGGTCGCCACTGCTGGTTTCTATTTGCTCATGTTTCATGAGTCTTAATCCTTCTCCAGTATCTGCCATAGGATGATAGAGGCAGACAGAAAGGGGGCTCTTGTCTCTGACCGGGAGGGAGTGTGGAGGTGGACGCAGGATTGAGAAGGGTGGCTGAACAAACAGCAAGCAGATGATAAGAGCGGACTCGGGACTGGCCCTCCCAGGGGAGAACTCCAACCTTCACATCTGAATCCTCAGCATTAGCCACATAACCTGGCACCTCCTGGGCTCAAGAAATATTTCTAGAAAGTATGAATGGGTGCCTGACTAGATGAGGGAGATAAGGAAATAAAGACACAAAATGAGGAGGAAGGAAGGTAGGGAAGGGGAGATAACTAAACAGAGGTGAGTGGCCTGGGGGAACTTTTCCTTTGACATTTTATTTAAAAAGGGGTTGCACTGACACTGTAGTCTGATAAGAGCATTATGGACATGGCATTCCTTTTCCTTCCTATTTCCTCTTCAAATGAAATCTGTTCCTGTTATGCTGTCACACTGGGTGATCTCTCTCTGAGTCTCAGTTTTCCCATCTCTAAGTTAGATCTTCCTTTTCCTCAGAGTCATCAAGAGATTCAAGTGAAATAACAAAATAAGAATAGTGCTTTGGAAAACAAATATATGTGCCCAGTGGTAGCGGTGGTACGTCCACATAAAAGCTTGAAATCCAGTGTGATACAGTGGTTACCACTCCAGCCATGGAGGCCTGCTGTCTGTGTTCTGATCCCAGCTTTTCCAATTCTTAGCTGTGTGACCTTGAGCAAGTTACTTAACTTCTCTGTGCTTCAACTACTTCTGTGAAGCAGGCATGATGATAATAGTATCTACCTCAAAGGTTTAATGTTAAGTGTGTTAACACAGTGCTTGGCCCTTAACTTAGCCTGTGCTATATAAGGGAAGCTATTAAATCATTTCTAAATCAGCTAAGATTGTTGGGATTGAACTAGGTGTTTATTAGCTCCTGGGATCTTCTCTTTTGTCCTCAGAGCAGCCTTTGGAGAGATGGAAGTGACCTGGCACTACCCAAAGGGTCCTGGTCGTCTCATAGACTACAGGCAGAGAGTAATGATCCTCAGTCACTTAGGGGCATCATTCGGCAGCTGGTTCATTAATACACATGCCCCAGGGCCCAGCAAATCCTCTGGTTTCTACTCTACAGAAACACACACTGATGAGCACAGGGAGATGGTGCAAGGATGTCCATTGCAGCACTGGAAATTAGAAACATTTGGGAAATATAAATGGCATTATTTAGTATACCATATATTTGACTTAGGTGCATATGGAAGTCTATAATTACATAGAAAAAGGCCCGGAAGGATACCCTAAGCTGATAACAAGAATTACCCAGAGAAAGGACTGGGTTTAGAGTGGCTAAAAGAGGATTTATGTAACATTTTACTTTTTTTTTTTTTAACAAGGAGGATGTTTTCGTGTATTGTTTGTTTGACTTAAATTAATAAAAAAAAATTTTTTTTAAAGGCATAGAGTTACTTGAAGAAGAACCAGATTGATCCAAAGGAAGGAGGGATTTGGGCAAGAATGAGAGAAAATCCAGTATCTATTGGGGTTGGGGAGAAAAAGAAGAGAGATTTGGAGGTGAAGGAGGAGCCATGTACTGATGGGCAAAGAGAATATTCAGTGTTCTCTGGTGTATGACGTAATAGAAGTCATCCTCTGGCACCTCTTCCAGGCCATTCATCAAAGACTTAAACAGCTTTTCAATTCATTTTTGGATGTTGGACATTTCTTTCAAATGTAAAACTGAGATTGATCACAAGGCAGACTGGTTTTTTTTTGGGGGGGGGCGGGCGGCGGTTACAACTTATTTAGCAAATATTTATGGAGAGCCTTCTATGGTGGGCACTAGGCTGGGCCCTGGATGTATGCGGGCAGTAAGAGCGCCACAGTGACCTCTATTACATTAAGACAAACCATGCAACGAGGCAGAAACAAAGGGTTGTGGAAGCAGAGAGGAAGGAAATAAAGGAACGTGGTTCTGCCTGAGAGTCACGAAGGCCTGATGGAGGCAGAGGTGGGTACTTGACGCAAACAGAATAAGAAGAAACGGGAAAATGCATCTCAGGCTACGTGGGGTGGATTTACTCCCAAGGTTCTAGGTTACAGTCAATGGGGTTGGAAGAATCACAGTGGCTAATGTTAAGAGCACCCCCAGGCAGAGCCATTCACACTCCTTCTCTCCACACTGAGAAGTCTCCAGGAGGCCAAGCACAAGCATCTGGCCTGTGAGCTGAAAATCTTGGGCCCCTCCCCCCAAACAGCTGGCATCATTGGCCCCCAGGTATGATGCCTTAAAAAGGACACAGCATCACGTATGAACTGTTTATGGCATAAATATTATCTGACTCTCTAGTCAGGAGGAAACATGAGACAAATCTACAGTGTGGGTCATTCTGCAGGACAATTGTCCATTCAGACATGTCACTGTCAGGAAAAACAGAAAAGGCTGGGGCTGTTCTGGAATGGGGGAGAATTAAGAGCCATGACAACCAAGAGAGTGGGTGAGTCTTGGTTGGATCCTGGATCTGGGAGACACTGCTGTTTGAACAATTGGGGACACTGGATAAGGGACTAAATATAATAGTTTTGAATCTTTTTACCCCCCTGTCTTTTAATGATGGAAATAAAAAGAACACTGGGAGGAGGCAGGGAAGAGAATCCATTGTTTAACAAGGAGAACAGAGGCTTGGTCCCAATCCTGGCCTGCCACTTCCTGTCTATAATAACTGGACCCAGTTTTGTTAACACTGGGAGCCTGTTTCATGAACCAGGAAAGCAGGATTTTAGGAGTTCCCTCTTCGTGTGTCTGTTGAGGGCTCACTGAGAGCAAACAGGGGAAGCTGTGGCCAATGGGTTAACTCACTTCAGCCAGCAAGGAAGGCTGAACCAGGACAGGCTGTGGGGACAGCACCAGCAGTCGGTCCCTCTGGGGGCTTCCTCCCCCTTGTGGGAGAGGCAGACTCGGGGGTCTGCACCCCTTTGCTTCCTCCACCTCCTCCCCATCCCATCCCCGCCACCCCAAGTCCGTTTCCCAGCCAGCCCCAGAATAGGTGCTCCCAGCAAGATTTCTCAACCGCAGGATATAGCCTGTAAACATCCCCTTTGTTGGTTTCCAGCAAATTAAAATTTATCTCTCAGGGAGGAAATGAGGGGGTCAGGTTTTTTTTTCTTTCTTTCTTTCTTTTTTTTTTTTCTTCTTCTTCTTCTTAATGGGCCCTGATGAAGGAAATGAATGCGGGGAAGGGATCAGAAATACGATCTACCGCTAGCCGGCTTGGAAAAGTCTGGGGGCTCCCTGCGCCCTCAGAGGAGACAGCTGGGCACAGTGTGTTTTATTATATAATTAACCTTGACCCTTCTGGGTTCAAAGAGAGAGGTTAGTTGGAAATAAATCAATAGTCTGGTCTGGTCACTTCAAAGGCTTCATAAACCGCTGGAAAATTCCATGTTGGTTCAGTGTGTAAATTGGAATAGGGTGTGCTATTCTTTTGGAAACGTGGGTGGGGGGGGTGTCTAAAATTGAAATTAATTGTGTGTCCGCTTTCTTTAATCAAGCCATCAGGAGTCTTTATTGTGTACCTTGTTGGGGAGATGGGTGGGAAGGCCCGGGAGAAAACACTGTGTGACCTTGGTGTGACCAGTGGGCAGCGCATTGGAAAATAGGCATCTCTCCCAGCTTAGGAAGCACCACCCTCCCCAGCCGTGTTCAGCCCTTTATTCACCCATGTCTGGAATTCTTAGAATCATTGCACCATCACCATCATAACAGCATTTATTGAGTTCTTACTATGGACCAGGTGCCAAGGATTTTCCAGTTATTTTCTCATTTGATCCTCATAACAACCCAATTAGCTAAGTACCGTTATTATCTCTATCACAGATGAGGAAATTGAGCTTCAGAGGGGCTACAAAGCAAGTCCAGAGCCACTTTGAGGTTTTCAAAGTCTGTTTCAATGCCATGGCTCAAAGAATAAAAATAAGACCCATGGAAGAGTTGCAAATCATCCAAAGTTTCCAGTCTCCACATTCTTTCCCTCTAAGTGGTTAGAAGGTCGATGGAGCCTGGAGTTGGTGTCTCTTAAAGTCTCTCTTCACATCCTCTCTAATTCAGCTTCCATGTCTTTCCCCTTCTTTCTCTTCATCTTTCTTCCTTGCTCCTTCCCTCCCTTTCTCTTTGCTTTCCTGCTTTTTTGTTTTCTTTCCACAAGCCTTTTTTTCAGTGTTTCATGCTGCTCTGTGACAGCACTGGTGGGTCATAAAGAGATAAGACACTGTGTCTGACCTTGGGAAACTCACATCCAAAGTCCTCAGAGCAGGGACGACAGACATACATCTTGTGTATAGTATGCTGCAGATGGAGATCATCCTGTATGGGTTAAGCAAGGTGCCGAGGGAGGGCACAGGCAGGAGAAGTGGTTCTAGCTGCAGAGGATCAGGAAGGACTGGGAAGACGCAGTGTTTGGAAGGACTGAGAGAGAAGGAGGAGGGTGGAATGGTATTCCAGCCTGAAGGAACATCTTGCAGAAAAGCCTGGAGGCACCACTGTGCATAGCACGTTCCAGAGAAGCCGGGATCCCAACTTGGAGGACTGGAGTCGATGATAGGAGCTAAAAATGAGGTTCTGTTCTTATTAATTATACATAATTAGTAATAATAATAATAGCAAGCATGGTCCTGAGTGCTTTACGTAACTGACTTGTTTTCTGCTCACAACAACCCAGGAGGTAGGTGCTATCTTTATGCAGTTTATAGGGGAGGAAATGGTACCAGAGGTTAAGGGGTGTCCACTTGGTGACAAAGCCAGACAGTGGCTATGTGAGATTATAAACTAAAGCCGGTACTTTTAACCACTGGGCTGCGCTGCCACTTGTGAGGAGGCCTTGAATGCTAGGCCAAAAGCATCACACTGCTCTGGGAGCAATGGGGAGCTATGGCAGGTTCCTGATCCAACCTGCGTTTTAGGACATGCCCAACCTGCCTACTCCAGGGTCTGACATTCCTGGGTCTCTCCTCAATATGCAAAAAGAAAAATCTCTCTTTCAGCCAATTTAAATCATTCCCTCCCTACCTACCCCCACGTTCCCTGCCCCTTCTCAATACACAGGTAACAAGTCAGCAGGCAGCATGGGCTTAGAACAAGGAGGCCTGGGCTAATGCCCCAGCTCCACAACCTCTCTTCCCTGGGCCTCATTTTCCTCACCTGTTAAATGGAAGGATGACAGTAAGTCCAGCCCTGCCCATTACAAGTCTGTGAGAAAACTCAGATGAGGTAATGCAGGAGGTATTCTATCAAACAACACAACAAGTACTAACAGAGGTATCATCATTATCACTGGGGCACTAAGGACTCCCTAGAGACTCTTTCCCTTCCCTGAGGAAGCTCCAGGTTTTCTGACCTTCTTGCTGGGTTCCCTTTCCACCTGGAAAGCCACATAAGGCCCTCCTCGGACACATCAACTGTGCAAAAGGCATATGCTCTGGAAGTCTAGTAATCATTCACTCATACATTTATTGAGCATCTGCTAAGTGCCAGGCCCCATGCAGCACGCGGTAGCCTCCTGGCTGCTCAGAGATCTCACCATGCATTTCACACCTCCAAGCCCTTGCTCACACTGTGTCGTCAGCCTTCCCACTTCTCCATTCCTCTTCGGAGCCTTCCCTTAATCTGGGACTTCAGGTTTTCTTTTGTTTCCACAGCTTGTTGCTGGTACCCATGCAAGTAAGTATATAGATAGATTGCAGTTAATTTTTTTCAAGCCTTTACTGTCAGCTGGCTGAGTGCGTTTCTCTTGTATGGGACAGAGCACTTCTTAACTGCTAGCTTTAATCAGATGTGGGTAGAGATTAGACCTTAGTCCCTAGAGCTGTAATCTTCACCAATTCCACAGGGTGGCAGCAAAACCCTCCAGTCACAGCCCTTCTCCCAGGAGAACAGAGCTTCCAGGCTGGGATCCTTGGTCGTAGGCTCCTTCTGGTCCAGAGGCCAGGCCAGGAGCAGAGGTCCTTTCAAGCTTGCTTACTACTTTATTCTGCCCCCCACCCTCCTCTTTGGGTAACTTTGTTCTGCCCACCCGTTTCTCTGCCTATAACAATGGGATATTTCGAACATTTCAACTACACACTTCACTTATTATGAACTGAGTCCTCTCAGCAAGTTTTGTTTTTTGTTTTTTTTAAAGAAATTTTATTGGGGAACAGTGTGTTTTTCCAGGACCCATCAGCTCCAAGTCAAGTAGTTGTCTTCAATCTAGTTGTGGAGGGCGCAGCTCTTTGGCCCATATGAAAATTGAACTGGCCACCTTGGTGTTATGAGCCTGTGCTCTAACCACCTGAGCCAAACAGCTGCCTCTCAGCAAGTGTTTTTAAATGATAGCTTTATCAAGATGTAACTCACAGACCATACAATTCATTCATTAAAGTATGCGATTCAATAGCTTTTAGTCTATTCACAGAGTTGTGTAACCATCACCACAATTTTAGAACATTTCTTTCCAAAGAAACCCTGTACCTATCAGGATTCACTCTTCATTTCCTCCCAATCCCCAGCCCCCAATCCTAGACAACCACTAATCTCCTTCAGATTTGCCTATTCTGGACATTTCACTTAAATGGATTTATACAATATATGGTCCTTTGGGACTGGCCTTTTTCACTTAGCATAATGTTTTCAAAGTTCATCCATCTTACTATTAAATAATATCCTATTGTATGGATGCACCACATTTCGCTTCTTCATTCATCAGCTGATGGATATTTATTTATTTATTTTTCAGCTGAGCCATCCTGCCACCTGTTGGCAGCTCAGTGGCAGCTCAGCTCGGGCTGTGAATCGAACTGGCGACCCTGTTGCTCAGAGCTTGCACTCTTGAGCGAGCTCTTAACCAACTGAGCCACTCGGCGGGTCTGAGCTGATGGACATTTAGATTGTTTTCACTTTTTATCCATTATGGACAATGCAGCTATGAATACTGGTGTACAAGTTTTTGTGTAAACATATGTTTTTATTTTTCTTGAATATACACCAGGAATGGAACTGCTGGGTCATATAGTGACTATATGCTCAGCCTTTTGAGGAACTGACAGACTGTTTTGCACAGCAGTTGTGCCATTTTTCATTCAGTGTATGAGGGTTCCAATTTCTCCACATCCTCAAGAACACTTGAAAAACAAACAAAAAACAAAACAAAACCAAAAAAAGAGAATAAATTAATAAGTAACAACAACAACAAAAAAGAACACTCGATATTATCTGACTTTTTGATAGTAGCCATCCTTCCTAGAGGGAGTGAAGTGATATCTCATTGTGTTTTTTTTCTTTTTTTCATGTGCTTATTGGCCATTTGTGTATCTTCTTTGAAGAAATGTCTATTCAGATCCTTTCCCCTTTTTTAAATTGGATTACTTGTCATTTTATTATTGAGTTGTTATTATTATTGAGTTATAAGAGTTCTTTACATAGTCATACAAGTCCCTTATCAGAGACATGATTGGCAATTATTTTCTCCCATTTTGTGGTTGTCTTTGAATTTCCTTGATGGTGTCATTTAAGGCACAGAAGTTTTTAATTTTGATGGTGTTTATTTTTTCTTTTGTTGATTGTGATTTGGGGATCATATCAAAGAACTTACTTAAGCCAGAGCCAGGCCAGGCTGTGGGCATTTTGGAGTGACGGCCAGGACCAGACCCTGCATCATGGTAGCAGTGGGCACATGGCACTGGGTGACCAACAGGCCATCTGTGTGCTTGGGAGCTCCCCTTCCAGGTCAGCCTACTCCTCCCTCAGTCCCCATCTCAGCCTCTGCTCTCCCACCTACCTCTCTGCCTCAGGTGGCTCCCTAGGGCCCAGGAAGGAACAGAACTCCTAAATCAGTCCTTAGAATTCCTCTCTGTGAGCGGGGCATGGGTTTAAATGTCCCCCTCCCTGACTCTGGCCTGAATCTAGAGTTTAGGACCATACCTCCCATCCTTGGTTGCTCCCACTCCTCCATGTCCTTTTTCCAACCCAGGTTCCCCCCTGACCTGCCCCACCCCCAGCCTCCAGGTAATAGCCCACCTGCTCTCCATGTTCACCCCCCGCCCCATTCCTGTCCCTCTCTCCTCCTTCTGGTATCTGACTGTGGCCTGGCTGGGTTGAGTAGAAGGGGCCCAGGTAGGGTGTGTCTGTCCTGGGTTCCAGCCCTCTAGCTTCCCTGTGACCTTGAGCAACTCCTACCCCTCAGTTGCCTCATCTGTTTCATGAGGGGTTCGCGGTCCCCTTTAGTGCTGTCATTCTGATGTCTACCACCTTGGGCAGGTGGGGATCTCAGGCTTGCACCAGCTCCCCTTGGCCCCCTCACCCCTCACTGCTTGAGCAGAGGGAGTAGGCAGCAGAGAAGCCCTATTCCAGGTGTTCACAGGGGCCTGGTCCCGCTCCCTGTGGCCTCAGGACTGGACCCCCAGGCTGATCTTCACTAATAGTCAGGATGAGAGCACTCGCTGTCCTCCTGCAGCCCCAGCAGCAGCCCCTCAGGCTGTGTCCTCGCCCCCTCCCATCACACCCAGGGCCACTGTGGGGAGCTTTCCCTGCTCCCCCAGCCTCCCAGCTGACATTTGTTCACCTGACCCTCCGAAGTGGTCCTGTGGTAAAACATGCCCACTCTTTTTTTGACTATTTCCATCAAAAAGGCGGAATCTAATTTCCTCCCCTGGAATATGACCCCCATGGTGGCTTGCTAATGGCTAGAACATGGTGGAAGTGACACTGTGTTCTAGCCATTAGATGTCTAGATGTCCAGGGCTAGGTTCAAAACGATGATGCAGTTTTCACCTGGCTCTCTTTCAGGATGCTTGTCCGTGCATCTCAGCCACCATGGTGTGCAGAATCCCAGGCCACATTGAGGTGCTGGGGTCAGCAGCCAGCATCAGCCACCAGATATGTGAGCCAGGAGCCGGTTTTCAGATGACTCCAGCCCCAGGCTTCAAGCTGTCCTGCTGGGCCCTGCCCACGCTGCAGAGTTGTTAGCAAAATAAATGTTAGGATAAACTGCTAAGTTGTGGGGTGATTCATTAGAGCAGCAGCTACTTGGAGCAGGTTGCAAGCCCTGGCTGCGGCTTTCTGCCCAAAGATTGTGTGTGTGTGTGTGTGTGTGTGTGTGCGCGCGCGCGCGCGCGCGCGTGCATGTGTTTGTGTATGTGTGTTTTGGGGGTGTGGTATTCAGTCTGAGGCCTCTGCACTATTTGAGATCTCAGGACCCAAACTCAGTTTTGTTTTGTTTTTTATTTTTTTTTATTGGAGAATTGGGGGGATGGGAACAGTGCTGGGGAATCGGGGGGAAGGGAACAGACAAGTTGCCGTCGTCCTGTTCTTCAGTCTAGTTGTGGAGGACGTAGCCTCACTGGCCCAAGTTGGCACCATCATTGCACTCTTCCCGGGCGAGGCAGATCAGTCACCGGCTTCTGGATGGCCGCTCACTGCGGCTGCTGGCCGCTCACGCTGGCTGCCGGCTACACATGGTAGCCCATGGCAACCCACTGCAGCAGGGGCTGCAGTCTACGCTGTCGCTGGCGACTCATGGCAGTCCAGCTCCAGGTCGAGCTGCTGCTCAGCATCCCAGCTGTGGAGGGCAGTGTCACTGGCCCTCATATGTGGGATCCGAACCAGGGCCCTCTGGCATCCCAAGCCAGTTCTTAACCATCGCGCCACTCGGCAAGGCCCCCAAACTCAGTTTTGACACCTATTTCTGTAAACTCCCAATTGGAATCCTTCTTCTCTCTCTACCTTAGCAGGCTTTGTTTGAAGAGGCCCTGACTGTATTTGCATGTAATTTGTGTGCAGTTTGCATATATCTACATGGGTCATATTAAAGTGATTTCTAAATGTTTACCTGATGTCTCCCTGGGGGAGATGTTAGCATCTTGGACTCTTGGAGGGGACAGGGGCACTGGAGGTTACCTAGTCTACTCTCCCACCCCTGCAGCATCTGTTTGAATAGTTGACAAACCTACCAACTCCCCAGGTGGCCCTTGGATGGCTGGAGTTGTTGAAGAGTTTCTGTGTTTGTCGAGTTCTCTGTAGAGAAAGGTGAGGTAGTCTGCCTACATTCGGGCTTACTTCTTTCCTCTGGAAAAATCAGAGCAAGTCAACCCTTTCCCTCCCAAGATGCAGGATAAGATACCATGGTGGCCTCAGGCTCTCTCAGTTCAGCATCCACAGCACTATCACCATTTCTGGCCTGACCTCGGCCACAGTCACCCCGGTAGGCCTCTTCCAGAAGTGCCAGACCAGGGGCTTTCAAACGTTCTTTCAGGAGCAGATTTTAAAATGAAATCTCATAAGAGTTTAACATATAAGACAGATAAAAGTGGAGTTGCTCTGGGTGAGGGTGGGGAGGGCGGGTAGAGCCCCCTGGAGAAGCTCCCTCATGTGCCTTGCCACAGCCAGGGAACCCAGCTTGCAAACCACTATCCTCGTTTGTTCCTCTCAGAAAGCTTTCTGGGTACAGAACCCAGCCCTCCAGACCTGCAGAGCGTTCTAGCAGTGAGCCCTGGCTTTCCCTTTCAGCAGCAGAGGGGACACTGACATTCTAAGCAGTTGCACTACAGTTGCCTCTCACCGAGCTTAAGGCCCTCTGAGACCCCCAGATCTTTGCCAGCACAGCCACCGTTAAGCCAAATCTCTCTTGGCCTAGCCTAAGCTTTGACAGCCTGAGACATCTGGCTTCAGGAGCCTGGACTGAAGAGAGGACAGAGAGGAATGGAGAGGACTGGCCAGGAGTTCCGATTTCATGCCTTTAGAAAGTCCCTCAGTCAGAGCCCCATTAGGATAGGGAGGAAAATAGTCCTTCCTTGTAGACAATGCATGAAAAGCACATGCCCAGAGCCTGGCTCAGTGCTGGTGGACTGTCAGTATACAGCCGAGAGGCTGGTCTAGGACTCCCTCCTGCCAGCTAAGGCAGCATTGAGCAGTGGTCGGAATGCAGACCTTGGAACCAGGTGGCCTGGCCTGGATGCAAACTCTGACCTTGCCATAACTGGCTTATCCTTTCTGTAAATTGGAGATGATGATAACTAAAATTATCTACCTTCCAGGGAGGCTGTGAGGACCCAGGAAGCCTCCCTACCATGGAGAAGGCTTAGCATGCATAGTGCCTGTAAGTGGTGCATAGCGGTCTGCAGTTATCATTCTGGGCTCTGACCCTGTGAGGGAGTGGCCTGGGCCACCACTGGCTACCTTTATCCCAGCGCTGTCACCCCTGACCCCAGGACCTGACACAGCCACCAAAACACTTGAGGTTCACTTTGGCAACAAGGACTTTTATTCAGTCAAAATGAGTACAGTGTGACAAAAGTGAGGCCAAGTCAGGCCAGGTGGTCCCCCATCCCCTCCTCCCCCCAGACCCACCCTTCCCACAGGAGAAGGGGTTCCAGGATGAAAGGGGAGTGCAGAGAAGCCACTGCGGGGACAGAGGGGGCACTGTCTGGGAGCTGTCAGGAGCCCTCAGCACAGGCCCAGCATTTGGGAGAAGGGGCAGGCTGCCCTTCCAAGTCCACACGGACACGACTCCAGTCTCCTAGGAAAACATCACGAAGTCTACCTTCTTCAGCTAATTAAAGTTCAGGGTTGGGAGGGGGGTCCCTAGAGGGCTGGGGGTCAGGGACTTTATAGTCTAATCTCACACTTAAGGAATATACTTATCTTTTTTGCCTTTAAAAAAAAAGTTTTCTTCTTGCTATTTAAAAAAATGTTTCTGAGTGTAACCAAAAATATGTTTCCTTGGTTTTCTTTTTTCTTAACTATTTCACAGAAAAGAAAAACAAGAAGTCACAAGAACATAAAAATCCTTAAACACACCTTGTATAAAAATAGCTTCCGGCCACATCTGCTGACAGTGCTTCCTACTTAACCTACTGTGGGTTAAGCTGGCTGTGTCCCATGGGACAGAGGGCAGGGGCGCTTCTGCTGGGGACCCCCCCCTCCCCCATGCACACACCCGTCACACACACACACACACACACACACACACACACACACACACACACACACACACAGTACATTCCAGGGACCAGCCTGCTCCAGGGCTCTGTGTCTGGGCGGGACAGGAGACAGGCTGCAGGGTGACATGCCACCCTCCCAAGGCCCAGGCAGAGAGAGAGGGTCATCCGGATCCCAGTCAAGCATGAGTTGGCAGAGAGGGTCAAAATGGAACTGGACAGACGGGACAAGACAGAGCACTGGCAGCGGGCTGGGAGGTGGCCAGTTTGGCCAGTTTGGAGTAACAATTTATGCTTCAAGGAGCAAAATTTCCTCTCATTTTTGGCTTTTTTTCACATTTTCTTTGACCAATTCCATCTTTATTTCTGTAGGTCCTGAGAGACCTACCCTTGGTGACTTTTCCTCTGGTCTCCTCTCTGCGGGGAGACACAAGGGCTGCGGGCAGGAGGAGGAGCCAGCAGGGGAGGGTCCAGTGATAACAACACAGGCCCAAGAGCCAGTGAGCCTTGAGGTAGATGGTTTCTTTCACACCTGGAAATGGGGAAGTACTTTTTTTTTTTCTTTTTTTCTTTTTAAATTCTGGACAACAATGTGGGGAGAGAGGGGGGGTGCCCATAAAGGGGCTTGAGGTAGGAGTGCATTTGGGGCTCTGTGGGGGCGGGGGACTGAGGCCATGCCCCACTCCCCCAAGGACATTCATTCCGGCTGAGGTAGGTACTGAGAACCAAAACAGCAAAAATCCATCCTGAGAAAACAAGGTCAGTGGAGGGTGACAGTGTCAGGGGCCCAGCCACAGCAGGGGCATATTTTTGGAGTCTAATTCACCTTCCTGTCTCTTCTCTCTTTTTTTTCTTCATTTTAAGGTTTTCGTTGGTTTTTGTTTGTTTGTTTGTTTAAGAAAAACAGTTCAGTTCCAAGTCATGTGGGTACCAAATAGATGCATTAGGTACCAAGTAAGGGGGCATTAGCCCAAGAGAGGGACTCCTGCAGGAACCCCTCCAGGTCCTTGGGTTTCCCTGCCGAAGCTGCTTTAGGTCTTGACAACCTGAAGGGCAGTCAGGACTGAAATGCTGGGAAGCCCCCATCTGTATCCACATGACAGGAGAAATCTTGCCTTTGACCTGAGAATGGGGGGGGGCTTGCTCCTCTCCAGAGCCTGCCAGACACTGGCTATTGTCCCGAGAGAGCTGGCTGGGCAGCTGGTGCTGTGGAAGGCTAGGTAGCCTGCCCTTCACCTAGATGGCTGGGGCCTGCATCCGGGAGCGGCAGGACAGCCACGGGGCTCGCACAGGGGGCTTTGGCCTCCGATGTCCTCTCCTCCAGAAGGCCGAACCCCTGAAGAGGCAGCATGGAGAGCTGGGTCTCCTCACACAGAGCGGGGGCCGCAGGATCCTGCAGGGGAATGGGCCAGTCACACACGGGTCAGCATGAGGGCAAGAGGTTCACGGGTCCCCCAGCCAGAGGGTCAGGGTCTAGATCCAACCCCACTCAGGGCTTAGGGTCTTAGACCTCCATGCCTGACTCAGGCAGAGAGATGCACCAACCATGTTTTGTGTTTGGAGAAGACCTAGCACTTGGCAAAGGCTGATAACCATGGCTTACGGCCAAGGTGAAGAACGGGCAGGATCAGGAGGTGGTCAGAGCCTGAAGGAAGAGGGTTGCTCAAGGTGGGGGCACTCACCGTGGCTCTGGGGTTAGGTCTGGGGTCTGGCTGGCCAGCTGCCCCGGCCGGAGGGAACAGCTGCTCCAGCTCCTTCATGTCTATACATTTCTCGTCTCGGCCCAGTTGGCCCCGCTCTCCCTGTCCAGCCCCATTCAGGGCCAGGACTCCAGGCTCTCTCTGGCTCCGGGGCCCCTGAGGAGGGGACAGCTGGTTTTCTACATCCTTACAGAAGAGGACCCTAAAGGGGTGAACCAAGAGTTAGGGGGAGGAATGTGGGAGGGAGTGAGAACAAAAGAATAGAGACAGTAAGTCCAAACTCTCCTCTCCCCTGCAGCCCCCCCTTCTCCAGGCCTTCCTACCCCATGTCAGCACCCCTCCTCCCCGGCCCAGCACCCACCTGCCCTTTTGGCCGAACAGGAGGAACAGGACACAGAAGATGATGCAGGTGACCCCGATGTGGATGCCAATGATGATGCCTGTGGTGGATGTCTGGTTGGTGGCTTCCTCCTTCCGGCAGTCACATGGTGGGCTCAGGGCTGAGGGGGCAGGTTGGGAGCTGTAGCTCTTCCGGTCTGAATACCTCCAGATACCCAACCTTTGGGGGCTCCTTTTCCCTCAGCTACTCCCACCCCCAAGTCCACAGACACTTTGTCCTTGCCTATGGGCCCCCCACCCAAATGTTTTAGTTCTTTTTACCAGTTATTGAGCACTATGTGCCAGATACTGGAAATAACACTATACATCTTCAACACAGCTCTGTAAAGCAGGGATTATCTCTCTTTTAGAGAAGAGAAAACTGCGGCTTAGAGAGGTTAAGTAACTTGCCCAAGGTCACACAGCTAGAATATTGCACAGCCAAACTCCAAACTCAAATGTAAGCCTGTGTTCTGAAGGGCTGCATGCACCCTCCTCCCTCCTGCCTTCCCTGGGTCGCTGCTCCCCTCCTTCCTCAGGCCCTCGCCCGATTTCCTGAGTGCTCGTCTTGAGCCCCACATTCTATCCCCAACCCTCACCTGTCCTCTCAGATGCTCCCCTCAAAGACACAAAGCGGGCTGTGGCGTTGCCATCCCCATGTTGGTTGTAGGCGAGCAGCTTCACCTCATACATTGTAGTGGGGTCTGGGGGAAAGACAGGGCTGCTAAGTGACCATCGAGCCTCCCCCACCGCCGCACCCCAGGTGGCTCTGTCCCCGCTGGGAAACAGAGGTGACTCCTGCACACCACCTGCTGGCCTCAGGCACTGCACCCCTGCCCAGCTCCCCCAGTCTGGGCTCTATCCGCCTCACCGAGCTGGCTGAGGTTGTAGGAGGAGACAGTTCCAGGCAGCAGGATAGGGCCAGTGAAGGAGGCCTTGCTTGCTGGGCGGTAAAACAGCTTGAAGCCACCCTCGTGCTGGGCCAGCCGGGGCCAGGGCTCCCACAGCAGCTGCAGGGTGGAGCTGCCGAGCACCCGCACTGACAATAGGGGTGGGGCGGGGGCTGTGGGCAGAGGAGGCCAAGAGGTGAGGGATTTTTCCACCTGCTACCTGTGACCCAGACCCCCAAGTGTGTGACAGCTCTCTGGCCTCTGACCCTAGGTTGCTCAAATAGCATCTTTATATGAATTAGAAGAGGACACCCCTTCCTCCAGATAGACCCAGCCCCACTCAGCCTCAGAGCCAGGTACCCTGTGCAGTGCACAACCTGAACAAGTGTGCATGGCGGTTCTGCTCTAATGCCCTGCGTGTCTGCGGTTTTGTACTCCACACCCGGGTCTCACCTTCGCCTAGGGTGCTGGCCAGCGTGGGCGCAGAGGCAGAGCTGGCTCCCCGTGGTGTGTAGGCCTTGATGTAGAAGCTGTAGGCAGTGGAGGGCTCGAGGTCGCTCACCAGGTGCCGAAAGGTGCTCTTGCTGACTGCCTCCTGATACTCCAGCTCCGGTGGGTCTGGGGAGGCGAAGGGTAGGGCAAGGGAGTGTAAGGGGCATGAGGGAGTCCTGCCGGCATCGGTGAAATGAGGGCAGCCAGAGTGCTGGGGGGGGGGGGGATGGGAGAGATGGAAGGTGTTGGGTCAGGACATGCAGGATTGAAAGGGATGAGAAACAATGAATAAAAAGAAGGGGTGCAGAGCCAGCCTTGCCCACTTGGCCCCCACGTACCAGCAGCCTTCCTGATGTGCAGGACATAGCCGATTATCTCCTTGGTGTTGACCAGGGGCTCGTTCCAGGACACGCGGACCTCCGTGGATGATACGGAGACTGCCCGCACATTGAGGGGGGGCCCGGGCAGCCCCTCAGCCCACAGCACAGTCAGCCTGGCACTGGCCTGTGAGGAGCCAGCACTGTTCTCGGCCACACATTGGTAGATGGCCTCATCTTCAGGGCCGATTCCAGAAATGGTCAGGGTGCTACAAGGGGAGGGAGAGCCTCAGGTCCCCTCCTCCTCCCAGAGAACCCCTGCAGGCTGGCCACATCTCCCCACTGGAGAGGTGGAGAAATTGAGCTCCTCCAAAAAACAAATGACTCCTCTGAGGTCTCCCAGCAGGTTAGTGGCAAACCTGAGACTCAAACCCAAGACTCTAGACTCCCAACTCGGCGGTCTTCCCTGGAGGAAGGTGCAAAGCCTGCCTGGGCCACTCACTGCAGGCCCAACCCCCAGCACATGCCACACACATGCCTGTTGTTATTCTTGAGCCTGACGTGGCCTCCTGGCCCCAGCACCTGTCCATTCTTCAGCCACGTGACGTGAGGGGGCGGCTCACCCTGGGCTTGGCAGGTGAACATGGCTGTTGTCCCAGCTGGCCTGGAAATGGACTGGGGGTGCTGGACAAACTCTGCGGGGGCTGGGTGGGGACAGAGAAGCACGAGGAGCAGTGAGGGTCAGGTGCAGAGGGACGAGGCAGCTGTGAATGAAGGGACGAGGAAAGGGGGAGAGGGAACGGGGACTGGGGTCTGCTAGAGACAGGGTGGGCTCCCAACACACACCCCTTGGGAAATCCTCCAGGTGTGGTCCAGGCTCCTGGGGATGGTGGCAGGCCTCACCTCTATCCCCTCAGAGGCAGACCCAAGAGAGGACTCCATTTTAATGACTAAAAGACTGACATTTGTATCCGAAAGCAATCAAGCTGAGCTCCCTGTTCAGGAAATTGTTAAATAAATAAATGTGCTAATAGGTTTGGCTGCACCTCCAAGGCGGTAAGGTGGTAATGACGGGGAGATGGATGAGCCCTCTGTGCCAGCCCCCCCTGGCCCCTACATTTAATTCTGCTCTCCTCCAATCCCAGGCCTCAAGCCTCCATTAACACCTGAGAAATGAAATGCTCCGTCACTTTCATTTGGACAGATTAACAGCACATGGAATGCTAAACAAACGGGCATTTAAGTCCCTAATACTCCTCTCTCCCACCCATCCCGTACCCAGCTTTCTGGGAGGGCACAACCACAAACCACCCCTGAGAACGGGAATCCAAGTCCACTCCACAGGAACAGTTGAGCCCCGGGGCAGGAGGATGGACAGAACGACCTGGTCCACTGCCAGGGCCCTGCACGTTGAGGAGGTGGAGGCCAGCTCTGTGCGGGAGGTGGGAGCTGGGGTGTGAGTGTGAAAATGAGAAACATGCTGAGAGTGTGCAGGCAGGTGTGAGCGTGGAAGTGCCACACGTGTGAATGGGAATAGCATGTGGTGCGAAGGACACACGTGAGCGACACAGGGTGGGAAACCAGCTGAGAATATCAAGTGGAAATGACTAGGGGGTGCGTGTTGGCGCCTGCAAGTGGCACACCGGGACCCATGACCGAGAACGTCCTCCCATTCCCCACACACGCATTCCTGGGGGAGAGAAGACTTGCCCCTTTGGCCTGGGGACCTGGGGAGGGGCAGGGACAGGATTAGGGCAAGTATAGGAAACTGGGTGAGTCCGGGGTCCTGGGCTTGGACAAGAGATGTTGATGAGACAAGGAACAGGGCAGAAGGAGGGGGCCGTGTGCAAGCCCCTTCCCCTCCTCTCCTGGGGGTGGGGAGGTACATACCTTGCACTACCAGCCGGCCCTGTGCTGTTCTTCTCACCCGGGTGCCAGGCCTGTTTGCCGCACAAACATAGATACCCGAGTGCTGGACAGTCACATCTGAGATGATGAGGTTCCCGGTGCCCAGCACCTGGATGCCCTCCACCCCAATGGGGCGACCATCTGGGTGGGAAGGAGAGAGGAGGTGAAGGAGGGTCAGGAAGATGAGTGTAGAAGAGGAGGAAGTGCAGGAACATTCCAGGCTGTTTGCAGATCCAGCGATATTCCAGGGGGCCCCATCTTCGACTCAGCACCTTCCCTCCCAAACATCACTGTGGAGGTGGCAGGAGCAGCACAGAAAACCCTCTTCCAACAGTAGAGATCTGGGTCTAAATTCTAGCATTGTCACTGACTCATTGGTGACCTCCAAGTCCCTTCCTCTCAGTTTCTGAATCAGGAGAGTAAGGGGTTTGAATTAAATGGAAGTTTCCAAGCCCCGTTTGTCTCTCTTGAAAAAAATTTTATGGTCAAATATCCATTCCACTCCTGGACTTTTCTATAAAGTCCATTAATATAAAGCCTCTGAGAAGTCCTGCAGCAAAAGGACCTGGTTAACTCTGTTTCCCAAACTTGTTAGATAGACCAACAAGCCATTCTTTGCCCCTACAGATCACGCTTTGGGAAATGCTGGACCAGATGGTCTTTGCAGTGCCTATGGGCTCCTCTTAATGGTGAGGCCACTCTTTTCAGCCTCTCCCAGGGATCAGGCCCTCCCCACCACCCCAGGATCAGATTAGCACAGTCAGAATGCAAGGAGACAGCTCCCCATTCAGCCCCTGAAGTGGTGAAATCTACTCCATTATCCGGCCTGCTGCCCCCTCCTTCCCGATCACTCAGCTGCTACAATGTGGAGCAGTCTCCTAGTGAATGCCCACCCCACCCCGTCCCTCAAGACTCTCCTTCCCCCAGTGACCTTTCTGCTCAGACAATGTGGGCCCATCTGCACCCTTTCATTTCTCTCCTTCAGCTGCCTAGGGATTTAGGCTGGGGATTTAGGGGGCCAGGCTAGAGACTGCAGGGCCCAGAATGAGGGTGTGACAACCGGTTGAGATTTTGAGGTGTCTGCTATTGCATAGCTGGGGTGTACGGCCAGGGTGCAATGGATAGAGATGAACGGGAGGGGAAAGGGACTGGGGTGCTGATTGCTGCAGAGGGGTTCTAAAGGGCCCAGTGCTGAGGGTGAGGGGAGCAGGGAGGAGGGGCTTGCTCAGGAGAGGTAACCCAGGGAGCTAAGCCATCAGCACAGAGGGAGGGAGAATGCAGTGGGCAGGCGGACTTCCCTGGTACTGCCAAAGAGAGGGAACTTACCCTCTCCCCAGGCCTCGGAGAAGAGACCAGACCCCCACAGAGAACAAACAGGATTCAAAGTCTCCCCAGAGCTGGGTGATGAGACAGGCCCTCCCTGGAGGTGGGACAGGGGTGGGAGAGGCAAGCGCTTTGGGATGAGGCTCACCCAGGCGGCTCCAAGACACAATAGGGCGCGGGTTGCCCGTGGCGACACACTCCAGCACTGCGGTCTGGTGAACAGTCAGGGTGAGGTTCTCAGGCCCCACGAGGATCATCGGCTCCTTGTAGGCCCCGGAGCCCGAGCCTGGGAAGAAGATGCCACGTTTCTTCACTTCAGCTGGGACCCTTCCTACCTCCTCACTCCACCCACAACCCAGGACATAGGGGGCGGAAAACAAGCTCCAGCCCAGAAAACAGGTCCTGTGGCCAGAGAGGAGATGCCAGGAGCCTCAGGACTTTGCTCACTCCCATCCCTCTGCTCCTGGCTCTGCAGAGCCTCTAGCAACAGAAGAGCCCCCAGGATAAGCAGAGGCTGGGCTTCCCCAGGTAGAACTGGGCCAGGGGGTGGGCCTTGGATTCCTTCTGAACCCTCACCTTGAGGAGCACAGAGCTTTGGGCTTAGAGGGTGCTCTGTATGCCCTTGATTGACAAGTCTCCAGGGGCCAGCTGAAGGGGGACTGATTTGAGGGTGGGGAGAAGTCATGGGGTCTCCTGGGGGAAGAACTAGGCAGGGAAAAAGACCCTTACCCGACACAGTGAGCCTGGCCCCGTGGCTGACACGGACACTGGCAATGTTTGAGGCCACGCAATGGAAGATGCCACTGTCCTCAGCCCGAAGTCCTGTGATCTGCAGGACCCCCTTGGGCAGCAATGTGTACCTGTTGGGGAAGAGTGAACACAGTTGAACACCAGCACAGCCACTGGCACCATCGGTCACAGGGACACTGAGCATCATCACAGACACATACTGGGACTCTCAGAGGTAGACACACCTACAATTCCAGCCTTGACAACAATCATACATAGTCCTTCTCACAGATACATCCACGAGCATCAACTCTGGGCCCAGTCAGCCCCAGGGACACTCAGTCTCAACACAGTTGCAGAAACCCCACCCTAGAGGCTGCAGGGAGTCCTTCTTCAAGGCCCAGACCCTGGGCCCACTTCTCCGTCCTCCCTCCAGCGTTCCCACACATGGCTCACCTCTCATTGTCTGTGTCAATGGGGACTCTGTTCTTCTCCCATGTGATTAGGGGTTTGGGAAGACCATGGATTTGGCACTGGAAGCGGGCCACGCCCCCCTCCTCACCCACAGTGGCCTGGGGATGCACGTGGAAGTCCGACATGGCTGGTGGAAGAAAGGGAGATGTGTGTGGGAGAGGAAGCCTGCTGAGGTGCAGAGGGGAGGTGGAGGGGGGGTCACAGGCCAGTGTTCTAGAACCCTGGCGCTCACCCTACCAACAGGCAGGGGTTTTCCTGGATCTGGCAAACACAGGGCATCAGCTTGGGGACACATCTGCACTTACCCTGCCTCCCGCCATGGGAAACATTTCCCCCGAACGGGGTGCACAGGCTGGGCTGGGACACTTAGAGAAAGGTCTGGAAAAATTCTTGGGTGACAAACCTCTAACCAGGAAGTCTTGAGCTGCTGGCCCACAAAGGCCAGAAAGCACTGCTCCCGAGTCCCACTGCCTATTTTTTCAACTGCTTTCAGATTTATTTTTATAAGCTCCCCCTTAGCAAGGCCTAAGTATTATGCTGCATGTTTTACAGAATAGGAAACTGAGGCCCAGAGAGGGGAAGCAGTTAGTCCATTGTTGCCCAGCGGGACACCTATGTTTAGACCCTGGTTACCAGTGCCCAATGGCATTCTTTGCCCTTCTTCATTATTCCCCACCCTCAGTTCTTCTGCAGCTTCTAGATGCACCCCAAGAGGGTGGTATATCCATCCAAGGTGACAAGTCTCTCAGAAGACTGTCAGACCTACCAATCTACATTTCAATGCGTCATAAATATTCAGGGACCCCTCTCCACCTTTTGGGATCAGAACTAACGCTTGAACCCTGGACTGCAGAGGTCTGTGTAGAGGGGCTGTGGAGCATTACCCCCCCCCCATTTTAGGCTGGTTAAGTATTCCTGCCCATCCTCATTCCCACCCATCCCCAAACCCTGCCTTGTGAAGCCCAGGGAAGGGGCCCCTCCCACTCAGGTTCCCAGCTTCAGCACCAGGGCTGTGATTTCATTAAAATCCACTTTGCTTCAAGTGCGGGAAGGCAGCTCACCATCTGTCCAGGCAGGCAGCCCCTCCCCTCCGGCACTCCATCAACTGGGACAGTCAACCCCTTCCAGAAGGATCCCTCCCCCCACAGCAGCAGAGACGGTGGAGCTGGTCCTGGCTTCTGCTCCCAGCTCCCTGGTGTGGGTGGGCACACCCTGTCTCAGGCCCCCCCCGCAATCTCCCGACTTGTTCTGGACTCCAGAGCAGCCCCGAAAGGCCAGTCTTTGTGCCCTTCTTCCCAGAGTCTCTGGGGGCTGACTCTTTTGTGGCTCGTTCTCCATCTAATTTGCATGTGGTTCATTAAATATAAACATGCATAAAAATCCCCCGCCCTGCCTCCTCCTCTTTCAGGGCCTCCTGGGAGCACGGCTGATGGGTGTGATCATCTCCTCACACATGTGTGTGGGTCTGTATTTGCCCAGAAGACGTGGCCGTCCCAGTGTATGCGGTCTGTGTCCACGGCTGGATGAGAATGGGGGTTTGCATCTCTTGGCTCCTGTGTGATTCTGGTACTGTGTAGGTCATCAATCACACGTGTCCCCATGTAGGTACAGCCTTTACAAACAGTACCCCCAGGCCTTTAGAGAAGGTGGGGGCAAGTGTCCCAGCTGGTGTCCCCATCCGGCTTGCGAGAGGATTCCCCAGGGAACACCGTGAGGTCAGCCTGTGTAGTCTCAGGCCAAAGGCTGTGTTTGGCCAAGGGTCTGCAGGTCAACCCGGGGGCTTGGGGGAGGGGGCAGAGGCACTGCCTACTGGCTTCTCTGCCTTTCAACCTCCAGGAGGGTAGGGCTGGAAGTGGGCCTGGGGAGTGGAGAGGGCACCCAGGCTCCTGCATGGCTGTCTGTGCCCCTCCGGGGTCTGCCCATTCAGGAGCTGGGGAGCTGCTGGCCCCCTCCTCACTCCAGCTGGAGAGGAGCTCGCAGCCCCCCAGGGACCTGGGGCGGGGACTAATGGCTCTGCTGACTACAGATGCCTCCTCATTAAGGAACCGACTCCTTTTGTGTGTTTCTAGCCCCCATTCTGGGCTCCCTAGAGGAGCCTAGAGCTAGGAAATGGCCTGAGCAGAGATACAAGGGAAAGGGCTGCTTCTTTATCAGGGCACTGGGGATGGAGAAAGTCTGGCCTCTACCATCTAGTTCCTCCTCCCTCCAAACCAAACAACGCAGTAGCATGGGCTGAATGTGACGCTGGCGAGGAATGCTCGGGCAGGACAAGGTCGTATGTATGGAGCCAGTCTGATCCTCTTCACAGGGACAGCAGGACTCCTAAGGGTTCCCTGGGGCCCCTTGGATACAGCTGAGCCCCTCCCCGCTCAGGGCTCCACATTTCCATCGGAGCAGCAGCACTTTGCTGTACTTCTCTATCAGCTTTACTTAATTGCAATTCTGCCAAACATTTCATTTGAAGGGTAGCTTTGCCTTCAAAAGTGCTTGAAAACCACTCATCTAAAGCCAACCCCTTCATTTTATAGAGGAGAAACTGAGGCCCAGGCCCAGTGGGTGGCTCTATCCACCTCAAATCGGACGTTCTATGCCTCAGGCCCCCTGCAGGGTGTCCCTTAGTTCTCTGGCAGGTTTGTGTCTCTCCAAGGGCCAGTAACTCCAGGGTAGACTGCAGGTTGGACTGGTGTCTTCTCACTGGTTGGGAGTTGGCGCCTATTAATCCTCCTTTTTCACTGCAGGGGGGATTAAGAGCCCCAGAGGATGGTTCCTCAACCCCACTCCTCAGAGACCAGCTGGCTACACAGGTGTGATCCAGGGGAGGTAGGTACAATAGGAGGGTGTGGTCTTCTTTATTAGAAACTCCTTCTTCACACTCCTACCCAACCCCTTGCTCAGGCCTGCATATCCCTGAGATGCCCCGGGGATTGCCATGAGAGCCCGGGCAGGCTGTGTCGAAGTGCCAGTCCTCTCATCGTAAACGAAGAGGTAAACAGGTACTCTTCAGGGCCCTTCCAGCTCTGATTCCCGCTGCCTTCATAAACAGGCCCTTATCCATCCTCAGCTTAGCTGGGGTCACTTATTATAGAATCTTCTACTACTCCTAGTTCACAGGTGACAGCATTTTTACTGTAAGAAGTCAGGGGAGAAAGCTTCTCAGGGCCACTTAGGCCTCCTCCAATCTCTCAGGGTGGGACATTTTCCCACAAATCTGTTTTTGCCCTGACTTGTGCTAGCGGGGCACAGAGCCAGGGGGAAGCTGTGCCTCAGCGTGTCTCTCTGGGGAGAGGGTTTTGGACAAGCATGGGGATGTGAGGCTGAGGGCCAGGCCTCCGAGCACCCTGAGCCCTGAACAAATCATCCTGGAGGTCACACTGTGTGGTTGATAACAGTGCATACAGGCTACAGACTCTACTTGTGGCCAATGCTTGTGGTATTGTGTCTGTGGCTGGTGGGCACGAAGGTGCTGTGCCTTGTGGCTATTGATGCTTTATACTCTTGCTGACACCTTGGCCAGGTAGGGATAGTTTTGGGTCCCTCACTTCAAGCTGGGTGATGGGAGGGGGTAAAGGGCAGTTGGGAGGCCCTTCCAGTGTGAGGGCCAGAGAGTGACAGGGTGGACAAAGGCCCGCTTGGGGAAGAAAGGAAGAAGAAAGCACCTTTGTCCCCAAGCAATCTGGGAAGGAACCTCCCAGGCCCTCTCTGCCCCCACCATGGATGTAGCCAGGCCATGGGGAAAGACAAGGGCAGAGAGTGAGCCCAGCAATCCACTGGGCTGGAAGGGAGCAGAAACAGGAAGGAAATGGCTCCTGGACACCCCTATAAATCACCCCGAGGGGAGGGGTCTCCTGAGAGCAAGATCTAGAGCAGCTCAGGGAGGGGAGGGGAGGCTTTCCTCCTGGTCCAGGACCTCTGGCAAGGTCAGGCCTGGATCTGATTAGACAGGCTCCAGGGGGACGCCGGGGGGCAGTGAAAGGTCAAGGCAGAGTGCTGGGAAGGAAGCTGGCAGCCTCCCCCAAGCCCAGCCTCCCACCCTTTGAGTACAGCCAGGCTCCTACCTGGTATGTGACAACAAAACCATCAGTGGGTATGTTGGGGTGGAGAGTTCAAAACAGCCTTTGCAAAAGCCAGTGCACTGAGGGTCTGAGGCACCCACAGCCTCCACTCACACAGCCATTCAAGAGGAACGACGATAAACTACAGAATCTTTGGACGGCCATCAAGGCCAGTCCACTCCTTGCATCCATCCTGCCAAGGACCAGGGACACGTAGACTCCTGGATGCCCAGCCCCTTCTCAGACAGTTTGAGTGATTGTCAAGTTTTTTCCTATACGAGAGACATGCCTGAATCCCATATGCTTCTACCCAGTGCCCCCCACTTCCCCCTCTAGAAACACATTTTCCAATATAATAGCCAGCTATTAAGCACTTGATATATGGCCAGTCCAAATTGCGATGGGCTTTAAGTGTAAAATACACAATGGATCTCAAAGACTTAGTATAAAATAAAAAGACACTAAACATTAGGGAAAATCAAATCAAAGCCATAACGAGATGCCACCTCACATCCATTAGGATGGCTACTATCACAAAAACAAAAGGAAAGCAAAAAATACCAAAAGATAGCAAGCACTGGCAAGCATGTAGAGAACCTAGAACCCTTGTATACTGTTGGTGGGAATGTAAAATGGTGTAGCCACTATAGAAAACAGTATGGCAGTTCATAAATAAAGAAATAAAGAAAGAAAGAATCACCACATAACCCAGCAATTCCACTTCTGGGTATATACCCAAAAGAATTAAAAGCAGGATCTCAAAGAGATCTGTACACCCATATTCATAGCAAAATTATTCACATTAGCTAAAGCATGGAAGCAACCCAAGTGTCCATCAATGAATGAATGGATAAACAAAATGCGGTCTATACATACAATGGAATATTATTCAGCCTTAAGAAGGAAGAAAATTCTGACACATGCTACAAGATGAATGATCTTTGAGGACAGTATGTTAAGTAAAATAAGCCAGTCACAAAAAGACAAATACTGTGTAATTTCACTTAAATGAGGTACCTAGAGTAGTCAAATTCATAGAGACACAAAGTCTAATATAGTTGCTAGGGGCTAGAAGAGAGGAAAATAGGGAGTTATTATTTAACTGTTCTAGAGATGGATGGTGGTGATGGTTTGCATGATATGAATGTACTTAAAGCCACTGAACTGTATACTTAAAAATGGTTAAGATTGTAAATTTTATATTATGTGTATTTTACCAGAATAAAGAATTGGAAAACCTAATAATTGTAATTGATAAATTAATAATTTAAACATATTGATTACAAATAAAAATGATAATATTAAAAAATTTAAAGATAGTCCAAAAGTGTAAAACTATTATTAATAATTTTAAAATAATGATTACATGTTGGAATAATATTTTGGATATATTAAGTAAAATTTATTCTTAAAATTAACTTCACCTGTTTTTTTCTTAAATTTTTTTTGTAAATTTGACTACTAGAAAATTTAAAATTACCTATGGTGGCTCACATTATGTTTCCACTGAACAGTATTGCTCTAGAAGACGCAAATAATTTTGTTCTTTACATAAGTTCCCTTCAAATAGTTGAGGTCTGGGTTGTTTCCTCAGAAACATCTTCTGAGGTAAAACACCCTTAAATCCTTCATCCATTTGTGATGTGAAATGATGTTCAGACACCTTGAGCCTGGAGACCCTCCTCTAGCCAATTTCCGACACAGCTAAGCATGTGTGGGTAAGGCCCTCTTATAATGTGGCATCTAGAAGTGGCCAGAGCCTCTTGGGGATAAGCCCATAGGACCTTATATCACCGGAGGATTTTGAACAGATTTTAGCCATCAGCTATGGTGAGCATCCCTGTGAGGTACAATATGGTAGCCACTAGCCACATGTAGCCATTTAAATTAAAATTAAATACAATTTTAAAATTTAGTTTCTCTGACTCACTAGTCACATTTCAAGTGCTCAAGAGCCACAGGTGGCTACTGGCTACATTATGGAAGAGCACCAATAGTATATTTCCAATATCATAGAAAATTCTATTGGACAGTGCTGGTCCAGACCCACGGCAGGGCCTTAGACCTCCAGCTGCCTTCTCTCTTGCTGCCCCACCAGAGAGCCCACCTTTCCTCTCCACCTTTATCACTAGCCTAGCCTTAACCCTGCTGGCTCCCTTCCCTCCTGGCCACATGGACTCAGGGACCTCTGACAAGGCCCACATTTGATCACATCCTGGGGCTATCACACTGCATGGCAGAAAAGGCCTCAGGTGACAAGATTTATGCTCCTAGTAGGGAAACACTTGCTGAGAGCTTTTTGAGGTAGTGAGTGGTACAGTGAAGAGGTTAACAGTGAAAAGGTTAACAGTACAGGCTCTGGAATCATGGAAAACTGGGTTCAAAACTCAACATCACTACTACTAGCTATATGACCTTGGGCAAGTTAATCTCTCAGGAATCTCTATTTTCTCACTTATAAAATAGGGATGATAATAGGTCATGTTGCCAGAGCTGCAGCATTAGGGGGATTCAATGAGATATATTTGTCAAGTGTTTAGCCCAGTCCTTCACAAATATTAAATACATGCTAGCTATTGTTGAGGGAAAAATAGTAGGAGCTTGAGATAAAAGGGAGATGAGAGGTTACAGAAGGTCACGGCTGGGGGTTGGGGGGAGAGAGGGTGGCGGCTATCTTCTCCAAGGGGGCAGCCATCTTTTCTCAGAAAAGCTGAGGCTCACACAGTTAGCAGTGGAGCCTCAGGCCCCCTGGAGATGTGAATAAAAGTCAGAATTTGCAAGACCTGAATAGTGAGGGGGGTCAGTAGGGGCAGCGGTGGGGGAGAGGACAGCTGGGTATAAACCAGAGCTTGGCTTCTTCTATCTCACCTCTGCCTGGGGGCTTCACAGAGGCCCCGATAGGCGAGCTGTCAGTTGGAAGAGGCCATTGGGTAATTGAGGCCTTGATTTCTCTAGTAAAATGTTTATGAAGCCCATAAACTCATGCCTTTATTGGCCAGGCTCATTCCGGGGGATAGATGTGGCTCTCCAAGGTGTAGTTAAAGCACCTGCTGAACTCAGGCACCCGATGGCTACGCTTGCCTCCACCCAGACCCACCAGGCAGAGCCACTAATAGGGTGCAGCTTGGGCAGAGTGGCCCCTAGAGAGCAAGGAGGCCAGCCAAGGCCCACCTCACACGCTCTTTAAACTCCTCAAAGCATTGTAAATGTCCTATCTCTAAACATCTGTGGGACGGAGGGAGGTAAGGGCAGGGAGCCCTGAGTCCTGGGGAGGCTGGTGACTTTCCCATAATCCCCCGTAGGGTACTGGTCTTGTCATCAGGGTTCTCTGGTTCAGGCTCACCCTCCCCAACACTCTGTCCCTATCTCCCCATTGTCTGTGTCCTTACCGTGCCCTGACTTTGGCTCTATAAGGGAAAAAAACCCACATTGATTGGCTGTGGTCATTTGAGGAAGGAAAAGTGTGAACTGAGAAGACCTGTATTTACTTCCCTGGGCTTCTAAGGCGGAAGACTGAGAGCTGAAGTAAGGTTCTGAGTCCAGAGTATGTTTCAAGGAGGTAGGGAGGGGTGTGTGTAGGATTTGGGTGTTGGATGGATGTGGGTGGACGGTTTCTAGCACTTACAAACAGCCGCAGAGGACTGTGATAGCTCAGAGGCCCTGCTCAGTTTCGATGGGGGTGATTGATTCATCTGGGCCTTTGCTTGGTGACCCTGCTCTGAGAAGCCTCTGGATTTCTTTGTCTGCCTCCTCAGCCTCCTCAAGCCCCTCACCCCCTGCCTTGGGCCCCTGAACCCCAGCCCCTCTCTGCCACTCTCCCACTCTACCACCAGCTCACCACTCCCCTGGCCTCAAATCTAACACAAAAGGCAACTTTGTCTTTCAAGTCAGCAGCCATAAATCCATGTCTCTCCCCTCCCTCCCAGCAGCCATCTCTGACAAATGGGGGCCTGAATGGGGGAGAGGTGGGAGGCCATGGGGGGCTGGCCTAGGCTTGGGAAAGTCCCTATATCTAGCTGTTGGTCCACTATGGGACTGGTGAGCATCGCATCTTTATGGCCCAATCTTTGATGCCAACGGTCTATAAGGCGCAATGCATGGCTGCAGGGGAGGCAATCTGGGGCTCTCTGCAGCCCCTAGGCTGGGCTTTTACAACCCAAGGAGAATAAAACCTCTCAAAGCCCTCCTTTTAATTACTCAGCCCATAATTTGGAGGCTCCAGTTCTTCCTCCAGATCAGGCCATGTGCTCCTCCCCCCTGCACCCTCCAGCTGAGGTGGAGGGGAGTATGTGCTGTGGGACTTAAGCATGAGTGCCTGCCTTAAGTGACAAATTGGATGTGCCATTAGGTGGGTGTGCCCCACTGCTTTCAGTGCTGGCCTCTTACAAGTACACCAACCTACCCCGCAGCTAGGTTTGCAAAAGCAGTCTAAATTTCAAATATTTTGTCCTGTTTTCATCCCACAATATCAGGCAATGAGTCAGAGCATGTGTCCTGGTTTTTTATTTGGGAAATACAGTCTACTTACACAGCAGACTCACTGAGTCGACTCTAACCATTCATTCGACAGATACTTATTGACTGCTAACGTGTCATAGAGAATGTTCTGGCATCCAGGAACAAGCTCCCTCCATCCCACAGGCCCTGTTCTTAGATGTTCCCACCCAAGCTCCTAAGAAAGTCAGAAATGAAAGCACCACAGTAATACCATACCACAGTAATATGGCCCTGAAAAACAGAGAGCTGCAGAAGCCACAGACGGTCAAAGGCTAGATATTATTTAGTGCGTATAATTCTGTGAAGTAGGGATTACTAGCTCTTTGGAGGCTCAGAGAGGTTAAATAAGGTGCCCAAGGTCACACAGCCAGTTTATGGTGTTAAGGCAGGCATTTAAACTTAGAGTGCTCTAACTCCAAATCCAGGGTTTTTCCCCTGCACAATAGCTTCCCTGGGGAGCGGGGGAAGACACATATTCAAATGCTGCTCAAACATCACTGATGATACCTGAGGACATTCATACTGAAAAACACAGAGATACATAACATCCTAGACCCTTATAAGCACCATGCCTACTCACATTCAGACACCCATGACACAGCAGGTTTCACTTTAATTTAACTCCCCCAGGGTTTGGGGTTGATTTCATAGAGTGTAACTAATGCAGATAAGCACCACGATAAGGTGGTGTTATCACCCCACTAATGGCCACTGAGCCACACATGTTTCCTAAGTTCTATTAACACAGGTAAATAAACAGCCAAGGCGCTTCCCTGAGCATTTCCAACTGGGCAATCCAGGAAGTCCGAGCTGCAGGACTACCCCTGTCCCCTGTTGGGGCATTATAAAGTAGAAGACAAATTTGCTTTCCTGCTTTTGGGGGCTCTGGATAAAGCATTGTGACATGCCAGTGGCCTCCATGGGGTGAGTTGGGGGCAAGGGGAGGGGGAAGTGCTAGGGTTGAGATTGATTCAGTCTTTTACTAACTAGATACGTGATCTTTTTTAATTGAGGTGTAATTGGCATTCATTGTATTCGTTTCAGGTGTACAACCTAATGATTCCATACTTGTATATATTGAGAAATAATCACAAATGTCTAGTTAACATCCATCACCAGTACACAGTTACCAAACTGTTTTTTCTTGTGATGAGAATTTTTAAGATCTACTCTCTTAGCAATACATAATGAAGTATTGTTAACTATAGTCGTCATGCTGTACATTATATCCGTAGGACTTATTTATTTTATAAGTGGGAGTTTGTACCTTTTGACCCACTTTACTCATTCACACTCCCTTCCCCCGCTTCGCACCTTTGGCAATTACCAATCTGTTCTCTGTATCTATGAGCTTGTTGTGTGTTGTTGTTTTTTTTAGATTTCACATATAAGTGAACAGTGTTTGTCTTTCTCTGTCTGACTTCTTTCACTTAGCATAATACTCTTGAAGTCATTCATGTTGTTGCAAATCTGGATGTGTGATTTTGATAAAGCCAAGGCCCCTCTCTGGGCCTTTGTTTCCTCCTCTGTAAAATGGGGGAGTTGGGTAGGAAAAGTTATAAAGTCTCATCCAGCTGCAGCCTTTGAGGCACATCTGCTTCTAAGCACCAGCCAAGGGTGCAGGGTCAGGGGCTGGGAGTCGACCTGGGAATCACTCTCCGCCTTACACTTGAAAATGTCCAGGCCCAGCAGAGCCCTTCTCTACAGACTGCATGTCTCCGCCCGTGTCAGAGTCACCAATCTTCCTTATGTAAACCTGCTCAGACCCACAACATCCTTAACTTCCGTCCTTCTGGTCAGGACACCGGATCTCCCTCACCTCCCGGAAGGGCGTCTGGTTAGGGGGCCCAGGCTGGAGCTATTAAGTAAATTGCTTTCACATGACCATGAGGTCTACTCCACAAAAACAGATACTTCCCCAAAATTTCCAGAGCTATATATTAGGTTTTGTAGGGACTAATATAGTAGGGGTTAGGTACTGGAGAGGTGACCTGGGATCATGCCTAGCTCTGTCACAGACTCCCTAAATAAGCTTTCAATTCTAACCTTGGTTTTCTCATCTGTAAAATGGGAGTGGGGAAGGATAGACAAGATAATCTCTGAGGTCTATATCGATATTAAGATTTAAGATAACACTGGGTAAAGTAGTCTCTCTCCATCCATGAAAGGACCCTCTTCTATTCTCGAGCCTTGATCTGATGCTGCATTTACATCTCATGACTCTACAGAATCTCTAATGGCTCAACACAGAACCACAATAGATTAAGGCCTGTACATCCTCTACCCCAACAACACTCCAGGATAAACTTGATCTGTTTGGAGGAAGAAGGAAGCCTACATTCCATGCGAGGATCACGGGGCTTCAAGGGTCGCTGCCCCATCCTCTCCCTCTCTCCCACAGCTAACTGGTCACCAAACCCCGGTCTATCTTCCCTCTTCCATTCCATTGCCTTGGCTTAAGCTCGTATCACTCTCACTGTTTCCGTAATAGCTTCCCACTTCCAGTCCTCTCTCCTTCCTTCTTCCTCCATCTTGAATCCATAATTATCTTCCCAAATATCATATGATCATTAAACACCTTTTGTGGTTCTCTGTTGCCTTGAATCAAGGTACTCTCCTTAAGATGGCATTCAAGGCCTTTGTTATTAGGTCCTGTTTCATCTTTCCAGCCTCAAATGTCAGCTGATTCTGCCTTCACGTGATTTATACTCTGACAATGTGAGACAAGTTTGCCTTCCCTGGACATATATCATAGGTGTTCACACTTACATTTCTTCTGCTATCCCCTCTGCCTAGAACTTCATTGCTTCTTTCTCCACGAGCACCCCCATCCTCCACATCCCCCAAAGGTGGCAGAATTAATTCCTGCTTCAAATGTGTTGCCTTGTGCCTCTCTCCTAGCCCTTATCAGACTGTATTAGAGTCAGTGCACTCCTCCTATTGGCCTATAAGTCCCTTACAGGCAGAGAAGAGTCTAATTTACCTTTCAACCCTCCAGCACCTAGAACAAATAAATAATAAGGTAAATAAGAAATCCTCATAAACTGTTTCTTGAATGCTGACTTTAAGAGTCATACGGTCTTGGGAGGGGCGGGGGGTCATTCCCCATCATCTTCCATCCAAGTCCCCACCCTGCCACAATTCAATGTGTATCCTTGGTTACTGCCTCTACCTGAGTCTCAACTTCAGTGAAAATGAAGGAGCTGGACTAGGCCCCTACTCACAAACTTGGCTGTGTATCATAATAACCTAGGGTGCTGGAGAGCCATGCAGATGTCTGGACTCCTCTGCCAGAGCCTCAGATCCCTTGGTCTGTCTGGCTCGCTGCTCAGGAATCTGGACTTCCATTAAAGCTCAGGGTGGTGTCTCACCCTACAGCCAGCATTGGGAAACCCTGGTCTGGCAGGTTCTTGAGAATCCTGATCTTCCCTGTGCTCCAGCATCCTCTTAGTGCAGATCCTCGGCCCAGTCCCTGAAGCCTTGCTGGAGGCCGGCTGGCCCAGGCAGTCTGACTCCAATGCCAGGAGGCGCAGAGTGGGCAGTGGGGCGGGTGGAGGAGCATGTGGGAGCCCAGCCCCCACGGGGCCCCAGTTCAGGCATTCGGATGGCAGGCGGGGTCAGGGCCCCGAGCCTGAGGCCCTGAGAGCCGCTCACTCGGCGGCAGGAGTAAGTGGGACCATCTGCTCCACTCCTCCGAGGTCAGCGCTTTGTGTCAAGCTCCCATCCCCCTCGCCCCTCCCCCTCCTTCCCCTGTTTGCCCTTTGACTCCCGGGACTCAAAAGAAAAAAGCACTTGAGGTCCTGATGAAAGTGGGAGTGTGACGGTGGGGGGAGTGGGGGGCCGCCAACGACCGCCGGAACTCGGGGCCGAGCAGCCCCCAGGAGAGCGGAGAGCGCGGCGGCGGCGGCCTGGCCGGGGAGGACCGGAGTGTCCCACCCGCAGCGGCCCAGGGCCCAGCCGGCTGGGCGGCTCCCAGGGGAGGCAGCTCCGGTTCCCACAGCCGACCGGGCCCGCTGGGCCCCTTTGAAGTGGCCGCAGCTGCACACCCCGGCCCGCGGCTAATCCCCGCCGACGCAGGCGTCCTCGCCCCCCCGCATAGCAATAGTGTCCGCGCTGAATGGCGCTGGCTAATTACCTCGCTCGCACCGCCGCGGGTGAATGAGAGAATCCGGCATTGTGCGCGGCGAATGGAGAAAATAAGACAGCCATTGTCCTCACACGCCAAACGAGGGTTTGATGTCGCTGGGGCTAGCGAGGCACCATTTCCCGCCACCCCCTCCCCCAGCGGTGCAAATTCCCCAGCTGGGCCGGACCCGGCGGACTCGGCTGCCGCCCAGGGAAACTGAGGGAGCAGTTCCTGTCTCTTTGCGTGGAAGACGGGCAGGCGGACTCACCCCTACTGGGCTCCTCACCGAGCCTTCTCCACCAGCAGATTCTTAGGGACACGTACTGTGGTCGCCCAGTTCTGTCCTTGACTCAGAAAAACAGGCACGGCCCTGCATTCAACAGCCTAATTAGATTTCGTTGGGAACGCACGAAACAATTGGTGGAGTCGCAAATTTATATACCTCAGTGCCTAACTGTGTGCCACCAACTGAAAGGGCTGGAGAAGTTCAAAGAATGACTGAGAGAGATGTGAGTAGAGAAGGCAGGAGTGAGACTCTGCAAAGAAGGAGAAGGAAGATGGGCAACTGTGGGGAGCCTGGACTGAGGAAGGGAATAAAGTACTCAGGGAGGAAGAGGGGAATGGCTGCAAAGGGCAGGTCCAAGTTCCAGAGGGTCTCCAAGCCAAGTCTTGGAATTTGGATGTAATGCTCAAAGCACCGAGGCCACTGTTTTGACTCAAGGAAGGGCCCTAAGAGAGTGGTGGGCTTATAATAGGTAAGATTGGAGTTCCGACCACATGTCTGTGGAAACTGACTCATTATCAGAAACGGGACTAGCTTGAGGCATTTCACTTTTTTTTTCATGTGTAAGGATATGAAGTTGCTCAGCTTAGAAATCAGAGCCAAAGGAAACCCCCATGCAGATGCACAAGCTGATGATCCACACGATTCATGCGTTCAACAGATTCTTAGTGCTTCATCAGGCTGCCTGCTCTTCACCATCACCACCAAATATCCTTCAAGATCAGGAAGTGTCTTATTTTTCTATCCCTCAGAACACTTAGCTCAGAGTCAGGTAGGTACAGGATAGATGCTCGCTGAGATCTGTGGATTTGAGAACTGAACTATTTTAATATCCCTCAATTTCACATATCCTTTTCCTGGAAGCATGTACTAGAATTTCTAATCCCTTCTGATGGGCTGTTAGACTATTTTTGCCTAAAGGAAGAATGTTATACGTATGTCCCAATGTTCTATCGGGCTTATCAAATGATAAAAAGGTCTGGTCTGTTGCTCAGATCAGTAGGCTGTTGGGCTGAACCAATAGCCGTAAGCACCACACATTTGATGCATATCACAGCTCTTTCTGAGGCTGCAATCTTTTCTAATGCCCATGTCACAACTAAATTATAAACCCTTTGTGAGGGGCCCATAGGCAAACTCATAAACAGGACCATCCACCTACTGAGCCATTTATCCATTTATTTGAAAATAAAATGAAAGAATGGGCAACAAAGTTGAGAGACTGAATGAACAGCAGCCAGCATTGTTCCTTGCTCCGACTGACCAATCATATTTAACATTACCAAGCACAGTAATACCTTGGTTTGCGAGCATAATTCGTTCCAGAAACAACCTACTTGTATTGCAAGACATCGCTCGTTCACCACGTTAAAATGTATTAGAAATGTTTGCTCATCTTGTGGAACACTTGTAAACCAAGTTACTCGCAATCCAAGGTTTTACTGTACTAGATATAACAGTGATACATGAAAAGCATGCTTTTAAAGGAGAGAAAAATGTAAGTATAGCTCGTTTTTTTGACCCAATCCTGAATCAACCCTGGTCATAACCTCAGATGTGATTCATAATGTTTTTCTTTATAATTATCCTAAATCTTCTTCTTAGAGTCATGTTTCTTCTGCCTAAGGCTCTAGAACCTTAAGCCAGCTTGGCATCACAGCACCTGCTGCTGCTAAATTACTCCCCTGCTTAGGCCAATCTGCCTAGTAATTGATCTGCTTAGTTGGCTGGTTTAGAGAACTCCAAAACAAAACAAAAAGATAAAACAGAGCTGGTGTGGATGGGGTAGATGTGGGGGCCTGGAGCCCCACCAATCTGGCCTGGGTCTTTCCCCTTATGTCTCGCTCCTGAGCCCACTCCACAGATCCAAGGACTCTAAGGAATGATGCTAAAAATTCCCTGTTCTAGAGAAAAACAAAAAAAGGATTTATCCAAGGAAACAACAGCTAGTTAGCAGATCAAAGGTCATTCTAATGCTATACAAGCCACTACCTTCATTTCACAAGGCTAAAATGACCATTCAAATGAGAACTACAAATATAATTGTTACTATATTTTACCATAAGTGTGTCTTTATGGTTTGCCCAGATTTCAGCAAGAGTGCCCAAATGTCTAATCCCCAGATAAATTATACTTTGGAAAATGACTCACTATTCAAAAAGTAAGAGGAGCCTCCAGGCCCAAATTAGAGACTCAATACTTTTAACTGAAAAAGTACTTTCAAAGGAAGCCGATTTCCCCTCACATCTCTTCTTTCTCCAAACCCAAGACCATAAGTAACTTTAAAAATAATGCTCTGTGGGTCAGTATTATGATAGGAAGGTAATGAGTATAATAATGAGAGTGTGTTTTTTCTCCCCTTATCCATTCCCACAGCAACCTGCATTCACAGAGTGCTTCATTATCATGGCTATAACTTTTCAAGATAACAGGAGGGTAGGCGTGTACATGCAGGGCTAGTCGTTCCAAAGGGGGTGCACGAGAAGCTGGAGCACAGAGGGATGCTTGTTAGCATGGAACCTGGCCTATTAGCTCTTGTGGGGATGAGGCCGGTGCTCTGGCATCCTAGGACTTTCTCCAGCTTGTCTGGGAAAGTGTCCCACCCTGAGGGGACTGAGTACCAATAGCCATGTCTCTAGGGTGACAAGACTAAGATCTGAACTCACCAGGCCAAGCACTAAATCTTGCCACCTTTGCTCAGGCTAATCCCTCCCGTCCCCCAGTGGCCAGTGGTGGGAACTTGGAAGAAGAGTGTTTTAAGGGAGCAGAATAGGGAGATACGGGTGCCTTTTAAGACCAGCAGAGACTGGGATGGGAGACTTAGGACACACTTAGATGTAGACATGGTTGCTCTCAGCTCTTGACTTAGGGACTCAGAAGCCTTGGGAGGATGGCTTAAGTGAAACCACCCCTGTAGGCCCTTGGGGAGAAACATCTGACTCAGCTTTATCAGCCTATTGGGCTATTGGGCTCCAGAGGGTGAGTGACCCATAGCAGGCAGGAGGTGTTCCTACCCACCCACTTTATACACCCATGGCTCCCCATTCTCTCCCCCTCAGCAGGTACCAACTCCAAGCCAAGCTCTAGGCTCAGCCCTGAGGATGCAGAGCTAGGCCCTCCCCTCAAGGCGTATGCAGACCGGGCGGGAGGGACAAGCTATATACACTCACTGTCCCAGAACAGACTGGGTCTTCTGATTCCCCCCACCCCCAAACAGCAAAACTGGGCACATAGCCCAACACATCTTCCTTGAATTGATATAATAAAAGCTATATTGCTTTATTTCAGGAAAGCCTTGATCCTATCAATATCACACTTGGCAGCTTGCTTCTGGTGATCTTGATTTTGTTAGTTTGATGGAAAAATGACTGATTTGAGAAGTAAAATCAGAAACACAGGAGGGCAGGAATATCAAACAGGCTCAATCCTGAGACTTATTCTATGTAATATCATTATTGGTAATCTGACATGATGGAAGGAAGAATATTCTAATCCAATCTGCAAGTGGGACTAAATTAAACAGGGCTTCTCTAAGGTACTAGAGGTTTAGAATACAATTTTAAGAGACCTCAAAAAATTAGGATGAAGGGAATTATTGCAGAAAGAGGGTGTAAGCCAGGATGTAAGAGGCAAAACAAAAATAACCCAAAAGGGAGTGAAGATGGCAGAAAAAGATCCAAGAGTTGTTTATCATGTGCCAAATACTGGGTTTCAATTCTCTAAGTTACAGCCTAATCCCATTTGGCCAATCAGCAATCAGTTGGAAAGCGCATCTGGACCTTTCTGTCCCAGCTCTGTACACCCAGGACTTGGGGGCCGGGTCCTCTCTCTGAGCCTCAGCTTCCGCAACAGTGAGGAGAAACATGGGCAGGAGGCTGGTGAAGAGGGGAGAGCAGGGTCAGCAAAACCTGGAAAGCTTTACCTGCTCCCCATTCCTGTCTGCCCCGGGGTGAAAGCACTCCCGAGCACTGCTGGGGCCACAAAAGCACCCATCCCTGTGTTCAAGTCCACCATTCAATAAAGGTTCTGGGACTCTCTCTTTCTCCTTTTCCTACGAGAGCTGGCTTGTTGAATGGTCTGCCCACAAACTTTTCTCTAGCTCTAGCCCTGTATCAGAAATACCTGGCCTACACCCCAAACAAATTGGTTGAAAGGGGGGCTGGGAACTCTTCTGCTCCATTTCGCCCCTCCAAGACGAGTTCCAGGCTCCGGGTTGGTGAGGAGCAAGTTCCTGAGTTACCAGGTGAAAAAGTCCCTTCCCACCTTGGCCAGGGCAGACCAGGGAAGTGGTGGCCCCGAGGCACGGAACCAGGGGATCCAGGAAGCGAGGACACATTCACAGACGACGTATTCACACACACTTGCACACGCACGCACCCACAGACACACCCGGGTGCGGTGGCTCGACAGTCCCGCGACTGCGCGGCGCAGGGCTAATTGAATGCACATTGATTCGGCCGCGCGTTCACCCGCCCAGCCCTAGGCGAGAAGCGGCTGCTTTGTGCTGGGGGTTAGGGACAGCCCTCTTGTCCACCGCGAGGGACAGGGAGTCGTTTTCGGAGCCGGGTTCATCCCGGGCCACCCTTTTCCTACAGCACTCGGCCCCGGATGGAGAGCGAGTCCCTGCAGCCGGACGGACTTCACCGGCTACCCGGCTCCTGGAGCGCACGCGGGAACCACAAGGTCCAAGGCCCGGTCCGCCCTTTGGACACGTGC
>NW_017731460.1:90144-95368 GCF_001890085.2 Hipposideros armiger
AGGAACCATGCTTAAAACAAACAAACAAAAAACACTGAGTCAGGGTCTCAGAATTTTAGAAATGGGAAGGAACTTGAGGAATCTTTTAATCCGTTCCTCTCCACACCACCTGCCACCTATGAGGAAACTGAGGCTCAGGAAGGTGAACTGATGCATCTGTAGTCACATCAGGATAAATTTAATATTTACATTTTAAAAGCAGCTTCTTGTTGAAGTGGGAGCCAGGGAGAGCCCAGAAGTAAGCATGATCATGTGTGAGTCAAGTCCAAGCTCCTACCACGACCCTCAATCAATAACGGTGGGACTAGAGGAGGTGTCCCCTCCAAGCCTGGCACCTCCTGTGGCATCCTTTCTCTAGGACTCGGCCCTCCCGCCAGTTTCTCTTCCTGCTGAAACCTAAACTAAGGGTGCCTCCATCGTGGATGAGGGCCAGACCCTACTCATCTCCCCTTTTGTAAGACAGGCAAGGCAGTACGCCCTCCCATTTCTCACAAAGACAAACTGAGGCTGAGCACTTCAAGGGAGGGAGGAAGCTTGAACCCCAAACTAGTCCTCAGTGCAAGTCTATGTGCATCACACACTCGCTCCAGCTCCTTGAGGGTGTTTGTAGTCCCTCATTATGTGGGCAAGAGCACTGGGATTTCTTCCCATAAAGTGTCCAGAGTCTTTGCAGACACAATCCCTGGTGGGAAGGGGCTAATTTGGGTGGGGGACATAGAGAGGTGCCCATGGCAGGCAGGACCACAAGCTGGGGCTCATGCCCCAGGAAGTATTAGCCCCCTAAACTAAGGGCCTTCAAGCTAGGGATGAGGGCGGGAACCAGGACCCTCATAGAAGTCAGGATTCCTGGAAGTGAGTATGAAAGCACTGAGCACCCAGGGCTCATCTGGTTTGGTGCTCCCAAGAGAGTCTAGTTTGGTGCTCCCTGGAAGTAACAGTCCCTTTCCTGTCTCACCCCAGAGACCAAAGGCCCATCCTGTTCCAGAGACCCCACCCACAACTGCCCCACTCCCCTTGCTAGTAAGAACCCTGTGTTGGGGGGGGGGCTCCCCCTCTTTGCTGTGCTGCTCAGGTTACTGTGCAGCCTGTGTCCAACCCACTGTTCAGTGGGGCCGAGGGCAGAGGACCCAACGCAGGCCCCTCCCCCCAGGTAGTGGTCGGGGCAGAATCTCCCAGCCACTGCAGCAGGTAGGGACTGTGGCCTGGAGTCAGGGCCATGTTACCCCATGAGGCCTTAGGCCACCTTGCCCAGGCACGAGGACAGCACAAGGACAATCAGCAGCCTGGCTCCTCCAGGCTGATTATGGCTGTTCCCTGCTCCCCTTCATGCCCCCCCCACCAGGACCCCTGGGGAGAAGGATCCTACTTAAGCCACACCAGTTCCTCTCCTGTGATTTGTTCTGAATTTTCAAACAAAGAGTAATTATGACAGATGTGGAGCAATCAGTGTCATTATGCAGGGAAACAAGAAAGGGAAGAGGAGCAGAGGGGGCCCCAGGGGGGAGGGGAACTTGTCTTCTCTCCTCAGGAAGAAGCAACTCCCACCTCTACCTCCAGCAGCTCCAGCATCCTCCCAACTTCCTTGCCTGCCAGTCCTGCCCCAGCCAGCTCTGCCGCACCTCACAGGTAGGGCAGGACTCTATGCAGAGCAGGGCATCCCAGCTTAACTGGCCTTCCAGAGTCTCCAAGGGCCTCCAGCAGCAGCTGGGGGTGGGGGGCGTGTGGCCTTGCTTAGCCCACCGAAGTGGCTCCCACTTTGGCCAGGGTTCTAAGCTGTTCTCTGCTCCCAACACTCTCCGACCCCCACCCTGCATGTGCCCAGGTACCCGGCTCTATTCCTGAGGTCTTAATACTGATTGTGTTCTCAAGGGACTCTAGCCCCATCTAAGCACACTCAGGCCATTGAACTTGGGTCACTCAGACATGGGTTTAAATCCCAGCTTCGAGTGTACCCTTGGGTAAGTTAATTAACCATTCTGGGCTTCTGTTTACTCATCTGTAAAACAGGACTAGTAATAACTATTAGTGGAATTGTTGTGGTAATTAAGTAAATTAATACATAAAGGGCTTAAGACAGAGCAATCCCATATTACTAGGACTGCTTCTACTACTACTACTATTATTACCACTACTATTACCACTGCTACTACTGGTCAATTCACCACCAGTGCCAGCACACAGGTCGCTCTCAAACCACTCAGCTCAGCATGCAGTGTGCTTGGGAAACGCAGAGGCCCTCTGCAATAGGCCATGGATGTCAGGAGCTCCTACCCAAGGTTTGCTGGTTAACACTCACATCCAGAACTACAACCACAGACAAAGCCTGGGGTAGGGCAGGACCCAAGAAAAACAGAAGTATGCTTGCAGTCTGCCCTGGGGAGATGTTAAAAAGATCCTCCCTTTCCCAACTAGAGAGCAGTGAGGCACTGGGGAGGGCAGAGGCGTGAGAGACCCAAGAAGCTCTCTTACCTGCCCAGGCTGGAGGACCAGCCACGTCCTTGGGCAGGTTACGCCCTGGGGGCCTCAGTTTTCAAGTCTGTAAAATGAGAAGTTTGGACTAGATGAACTCCAAAGTTTCTCCCGCTGCTCTGCATGCCTGGGACCTGACCTGGATGCTAGGAAGACCTCCAGGGTCCTAGATGGGCTGGAAATTTTAGGATGCTTTTGCTGTAGCCTGCTCAGTGACAGGGCTAGAACTTGGTTCTCTCTCCTGGTGGTCTTGCCCCCTCCTCTTCATTTAGGTGGTCTGGTCTCCATCTGCCCACCCCAAATCCCTGGGGCCTCTTACTTGTCCCCTCTCACATTCCAATGGCCTTGGGGGCAGCAGCCAGACCAGAAAGTCCAGTTCCTACCCATTATCACTGCTCACATCTGCACTGCAACCCAACACCAGCATTCCAGAGAGCTGCCCCCACCACCCACCGTGGTCAGTGTCCAGGCTCAGATACAGGCCCCAAGCAGGGGCCAGTGTTCTCAGATTCCTCCCAATGAAGGTCTGCCCCCAGGGAGGCTCGGAGGCCAGGGCCCCTTTCCTTTGGGGTCCTCTTTGAACCTGACCCTTTTAGTCTGTCCTCTTCCTATCTCTGCTCTGTGCTGAGGCCTGAGTTCACCTGCTTTGCTCCTGAAACAGAGGAATCTAACTTCAAGCATAGCAGAGGATGGTGGACACAGCAATCGCCACAAACAGAAATAAGAGACAGGAGGAAGGACAGAACAACACAAAGAGAGGAGCTGGAGAAAGGAAGATGGTAGGTAGGACAGGGCAGGAGAAACGAGGGCTGAGGAACGATAAAGACAAAGACCCTAAACATGGCCTCACAGGAAGGCAGAGGTAGGGTGCAATGTGTGCAGGGGTGTCAAAGAGCACTGGGACCAAGATCCAGAGAAGATGGAGAAGGGTAGGTGGCAGGGAGAAGCTGGGATATGAGCCCTCTGCATCAAAATTTCCTCCCCCGGCCTGAATCAAGTGGCTGTCTGGCCTATATTAGCCCTCAGTGCCCACCCACTCCATCACCCTGTGGTCTGGCCTGAAGCCCCTCCTGCTTGGCCCCCTTCAGGCCTTTACTCGACCCCTGCCCTTTCTATCTTCACTAGGTCCCAGTATCACCTATTCAGGCACCCCCTCAGGAAGCCACTAAGGCTGCTCCAGGCCATAGAGATGACACTCTCTTCTGCCCTTCCCTTACATTTGAAGGCAATCACAAAGGGTTAGGTTTTCTTGGAACAGGGTGAACAAAGTTGGGGGTGGGGGGAGCAAGTGCAGAAATCAAAGAATGGTCCTTTGGGGGAGGATGGAACAGCAGGTTCTCGGACTGCAGTCAGATTATTGGTAGCCACCTAATGAATAAGAAAACTATGGCCTAGACTCCCAGAGGTACTGTGGCCATGCCCACATGCCCATCATGTAAACCTCTACCCTCCACCCTCCACCCTCCACCAGTGACCTAAGACTTGCCTCCCTCCTCTCTCACTTCAGCTGGCTGGGTAAGTATCAGTCCCCTGCAAGATCTAATAAAATTATCTACCACTGCTTCTTGCCTGGCACCAGTGCTGTCTATTCTAGCCCTCTAGCCTGGCCACACAGCTCAAGGGAAGAGAGATTCCCACAAGAAGGCCCTTCAAGGAGAGCTGGACCCCAATCCCAGGCCCCACATACATCCTTCAGGCACACACCTGTATGCTCAGGTACTCACACAGGAACACGTGGCAACACACACACACACACACACACACACACACACACACACAACTGGTCTCTACGTTCCTTGTTGCATCAAGGCTATGGACAGAGAATGCTAGGGGGGCATAGGTTAGTTACACAAGGCAGACATTTTTGGAATCACTCAGTCCAGTTTAAACAAAGACAGCAGTGAGCTGTTTGGTTTTTCATCCTGGTGCCCTTCTGTTCCATCCTACTCTTATTGACGGCTGTGTAGAACAGCCATCAAGCTGCTGTGAAAAGTCTCTCTCTCTTACTTACACACACACACACACACACACACACACACACACACACACACACACACACACACACACACACACACACACACATGCCTGCAGGAACTCTGGAGAGGAGAAAGGCAATACAAGAAGGCCAGGAGTGAAAAAGTCCTTTTTCCCTAGGGGTGGGGAGGGGACCGGGGGTTAAGGGGGGCTGGGGGCCTGTTTCATTTGCAGACTGCAAATGCCTCTCCTATTCACCGGCCCACATTCCCAGCCAAGGCGCCAGGCCAGGGACAATGCCAGGAACAGGAACAGAGAAGATTTGCACATTGTGTTCAAGGGACCAGCTGGCTGCCTGCGACAGTGGAGCCAAGGTGTGGGAACCAGAAGCGTTCGACTTCCACACTCAAGTCCTGCGGGTGGGAGTAAGGGGGGGCCTTCCTCCAACAGTTGGGGCCAACGGGTCTGGGGATCCAGGCTTAATCCAGGCAGGGAATAAAGTTCAAGGCTGGAGACCCCAAGACCCAGGCATGAGGAACACCAAGCAAAGCAATTTCGTCTCTGATTCACACTCCATCTGGCGAGGAAGAGAGTCTCAGTTCCTCTAGAGATAAACACGTAGCAGCAGCCACCCCATGATTGTGCCCTGAGTGTGTTATATTCCCCTGCCGATCCTCCCTGTTCACAAGCTTCTGTTCCTTTGAGCTGTACTATCAATTACCAGGCAGAGAGAGAGAGAGAGAGAGAGAGAGAGAGAGAGAGAGAGAGAGAGAGAGAGAGA
>NW_017731460.1:95398-122654 GCF_001890085.2 Hipposideros armiger
AGAGAGAGAGAGAGAGAGAGAGAGAGGAAGCAAAAAAGAAGCAGAGAGAGAAACAAGAGAGACAGAGCTTTGCACCCGGAAGGCCACATGTTCATTTAGTTTTTACCAAGCTCCACAGGCAGGGGACGTGAGAAATACAAAAGAAAGAGAAGCCCTTGAGGAGCTTAAAATCTAGTTGAGGAGACAGATGGAATATCCAGCCACAAAACAGTTACTTAACAATGCAAGCAGCCATCGCTGAGAGGAACGTTGAGCCTGAATGCCACAGACCACAAATAGTGCCTGCCTTAGCAGGTGGAAGAAGAAATTACTGTAAGCTAAAGTGGTCTTTGGGGAAGGATTGAGTAAGGATGAGCAGGGGCCAGACTAGGCTGGGAAAAGGCCCAGTGAAGGCAGGCATATCCTGAACACTGGTTGGATGACAAGAAAGCCTTAATACCTTAGGGCAGAAATGAACTTCGGTCCAGCCACCCACTATTATGTGAAAAACAAACCCCAGAGAGGGTGAGTGACTTGCCCGGAGCCACACAGGACTCCTGGTGTCCAGGCAAGGGCCTTTCCATCACACCTCACAGCTTTTCAGAAGTATCGGAAGAGGTTGGTCTGTGAGGTACTGACTGGCAGGTAAAAGGGCCTGAACCTCATCTGCACCTACCTCGGTGCCATGGCATACATATGGGTGGACTGCCTGGCATGAGAATAGATCTAGGCCTGGCCACTCACTCATCATACCAGTGACACTTCAGCTGCAGCACCTGCCTCCTGCCCTAGTGGGGAAGCAGACGTGTGTTTGAGAGCCAGTGAAAGAGACTTCCTCAGGGCCACCTCAGCTGAGCTGCTCTTTCAGGAGAACAGAAGAGCCTGAGTTCCACACACCAGGTCTGAGCATACAACCTCCAGGTGACAAAGGCCTCCAGATTACCAGCCACTGAGCCAGGAACCAGTTCCCTCCACAAACCACTGCCCTGGACAGAAGCCCTCCGGGACCCCCTAAATACAATGAGCCCCCCACACAAGCTGCATCCCCCAGCAGCTTCAGCCCATAGCTCTCCTGACTCCCACCCAGACCTAGTTCCACAGACCTATGCCTAGACTCTGCCCACAGATCCACACAATCATGGATCTTGCTGCTAAAAGAGGATTTCCGAGAGGTTCGTTAAACTGCTCTCCCTCAAACAGGTCGAGAACGATTCGGACTTTAGGAATGGGTAGCTGAGAGCCTGAGGAGTAGTGACTTACTGAGGAGACAGCAGGGGACTAGAACTGGACCTTGTCCCCTCTCACCACACCCCACTGCCTCTTTCTAGGAGTCTGGGCTCACCACCGGGGGCCTTGCCGGAACCACAACTAAAGGAGCTTAGAACTTTATATTTCTCACCTTTGATACCTCCCCAGAATAATAATAGTTAATCTTTAAGGAACACCTTCTACTTGCCCTGTACCTGTTAAGCTCCTTACAAATATTATCCTAGGTAATCTTCACAAGATTCCTCCTTGGTAAGTATTATTTCCCCATTCTAAAGATGAGAAAACTGAGACTCAGAGAGGTTAAATGACTTGCCAAGTCCATCTAGCCAGGGTCTCGCGGCCTCCACAGCCCATCCTCATAACCATGGTTGGGCTTGCTCAGTCAGGACGGTCCCAAGCTCGGAGGGAGGCGATCTGGCTCCCTGAGACCCCAGCTGGCATTGAGACAGGCTGGCCTTTACCCTAAACTAGTGGTCAATACCTAACACTAAAAATCATACTTAATGAGCATGTCCTAGATGTTAAGCCTTATGCCAGGTGCTTTACATCCATCGCCTCATTTAATCCTCCGACAGCCCTGATAAACTATGGGATTATGCCCATTTTTTTTCAGATGAGGGCACAGAGGTCAAGTGGGTTAGGTAACTTGTGCTAAGGACACATAATCAAGAAGCGGCAGAGCTGGGGTTTAATCCCACTTGGGACCCTGAAGCCCATGTTCTATGGACTTAACGATACTGCCCACAGGCCCCACACCAGCGGCTGTGACATGGGAATGGGCTCTCCTCTGGCACCTCTGGACCAGCAACGTCAGCATCACCTGGGTTCCTGTTAGACATGCAGAAGCCCAGGCCTTGGCCTAGACCTACTGATTCAAAATCTGAATTTTATCGGGCCGGCCGAGTGGCTCAGTTGGTTAAGAGCTCGCTCAAGAGTGTGAGCTCTGAGCAACAGCGGTTCGAGTCCAGCCCGAGCTGAGCAGCCCTGAGCTGCCAACAGGTAGCAGGATGGCTCAGCTAAAAAAAACAAACAAAAAAAACCAAACAAACAAAATCTGAATTTTATCAAGATCCCCAGGTAATTCACAGGCACAATACAGTTTGAGAAGTCCTGCTTTAGAACACATAGCTCTTTGCTCCATTTCCCCAAAGGGCCTGAGACCAAGAACTAAGGCCAGGAAGTGAGGGGCAGGGACTGAGGGCTTCTACCTTAGGGGACCCCAATTATCCCCACTCCTGTAGCTAGCCCATCCCTCTTTGGTGTCATCCAAGCTCACAGACCCCCAACAGGTATGAGTTAATGCACATGTTTCCCTGGGTCAGGTGACCCACATGCCCTCCCTGGAGTCCCACCCGTGGGATGGCAGAGGGTTTCCCAGGCCAGCCCAGCTTCAGCAGATCCCCAGAAGCTTGGGAGAATCCCCAGGCCATCCCAAGAAGGGGTTAAAACAGAACAAGTGGTACCCTGGCTCCAATAATTCCACTCCCTGATAGATTTCCCTGGAGTGCTCCCTAACTGAATCCCAGGGACGGAGCAAGCTGGGGGCTTGGCGCAGACTCAGGCAATTTGCTTTTGTTGGCCATGTCAGTGGAACCACCTTTAAATGAGATTAACCTACTTGCTCCTGCTACTGAGAGCCTCCTATGTGCCAGGCAATGTGTGGGGTGTGCTGGTCCCCATAATCATCCCCCAAAGTAGGATGTAAATTTCACAGGTGGGGAAACTGGGTCACAGAGAGGTTAATCTGCCCAGGGTCTCCTCCTTCACAAGCGTCTCAATTTTCAGCCCTCAAATGATAAGCACATGGAAGAGCAAGGCAGAGAAACCAGACATGCTAGAACCCTGAGCACTCTTAGGACCCTGACCTACTCCATCCTACAAGGGAGATACTTAGAAATGAAGCCCCCAAGGAATCAGCCCGTAGTTTACCCCACCCTGGTCAGGCCATCTTTCAAGGGCAGCATCTGAGTCCACGGGACAGAGAGGGGGGACATTCCAGCTGTCATCCTCTGGCCCAGAGCTCAGGTGCCCCAGCAGATCTACCCACACAGATCTGGACCCCGTCTGCCTCACTGGGTTAACCCTCTGGGTGAATTGTATGTCTGTGAGGGGTGCTTAGCATTCCCCCTCCCCATCAGCCTCTGTGAAGTAGGTAGGAGAAGCAGGGGGCTCCGGAGGACTCCTCACACCTTTTCAGCAAGGCACCCTCCCATGTCACACAACATCTGTAGTGCTCCCGGGCATACTGGTAGGGAGGAAACCTAGGCAGCTAAGCAGCTTTGGAGGTTTCTAGGGACATCAGCCTGTGAAGCGAGAAAAGGGGATTCAGCCAGCAAGTTGCTTCGTACCTAAGTGTTCCCCCATGGTGCCACCAGCCTTGTGGGGAGAGAGGGACCATATCAGACTGCCAGTGGTTGGGGGCAACCCCCACAGCTGTCCCCAGGACTCCAAAGGCTTAACCAGGCTGACCTCACCCACTGCTGCTTTCCCCAGCCAGAGACCACATCGCAATTTTTAATCCTGTTAGGCGTTTAAGGAAACCAAACATCTTGAAGGTATTACCATTTATAGAAAAGCGCATTTACAATTAACTATATTAACTATATAGAAACACCTGGGGATTTATCTCCCAGAATTCTAGGCTGGTGATGCAGGGGTCATCTATTCTGCAGCACTGACCTAGGCCAGGGAGAGTGTGGGGTCATCTCCCTGAGAAGTCTCATTTCTCCCATCCGCAAGCCTCCTCGGGTACCTACCCTCCATCCACGCTTCTCTTCTTCACACCCAGCCATCTGCTCAGAGGCTGCACCAGCCTTCCCCTACACAGCCGGGAGGGCCGGGGGATGAGGGGTCGCTGAGCCAGAAGTGATTCAGTCTCAAGGTCCAGGGCTGCCTCCCAGAGAGCTCCATATGGGGGCCTGGATCAGCCTCCCTTAGAACAAAGGGGCATCTTAAACTCAACGAGAGGGCTTCTGCCTCAGAACGATTCATCACTCACCAGCCGTTCAGAACAACTGTGCAAATGCCCTCAGAGCCAGGAAGAAACTTGTCAGCAATCAGACAGGAAAGAGGCAGCATGCCATAGGAGTTAAGTGGGAGGGTGTAGGGTTCAGACTGCCTAGACTGAACCGTGTTTGGCTATATTCTTGTCAAATCATGTTCCAATCCATTAAATGAGTATATGATATAATTCCACCACCACAAATAACTGCTATGCACCTCTCAAGTGACCCATGTTGAGAAATGAGTTATCAAGAAGGCTGCATAAGATGGAACTGCTCCTTCTGCTCCCCCTTACCCAGATCCCCAGTCTGGGGAAAAAAAGTAAAGGGTGCCCACTTACTTGCAGCCTGGATACGAGCCTTCCTGCTGACCACCAGCCCAAAGCGGTTCTGAGCCACACACTCATAGTCACCCTCGTCTGAAGGGTTGCTTCCTCCATCCAGCCGAAAGTGAAGGATCATCAAGGACCCATTGGCCAGCACAGTGAAGTGAGTACTCTCTGACAGCTCCACCCCATTCTTTCTCCAGGTGATTCGCACTGGAGGGGTCCCTTCCACCCTGCAGCCCAGCACTACAGGCTGACCAGGGACAGCAACATCATCGCTTGGCTCCATAGCAAATGCCAGTTCGGCAGAGTGGCCAAGACCTGCATCAGACAGAGATGAGAGGAAAAGGAGAGGTTAGTGTGGAATAAGCAGACAGAAAGAACTCCACACACAGGAGTTTCAAATTCTCTGGATCTGTGCTTCCCACCCCCATTTTTCTGTAGTTAATAGGAATCTCTTATTAATATGGAGAACTTTAGGCATTACGAAGTATCATCTTATGCAGTATTTTACTTAATCAACAGACCATCTCAGAGAGATAAACATTATTTGTACCATTTCCTCTTTTACAAGGAAACTGAAGCCCAGAGATAGTAAGCAACTTGTCCAGGTTCTCACAGTTAATGGTTGCAAACCATTTTGGATCCCAGGATCCAAAAGCAAGAATGATTTCAGCACAGCTGCTGCCAGTTCTGTGGTCACCCTGGTTAAGCACTGAAACCTCACACACTTTCAAGGTGCGATCTTAGGTAAAATATTCAGCCTGTCTTGTCTTCCTTGCCTATTTAAATCAGAACAACAATAAGACTTGTGTCATAGGGTTGTTGAATATGATTAACAGACTCAAAGGCACTATGAAGAGTTAAAAGTTCTAGACAAATATAAAGGGAGCAGAGTGTGTGAACACAGTACCAGGTACAGTCTAGGCTCCACTGCCCCTTCTCTGGGATGCTCTGGGTTTAGGTCGTTTTGCCTTTGTCATAAGGAGAGATGAGGGTACCCAATGTCAACTCAGATTTCCCAAAATTCGGGAAGAGGGAGGTTCCTAGACCCTTTACTCCCAGCAACCTTCCCACTCCTGCAGAAAAGAGATGAGCTGGAAGAGAAGGCGGAAGAGGGTGCTCCAGGAATCAGGAGAAACCTGAAGGGAAGGACAGGAGCTCCGATCCCAGGCATGATGCCAAGTTGCCAACTTCTCCAAAGAGCAACTTACCAGACCAGTTACAACTTCACTCCAGGAGGAACACCCCACCTGGGCTGAACAGACCCTCCCCCCCCGCACACACACACACCCCCTAGAGCTGCCCCCTCTCCAGCAGACCAGCGCCCTCCAGGGCTGGGGGAGATGGGAATTGGGTGGGGAGAAAGGGGGAGGAGGGTTGGGGTGATGGGCGGTCGCCCCACCCTCAGGAATACTTTAAAACATTTGAGGATCACAGCCCTTCGAACCCCTACCCATCCTCCCCATGACCTGCATTTCAGCTGCCTCAGCCCCCAACCCAACCGCGGTATAGCAACTGTGGGATAAAGTTTCTCCTAGATGCGGACGCGATAGCCTGCTTCTCAGAGCGGAGAGAAGAGAGAATACAGCCCAGATGAGCGTCTGCTGAGAACTTGGGGTGGGGGGAGAAGGAACTACATGTGCACTCCTCTTCCGTGAGACGGGCCCATTACAGCCACCGAGGGAACGGGGTGGTGTGACGGAGCGCTGGGCAGCAAAGCCGGCAGACCCCGGGGAGAGGACAGCTGCGCGTATGCACCCTCCGGGAAAGGGCGGGCACGTGGGCAACCCCGCCGCTCGCTCGCTCGCTCGCTCTCCGTCGTCTTCCCTTCCCCTTCCTCAGCTCGCGGTGTGTCTCTTGGGTCTCCTCCTCCCCACGCGCGGCCGCGGGGAATCTTCCTCCCTCTCTTCCACAGTCGCTCCCTTGCACTCCGCGTCCCAGTCCTACCTCCAAAGCCAGGGCGTGCTCGCTCCGCCGGGCGCAGCGCGCTCGGTCCCGGCCTCCGCCCCTTGGTCCGCTGTCTCCTGCCTCGGCCGCCTCGGGCGACTCTGTGCCCGCAGTCAAGCTCCGCGCACCCCAGCTCACCCCCTCGGACGGGGCTCAGTCCTGCGGTGCCCCCCGACTCGTTTCCCCTTCTCCCCCAACTCCAGCCCTCCCGCCTAGCTCTCGCTTTGCCGCGCTCCTTGCCTCTTCGGTCCGGGCTCGGGTCCTGCCCCGAGTGCGGAAGCCGCTTCGTATTGAGCCCGCTTTCTCTCCGGGAGCACCGTCCTCGGCATCCCCCTGCCGCCCCCAGCAGCCCAGCCTCGGTGTCCTCTCCCCGGGCTCCGACCCGTCCCTCTGGGCTCCCCATCTTGGGCAAGTCGCTCCCGCCCGGGGTCCGCCCGCAGGTCCGCGCCGCTCTCCTCAGGTCCGCCTCTCGCGCCCGCTTCCTCCCTCCTCGCCCTTCCCGGGGCTCTGTCCGCAGCCGCTCGGGGGGCGGGCGCCCCTGCTCACCATCGCTCGGCGCGGGCAGCAGCAGCGGCAGCAGCAGCGGCAGCAGGAACCGGGGCCCGCGCGGCGCGGGCGGGCGGCGCGGGGGCGCGGCGCGCGGAGCAGCCATGGGGCTCTCTCGGTCCGCTTGGCTCGGCGACGCGCGGCTCCAGGGCCTCTCGCGGCTCACAGCGTCCCGCGGGGCCGGCGCCGGGGCCGGTGCCGGGGCTCCGGCCGAGGCCGAGCCCGGGCAGCGGGGGGCTGGGGCCACATGCCTGCCTAGGAGCGCTGGGGGCGCCGAGGGAGCGCCGCTTGCGCCATCTTGCACCTCCCGGGGCGATCTGTCAGCCTCGCCCGGGGTGCGCGCTCCGCACTCGCACCGCCCGCCCCTCCCTCCTCTCTCCGCCCGCCGCCTGCTACCCCCCTTCCCTCCCTCCGGTCCCCTCCCCCAATCCCCTCTCCCCGGAGGCCCGGTCTGGGGAACAAAAGAGCCGGCAAGCGCTTTAAGCGGCCGGACATTCCCGGCTGCGCGGCGGACGCGCCCCCTGCGCTTTGAACTGTGGCTGGAGCGGCCGGCGCTTTCCCGGGCTGCAGCCGGTTACCCACTCCCCGCGGGCCAGCCCCGGACTTTGGGGGGCTTGGGAAGTGGAGACCAAGAGGACTGTGGAGTGGGTCCGGGCTGCGGAGAAACACGCAAAGCTGCGGGATTTGCTTTTACCCACTCTTCTGCGCCTTCCTCCACCGTGTTCAAGTCTATATTTTCGAGTTAATTCCCTAGAAGCTGCACAAAGTTATCAAAGACTCGGTTTTCCATGAGGTTTTTGGTCCTTCCACCCAAAGGCTAGGACGTTTAGCTGCAAGGCTGGCTTCTTTAGACTGAAGCGTTCTGGAGCTTGGGTGAACGGGAGGTAGGAGAGGTGAAAGGGAGCTTCCTCCAGCGCCAGGAGAGCAGACCCAGCTGGACGTTAGAGTAGCCTAGGTTCCGACGCTGGTGTCTAGCCCAGCCAATCTGAGCAGTCACTCTGAGCTCACCTGAAAAATAGTCATATCTCTCCTTCTCACCCCTAGAGACCTTTAAACCACGACAGGTCCTGACAAATGACCTGGGGACTGGAAAAGCACATCGAGTTAAAATTCCCAATAACATTTCTACGCCCAAAGAAGACTCAATGTTTCATGTCAGAGAACACATAAGGAGACAACATAGGTCCCATGTGAGAATGTTATGGAAGGTAGATCTGCCTCCTAGGAGATACACAGCCATACTAGCCCTCAGATATCTTGGATCTTCGCTGCTCACTACTAAATGATCCTCTGTTGATTCCAGCATGATGGGCTAGTGCTAGTCCAACAAAATTATTGAGCATCTAAGTTCTAGGAGCAGGAGATTTAAAGGGGGTAGCCTCTGCCTCAGTCAACTATTTGCTCCTCTAGTGTTAGACTGGGATGGCAGAGGCATAACCAAGACTCTTGATAACAACTCTGGAATCTTGGGATTAGGAATGTTACCCATATATAAAACTAACCTTGGCACAGACGAGTAAAGAAATGCAGGCCTCCAGAAAGCAGACACGTTTATTAATGATGGGCTTGTGCAGCCCAGGGACTCCTTACTCTGCGGTAGCAATTGGAAGATAAGCCTGGGAGGCAACACTTGAGGCATGTGAGCAGTGGGAGGTAATGGCGAAATGCAGGGTCAGGAGACACCAGCACACACCAAAACTCCAAACTGATTTCATTGTAAGGAAGGGCAGGGATGATGGGCCTCTACTGGCCATAGGAAAGGGAGGGAAGGGGGGCCCTCCCTAGGCCTAGTCCTGGGACTCCCTCCTGCTGGGCTTGAATTCTCAACAACTCCTTCTTGGCTTGTCCTGGACTTGGAGAGGTCAAATTGGTGTCCTGAGTTGCTGTCATTTTAAATTCATTTTGACAAGTGTTTAATTCTTCTTTATCACAACCCTTGGTCTGAGAGTGATATGCAAATAATGGCTATTCTGCTGCATGCAAAATGTGCAGTATCTCTCCGTATGATCTGTCAATTAACTCGTGTCTGGCCCCACCAACCACTTTGGGGGTGGTCCTGGGCAGGGCAGCCTCTGGCTCTTCGTTTCCTCCAGCAGAAAAACTTGCACGTTCCAGGCTCTGTAAAGATCTTAGCAGAGCAGCAGCCAACCACGATCCTGAGATGAGTGTGGAGTATGATTGTGGAGTTGTGTGTGTGTGTGTGTGTGTGTGTGTGTGTGTCCGTGTGTCCATGTTTGAATTAATGGACACAAGGGTGTTTGTGAAGGTGTGCACATGTGAGTCTCTGAGCTTGCCCATATATGTGAATGTGCAGCAATGAGCGATTTTGGAGACCAGAGTTATACAGAATAGTAATTGTGGAGTCCAAACCTCTGGATTTGTTTGTTCACTCCTCCCTTGCACCCAAGAAAGTTAAAAAAATGTGCTTCCAGGTGGAAAGAGACCCCCATCTCTTGAGGATGACCTAAAAGAGTGCCATCAAGTAACGCATCCTTCCTAAGTTTAAGTCTTTTTCCTAATTGCTTACTGAGGGAGGAAGATGGTTCAGTTCTTTCCCATGACTACCTGCTCTCTACCCTCAAAACCCAACATTTCTCATCTGGCACGAAATACATTCTCTATGCAGAAAGGTTAAGGAAATTCTAGACATTGGATCCAAAAGAGAATTCCGCATTTTTGGAAAATAGTTTATTAATTCATTATAAGGACAGATACATGATCAATGCCTTGGCTTAACACTAAAAAATGTCATATTTGTAAGGAGAAAAAAATGCTGGAAAAATAATTAAATAATATGGCATACACTAAATACAGACAAATAAATGAGCAGGTACTGATTACACTTGTCATGCATCCAAAAAAGGAGGTTTTTAAAATGAGACTCAAAAAACGTAAGGCGTCGATGGTAGGTGACAAAAGGGATTAATACCCTGTAAAAGGCCAATAGACTCTTTTCTAATAAAAATACTGCTACAAAGACACAAACCTAACACTTCCAAATTACCCAGAGCCCAAATCATATATAATACTAGTGAGTAATGGCCACTTTCTTATCAACTGTGAGTTATAGGCAGATACCAGATTTATTACTTATTTGCTTTTGAGAAACAATTTTCCACCCAACCTAATGGGTTATAAATTGTCTCATTTGCAGCTATTTAATTTAAACCAGAACCTCAGTGCCTGTTAAACAAGAACATGAAAAATGACTATGTGGTGTAATGCTAACAGCCTACTGTTAAAACAGCCATTTAATTCAGGGCAGTTTTTTTTTTTCCTTTAGAAAAAAAATCAAACCAGCAAAATAAAACGAGGCTCTTGACCTTCAGAGCAATGATAAAACATATACAGTGGTGTTAGCCACAGTAACACTGAATGCTACAGAAATAGTACAAGTGACAATTCTGTCCTTAACGTGATACAAAACCAACATTAATAATCTTTAGTGTTATCATAGGCTGGTTGAAGGAGGGGGAGGGGGAGGAAATGTAGGTGTGGATGTCAAACGTGAGTGACACCCGAGTGTAATAAACACAGATGCTGAAAGGGTCTGAGGAAGCTGCAACTCCGCTGAGAGACATTTCACCATTAAAAAAAAAGAGGAAAGATAGACTGGTTATTTCTAATTTGGCCCAGAAGCCAGAGTTAACCCTTGATGTGCCAATCAGTTAAAAAGATGCATGTAAGGAGAAAAGACCCCCAGATTCTATGCTCCTATGAGAATAAACACCATTGTTTTCTCTACACAGGAAACAGAAGTCAAGCTTGTCCCTGGTATGGTGGCTCAACAGAAAATGATTTCGGGGTTGAATGTAAAGAAAAAAACAAATGAAATGGACCAATCGCCCTTGTCTTGTGCAAAGATGTCCATTCTAGACCCCAGAGAATGAGATTCCTCTCCCCTCCCCGCCCAGATCAGCTCATATTCAAGGCTCACAGAATGGGAAGCTGTGGGGCTGCGGTGCCCCTAATTCCCACTCCCCTTCCTCCCTTTAGCTTCAGCTAGGAAGGAAGGTTCCAAACCCCTCCATCCAGCCCACCTGCCTCCCTGCATAGAAGGGAGAGATGAATTTTATTCTGAGCCTCTCTGGGTCATGCTCCCCTTTCCCCATCTCAAAAGTCCCCTTGTGTGACTTGGATTCATCACCTCCAAGGAGAGTCCTCCCATCTCAATCCCAGGGAGAAAGATACAAGGGAAGCTGGAAGGTCTTCTCTAAACCTGCACTGGGGGGTGGGCAGTCTGCCCTGGGAGGGGCCATATGGAGGCATAGAGAGAAGAGGGGGCAGGAAGGTAACCGGTGAAGTGACTGGCAGACACAGGAGTCACACTACGGCCTCAAAGCAGACATGAGGTAGTCATGTTGTTAGGGAAGGAAGGTGGGAGAACCACATGACACAGTGTGGGGAGAGGTGTGAGAGACAGGAAAGGCAGACATGCAGAGGAGACACAGAAACAGCAGAGAGGAAAGGAAAGATGATCAGGGCAGAAGAGAAGGGCATTAGAATTGGGAGAGCAAGTTGACTGGAGAGGGGCCACTAGAGCAGTGACAGGGAAGGAAGGAGGGGAGAGAAAGAGAAAGCAGATGTTCAAAACCAGGCACTTCCCAAATTACAAAATTAAACGCAGAGTTGCTCTGAGGGGAGCCAGAGTCACCCTCTCAGTTTGGGCAATGGGACATGGGTGATGGGAGGCGATTCAACTAATAAAACGGTAGGCATTCAGAGCCTACTTGCACTCAGCCCAGCCAGCCAGGAAAATGGGCTGGGGCTGTCTTTGTCAGACAGGGCACTGGAGACACTCGCAGAGTGTGTAATAAAAGGCTGGGGGACAGAGGTGGGGGGCCCACAGAGATGGGCACTGGCCACTCTGGGGCACTGTCCTGACCTGGAGGATCAATTAGGCCATAGTGACCACTGCCTGGACCAAGGTTTCCCAGCTCACCAACCAGCACACACATTATGTGCTTCCCATATATGTACATCACACATAGACATGCTTCACATATCTCTCACATATCACCTGTCACAGAGTATGTGGGAGTGAATAATCCATTTCTTCCTCTCCCCCTTGCCAAAGCACCCTAGGAGGCTCCAAAAGGCTTGATGATATTCAGTATCTGCAGGTACACATGTGTACATGCATGGCCACGTGTCATATGCCATAATCCATATCAGCCTGCCCCCACTGCCCCTCCAGGGGAGCTAAGCAGAGGAGGAGACTGGGGCTCTGGACAAGCCTGGGCTGGCTCCTAGAGGGCAGGGGGCCTTTGGCTGGCAGCTGTTCCCAGGGGCCTCCTCCAGCACCTCGCTAGGCTGGAGGTCCGGGTAGGGGCAAGAAGGTGCCTCTGGTAGGCAGGTAAGTCTGTCTGGCCCAGTGGCTGCCTGCTCACACCTTCCCAGCTCCCTCTCCAGCCAGTCCACCCCTTGCTCTAGGTCTACAACACCGGAAGTGAGGTCAGGAGCTTCCAAAGGCAGGGGATCCTCAGGTTCCAGGTCTTGGAGGTGGAGGTCAGGATTCCCGGTGGAGGCACTAAAGTCAGAGTGGACAATGACTTCAGCTTCCACCTGGTTCCTGCAGGCTGGGGGTGGCTTCTTCCTCCCATTGCCCTGGTCAGAGCAGAGAACACAATGACAGGGTGACCATCGGTCAGGCCGAGTGGCTCAGTTAAGAGCACGAGCTCTGAGCAACAGGGTCTCTGGTTCGATTCCCACATGGGCCAGTGAGCTGTACACCTGAGCTGAGCTGCCAACAGGTGGCAGGATGGCTCGGCTGGTGAGAGCACGTGTTCCTAACAACAAGGTTGCCTGTTCGATTACAACAGGAAATGGGCATGGGACGGTGGGCTGTGCCCACCCGCAACTAAGATTGAACATGACATCTTGAGCTGAGCGCCCGGAGCTGCCAACAGGTGGCCAGATGGTGACTGGACTTGGGAGCTGAGCTAGCTGCACCCTCCACAACTAAGATTGAAGGACAACAACTTAGCTGTTCCCCTTCCCCAATTCCCCAACACTGTTCCCCTCCTCCAATTTCCCAATAATCTTCAAAAAAAAGACAGGGTGACCATCACTGAGAGTGATCATCAGAAGAATGACCAACATACTTGGGGTGGAGAGAGACTGACACTCACTCTCTCCCAAGCACCCCAGGGCATATATCACATGGGAGCTGGTTAAGGAAGCAGGCTAACTGTCCTACAAGAAATGGTGACTGGACCCATGGGAAGGCAGGGAAAAATGGAATTTGCCCTTGCCCAGGAGTTCCAGAAGTACCAGATTCGGTCAGGGCCTCGGTGAATATGAGGGGCTCAGGCCAGGCCCACCCTCAGACCGGTGGTAACTCTGCTCTGGCACTCTTAGGTCTAGTTAGAGGAGGGACTGTCCCCAAACCAGGAGAAATACAGATTCCTGCAAAGTAGCCAGCCTTCTACCCACTCACCTTTAGAGGCTCCAGGGGTCTCCTGGCTAGACCTCTATCCCCAGGGAAGCTACCATCAGGGGTCACCAAAGAAGTCACTACCGCTCTTCACAAGCGTAGGGACCCTTCTCTCCTTTCTTCCCCTTTCCTCCCAGGACACTGACCTTGATGGCATCATACACCAAAGCCTGCAGCAACAGCGTCTGCCCAGTTCCAGCAGGGGGCAGCAGGGCACGGGTCAGAGAAGGCATGGGGCCTGCCTGGGGCAGTTCACAGCCTGCCCAGGAACCTGCCCAGCTGGGTCCACCTGGCTGAGCCCATGAAATCTGCCCGGGGAAGAAAAGCAGGAGCATTGAGGGACTGGCTGGGTGAGGGAAGTAGATGGAGACCCCTCCACAGACGCTGGCCTCCTTGCCTTCTTCCTCGCAATGCTGTGGGCAGGAGCGCAGAATGGGCTGAGTCTGGGGGTGAAGTGAGGATGGAGAAGTCCTCTTGCAGGAAAGCCTAATACCAGTGTTTTGGCAAAGCCCAGAGGTTTCCGAGCCATACAGGGTCTCCCTTCAGAGAGGCGGGGAAAGGGTGATGAAGGACTCGGGGTTGAGCAGGCTGGTCAGAGAAGGGCGGATGAGCCCCGCTGCCCGCACGGAGGGGGCCTGCCTTGTGTGGCCCACCTTATCTGGGTCCCAGTCTCACTTGGCTACAGCCAAGCTGACCAGCCTCTTCTCCCCATACTGGGGAGGGCTGGGTCTTATGTGTCTCCCCGGCTCCCAGGATGAGGAGGGATCTGGGTGCTCTGGCCACCATGAGTTACTTGCAGAAAGCCCATCAGGGACCCGCCTCTCCTTCCATGAAAACCAGGCTAACCTATTCTGCCAGGGATGGAGGCCCATCTGCTTCCCAGGCCTGCCAACCCTTTCATGGAGGAGGGAGAGACAGTGCCTTTTCTTCTGCAGCTGGTCCTGTGAACGGGAGGTTGGGGTGCCAGGGGTGGGGGTGATCTCTTACAGGGTCGCCCGTTGTGTTCTCGCGCCCCCTGGTGTCCTATTTAGGAGTGGGCCACAATGTGGGGCTCTAGCCTGCTGAGGCTCCAGGCTCACCTTTCTCTTGGAATGACTCCGGCAGTCTGAAACACCACCACCCATAAGGCTGTGTACTTCAGCCCTGTCCTCGATGTCTGAGGGTGGTGGGGACCAGTCCGGGGGATGGGGGTGCACAAGGGACTCCAGTTCATGGGTAGCTGGAGGGCTGGGGGGTCCAAGGCGGGCTCGGGAGTACAGCGCAGGGTTCCCAGCAGTGGCAGTGGAGGACAGGCCTGGGAGTGCTTCCCTGGAAGGGAAGATGGACACTGCGGTCAGAGAGTGAGGGGTGGGGGCGGGACTGGGACTTAGTCCAGCCTATGTCCTTGCCTATCTCTGGGACTTGGTTTCCAGTCTGTGCAATGAGTAAGAAACTGTCGAAAACAGCTACGACACTCCTAATGGGACCCTTCCTCCACTGGCTCCAGACATCTGGAGATTTGGAGTCCCTCTTTCCAAGATGCTAACAGCTATGGAGGAAGTGGGAGACAGGCAGCTCTGCCTATGCATGCCCTTGCTGGGGGTACGCTAGGGGCTCCCCTAAATCCACTCCCCACTCTCATGAGGACATCACCCCTAATCCCTTCATTCCAGAGTACTAACTTTAATGAGAATTCTGGGGGTGCCTACAAGTCATGGGCACCTTCCCTGCTCTCTCCTCTCTGTGGCCCTTCTGGAAATCTCTCTGCAGTTAGACTGACTGACTCCTTTGCTCACCTGTGGGGGCTGCGGCGCAGGCCAGCACACATGCAGGCCAGGAGGCAGAGGAGGCCCAGGCAAACACCCACGATGATGCCTGTGACTGAGTGCACATCCAAGGAGTCTGGTGGGGGAGAGAGAACAGGTCAATCAAGGACAGGAGAAGGCCCAGGGTTCATAGGTCAGGACTTCGTGTGGTTTCCTCAGGGGACCAGTGGCTGGAGTCTCACTCTTTGGACACTCAAAATTTTCTGATGCAAAGTCTCACAGAGACCACAGCTACCCCTCTCCAACTGTCCTCCCCGCTTGACATCCAGAAGTTGTGGTCCCTCCCCATCAACCTGCCTGCTGACCAGGGACGGTTTCGTGGGCATGCAGTAAGTATAGTCGTGCGGGCCCCATGCTTACAAGGGTTCTGTGCTTGGTTTAATGCTTTGCTGTCACCATCTTGAAACTCTTCCTAATTATTTAATAAGGAGCCCCTCAGTTTCGTTTCACACTGGACCCTGCAAATTATGTAGCCAGTCCTGTTGTCCACCCCATAAAGCTCATCACCTTTCCAAGCCGATCCTCCAATCAAAGCAATCTTCCAAAGAAACCAAGCCAGTCTCCCAAAAATCTGACCTCTCAACTGAATCACCACTGAACTACTTCAAATTTGTCCTCTCTGCAGCAAACTAGAAGGGCAGTTGTCCAAAACAATGAAAGTGTAGTCATGCCCTTGGAAGAAATGACTTTAGGGTTAGAAGTCAACTCCTGGGGCCTCTGGGGACCTCGGGCTGCACCAGCATGGACCCCACTCTTCCCTTCCTGCCCTCTTTCTTACCTGAGAGCTTCTCCTGGAGAGTGATCACATCCTGCAGGCCAGAGAAGGGCCCAGGTCCCACCTCTGTGCGTGCCCCCATCTTGAAGAAGTACCTAGTGTCACTCTCAAGGCCACGTACCTCTGCACTGAAGATGTTTCCTAGGAGGTAGGGAAAGCAGGGCTACTGAATTGAGGTGGGGGGTGGGATGCAGGGATGCTCTGGACAGCAAGACTGAGAAAGTCTGCTCCTCCCACTCAGGCAGTAGCTTCTGCTTATTCCTTCTAGAAACCCCTAGAACAAACCTCAGCCGCACTTTCACTACTAACCCAGCCAGTGGAGAGGAAATGGGGGAGAAGGTGGGGAAGCTCTTGCTTCAATGCCCTGGGGTGGGAGCCCTCACCCTCCGTGGTGAGCAGGGTCCACTGATGCTCAGGCTGGGTGTGGTTGTTGCTGTATAGGATCAGATATTCCACAATCTCCCCATTGGGCTCCGTGGGGGGGCACCAGTGCAGCAGAACAGTGGATGGTGTCAGGGAGCTCAGGCGCAGGTCAGATGGGGGCGTCGAAGGCCCTGGGGTGCAGGAAAGAGGCAGGGTCACTGAGAGCCACAGCTCTGGGGGCAGCTATGAGACAGGGCATGAGGCGTGGCTTCTCTTCTCCCTCCTCAGCTGGGACAAATCACAAAGCAAAATGAGGACTCGTCTCTAATTTGGGAATTTCTGGAAAACAGGTGGGGAGGGGGGCTTCACCACTGTGCTCCCCTCCCTGAAATTCTTCTCCACTCCCTGGAGCAGAGGTCCCCAAACTTCCACAGTCAGATACTTTCAAGGGTGGAGGAGATTGTCTGATATTCTAGCGACCTGGGGGCAGAGCTTAACGTTTTTTGGAAGGCTTACATTTTATTTTAATTTCTCAAACTAAGTTTGCCATCTATTCTATGGCATTGAATTTATTTAAACATAGTATTTAAATTATTTATCATTTGAATGTCCTAACTCCCCTTGCCACCCCAAATCTTTCAGTCAATTGGTTGATGCTTTGTGTAGCCTTTGTGCATGCCCCCGGTATAGGTCCTACAGGGTCACGGGCACCCCACTGTGAGGAGTACCACCTCAGCGGACTCTGTGTTTTGTTCTGAGAGAAGAAACTGATTCTGGGAGGTGGAGGGGGTGGTGAATGAGGAAGGGTGAGAAGGAGGAGCACAAGGTGACTGATGAGTTGGAAAGGGACAGATATTTGGGGGTTCAGGTCTTCAAAGCCTGACAGAGGATGGAATGGGAACCCAGGGCTCTAAGGTGTAGCAGAGCCATAACATTACAGGCTGCCAGAATCCCCTTTGATCCTGGCTGACTCTTTGCTTCTCAGGCTCCAGTTTCCACATCTAAAGAAGAACCATTCCAGGGCGGCCGGTTAGCTCAGGTGGTTAGAGCGCAGTGCTCATAACTCCAAGGTTGCTGGTTCGATCCCCACATGGGCCACTGAGCTGCACTCTCCACAACTAGATTGAAACAACTACTTGACTTGGAGCTGATGGGTCCTGGAAAAACATACTGTTCTCCAATAAAAGTAAAAAAAAAAAAAAGTGGATACAATAAAAAAAAAAAAGAAGAAGAAGAAGAACCATTCTCCTCTGTAGCACAGTCAATTGTGCTGGGGTCCCAATATCATAAAGTCTCCTTTCAGGAAACATCAGATCTCCCTAAACTCCATACACAGTTTAAGACCATAATAACTGAGGTATAGGCAGGTGAGAAACAATTTGAAAGCAGTTTTTAAAAAAGCAAATTCATGAGAACGGAGTGCCTCCACACCCCACCCCACACACATCTTCCTATTTCAGGTCCTGGGACAAAGGTCTTCTGTCGATGGGAAGGTGAATAGTCTTAGGACCGGCAGAACCAAAGAGCCTCTGCTGTGAGAACACAAGTCCATTTGTTTTGAAATGCCATTTCCAGAGGGTTCCAGAGTCACAGACTTGCAGAGCAAATGGTCCCATCCTCTTTTTTTTTTTTTTTTAGCTGAGCCATCCTGCTACCTGTTGGCAGCTCAGTGGCTGCTCAGCTCGGGCTGGACTCGAACCGCTGTTGCTCAGAGCTCAAACTCTTGAGCGAGCTCTTAACCAACTGAGCCACTCGGCCAGCCCCCATCCTCTTTTTATAGATGAGGACAGAGGCCCTGGGTAAGGAAGAGACCTGCCTAAGCCTCCGTGTGTCAGGCGCAGGATGGGGACCCAAGTGCATAATACAGATCACCTGCCATGCCCACCTGGCCCCTCTTCACCAGCTCAGTGAGGTCTTGGCACAGCCTCTTAAAAGAAGCCACTCCCCTAATTCCTGTGTTATTATGTTTATGGGTAAATGGCTAAGACCAGTACAGGACTGCCCTACTTAAATGCAAAGCAAATAATAGACACTGATGAGGTTCTGAGCCTCCTTCAGAAAAGAGGGTTTCTGGGCAAGAAGGAGTTGGGTAAACGATAGACTGGTGTCAAGAGGGTCGAGGCGGTGGGGCGGGGGCGGCACTCACGGTCAGGCAGGGTGGAGCGCTCCACCACAGAGCCGAAAGGCCCATCCATGTCCACACCGTGGGATTGTACTGCAAACTCGTATTTGGTGAATGGCTTCAGCCCACCAATGAGGATGTCTTCTCCCGAGCTGTCAAGGCAAGAAACGTGACTAGTGCTCTTGGGCACACCCAGGAGCAAGGAAGCTCCTCCAAAACTACTCCCGTGCCCCCGACCCTAGCCCCAGGCCCTGCCCAGGGAGTGGAATCTGCTCTCTGGCATAGGTGCCACTAACCTCAGCCAGAGAACCTACAGAGAGGTCTGGATGTAGACTGCTCCCAGGGTATCATGCTGCATGTTCACTGCCCAAGCCAGGCCCCCTCCTCCAGGAAACCTTTCTGGATTAATCCAAGTCATCCTTCACCCAAGGAAGCATCTCTGGCACATCTTTTCCTTGATTTAATTTTACTGTAGCTGCCATTGTACACATCTATTGTTTTTTATGCGATGTTTCCTCTGCCAAACCAGCAGCTCCTGAGAACTGGGGGTCCTCTTAGGAGAGCAGCTGGGCGGTCTCTTCCCCCATCATATTGGGAGCCAAGCCCTCTGAGGTTGAAGAAGCAAGTCTGTTTGCATCATGCTCCCAAGGGTTCAGTTCAAGGCTCTGTTGTAAGGGGATGGAATAGGATAGACTCTCCTTTTCCACCATCAGACCCTCATTGTGCCTCCAGGATAACACATGAGCCCCGAAAGGTTCCTGAATCCCCCCAGGGTCCCTTTCCTCATCACCACCTGCTGCCTTCCTCCCCGCTTTACAGGATGAGCCCCTCTTCCTCACCTGGTGTAATAGGTGACCAGGGAGGCATTCCTAAGCCCCCAGGGGCTGAAGCGCACAGTGTAGTTGACAATCTTGACCGTGGTGAAGTCCGGTTTTTTCCACCGAAGCCAGATGGATGTGGAGCTGTTTGATTCCGCATGGACATGGGCAGGGGGCAAGGGTGGTCCCCTCTGAATGGGCAGGTCTAGAAGGTAAAAATTAGAGTGTGGGGAAGGGAGGAAGAACACTCATCCTAAAAATGTATTCTTTACAGTTCTCAGCTTATAGTTATTTTCTTCCGCCCTCTCTCATTTGCTCCTGCGAGTTGGGTAGCATCGTACCCACTTCACAGATGAGGAAACTGAGGCTCCCAAGAATTTAAGTGATTTTTGCCAAGGTCATACATACAGCAGACTGTAATACAGAGGCAGCAAATCATGGCAATTAAGAGCACAGACTCTGGAGCCAGGCTGTCCTGGTTCAAATTCAGCTCTGCCACTTACTAGCTGCATAACCTTGGAGAAGTTACTTAACCTCTCTGTGCCTCCATTCCCTACTCTGTCAGTGGGGCTGATAATAGTATCTAATTCATAATGTTGTTATGACGATTAAGTTAGTTAATATTTGTAAAGTATATAAAAAATATCTGGCAATGGTTGTGTCTCCCCCAAATTTATATTGTTGAAATTTGAATATATGGTGGGATGTTCATGAGTGGGATTAGTTCCTGTCTTTGTTCATCCAGGCTGCTATAACAAAGTACCATAGACTGGGTGGCTTATAAACAACACACATTTATTTCTCGGTTCTGAGGGCTGGAGTCCGAGGTCAGAGCACCAGCATGGTCATGTTCTGGTGAGAGTCCTCTTCCTGGTTGCAGACTGCCGACTTCTCATTGCATGGTCACATGGCAGAGAGCAGAGAAAGAAAGCAAGCTCTCTTTAGTGACTCTTTTTTTTTTTTAGATTTTTTTTTTTAATTGGGGACTTGGGGGCGGGAACAGCGCTGGGGAAATGGGGGAAGGGGAACAGACAAGTTGCTGTCTTTTTGTTCTTCAGTCTAGTTGTGGAGGACGTTGCTTCACTGGCCCATGTTGGTATTGTGATCATTGCGCTCTTCCCGGCTGAGTCAGTTGGTTGCTGGCCATTGGATGGCCGCTCACGGCAGCGCACGCCAGCTGCTGGCCGCTCAGGCTGGCTGCCGGCCACTCACAGTAGCTTACGGCAGCCCACTGCAGCCCCACTGTAGCCTATGCCGTCACAAGTGACTCACAGCAGCCCAGCTGCTCAGAGCTCCCGCTGCCAAGCCAACTCTTAGCCAAGGAGCCACTCGGCCGGCCCCCCTCTAGTGACTCTTATAAGAGCACTAACCCCATTCATGAAGGCTCCACCCTCCTGACCTCATCTAATCCTAATCACCTCCTAATACATCACAATGGAGGGTATGGTTTCAACATAAGAATTTTGGAGGGACACAAACTTTCAGTCCCTAACAGTGCCCTTATTGAAGAGATCCTCAGAGAGCTCTCCAGCCCTCTTTCTGCCATGTGAGAGGACACAGCAAGAAGATGGCCTATGGTCTGTGAACCAGAAAGTGGGCTCTCACCAGACACTGATTCTGCCAGTGCCTTGATCTTGAGCCTCCAGAACTATGAGAACCAAATGGTGGTTGTTTAAGACTATGGTATTTTTGTTATAGTAAGTATTATAGGATGATGTGTTTATTACATAAACATAAAATAACATAAACTCCATGACAGCAGGTATCTTACTTGTGTTGTTCATCACTATATTCCCAGAACAGAGCTGGCACATAGTAGATGCTCAGTAAAAGACTTGCTGAGTGAACAAACTGGAATTAGAACTCAAGTTTCTTGGCCCTGGTTAAGTGCTCCTTTCACTAAACCACATGGTTGAAAATCAGCCTGGGAAGTTAGGGGTGAGGGAGTGTCATGATAGGCAACAGAGGTGTCCAGTAGAGGGCCACAGGCAGTGCACTGCAGTAGAAAGACTTTTGCCTGAAAGCCAGAGGTCCTCGTGCCAGTCTAGGTTCTGTGAGGCCTTGGACAAGTCGCTTTACCTCTCTGAGCCTCAGTTTCCTGGTGGGCCACATGGAGATACTCTCCCTTCATAGAGTGGAGGGATAATCTGACAGTGTGATGTAGGTGGAGATGTTTTAAAAATTGTCTTAGAGTCAAATTTGGGGTTAGGAGTCACTGATCAACTATGGGGTTTCTCTCCATCCTACCTTCCAAATCGGCACTGCTCCTGGGTAATGAAAATACTGTAGTAGACCTAGAAGACAGTGCACAAACTGGAGCTTCTTTCTATGACAGAGGCTGTCTGGAGCCAGAAGAGGATCCCTGAGTCTCGGAGCATGCATTTGGGGGTGGCTGGGGCTACCAGATGGCCTGACCACCAGGGCTGGCCCCGAGGAAAGGGAAAGGAAGCCACACACAGACCCCTTGCCTGAGCCCCCCTCACCTGGTGTGGGAGCCTTCTCCGTCTTGCCCTTCCACACTGCTGCATAGCCGTCCTCATGTTTGTTGAATGCCACAAGCTTCACTTCATACAGCCGGCCAGGGACTGGGGAAGGTTACAGGGATCACTTACTAGCTAGAAGAACCTGTGGGGTCACTCTCTTGTCCCCAGAGAGAATTCCATCTCCAACTCCTGCACCCAGCTTGTCCAGTCCCCCACTGAAGCTACATCCGTCTCGTTCCCTCCCCGCAGTCCTCCTCACCTAACTGAGTCAGCTCATACTGCTTCACTTTCTTCTTGAGGCGGACAGGCCCCACATCCCAAGCCTGGTCTCCACGGACCCCTGGGGTGCTGTCACCATTGGCCTCCTCCTCGGCCCCCACCTCCCGCCAGTACAGCTTGTAGCCAGAGATCTGGGCAGGGTGAGGGGGAGGCTGCCACGACACGACCAGGGACTCCATCCTTGCCCGTACCTTCAACTCTGCAGGGGCAAAAGGGACTGGGGACAGAGATGCAGGATGGGGAGAAAGAGGCCAGGGATGGGAGAGGGGGAAGAGACAAGAGGAAGAAGCAGCAGGAAGACCGTCCTTGAGTGAGAGCCTTGCCAGCTTTCTCCCAATGCAAAACCGCTCAGCCACCACCCCGAAGTGCCAGGCCAGGGCTGGTCTAGAGCTGAACTCACTACCCCTTAATCCCAGAATGCTGAGAATGGAGGGATGTCTCCAGAGCATTTGCACAGTGGTTAGCAAGGAGCACCTCTGGGGCAGGGCTGACAGTATCTAACACAGAGTAGGCTCTATAATTCTTCTAAAGGAGTGAATGCATGGATACTAAACTGATAAGGGGGTCACAAGGGTTGCTAAGGCCAGGAAGGAGGGATGGAACCATTAGAGTGGAGGCTCTCCTTGGAGCCTAAAAATTGGGGGCTTACTATGTGTTAGACACTGTTCTAAGCACTCTGTACACACATTTTAACTTCATTCTCACAACCTTAGAAAGCAATGAAAATATCATTATCCCCATTTTACAGGCAAGAAAACCGAGGCTCAGAGAAGTTAAGTAACTTGCCCAAGGTCGCACAGATAGTACGTGCGCCAGGTTTTGTCTGCATTTAATCACTTGACTATCAGGCCTCTCAACAAAACCAATAATCATAATCATGGAAGCAGCTGCTATTTAACAAATTCTTATTGTGTACTAAACACTTTGTTTACAATATTCTATCAATTCTCATTCCTCGATTGGCAGCAAATAAAGCCTTAGAGTTGTGAACAGTTTGTTGGAGGTCACACAGCAGAAGAAGGGACACTTGAACACAGATATATCTGCAAAGGCTAGCTCTTTGCCTCTACACCCATCCTCCCTGACCCATCAAGCAGGGGGAGCCATGGAAGGTCTGCGATGGAGGAGGTGGTTGGGTCTGGGTTCCAAGAGCACACATACACCCACATAATCATGCACACCACCTGCTCCTGTCCCCTCCAAGCCCGTACCATGGCTCTGGTTGTGCATACTGGGTGTTCTGTGCTGCATCCACTGGGAAGGTGCCCCGTAGCCGGCCCCCGTGCCGGCCGAAATCCGTACTCGATACACCTTGTTGGGCAGAAGTGAGTTCAGCGTAAGCTGCGTGTCATTCCCTGGCACCTCGGTGGAGAAAATCTGATCTGCTGGGACAGAAAAAACTGGCTGCTGGGAGGCCACCTGAGGACCACGCCCCTAAACTCCCCTACATCAATTCTTCCATCTCAGGTCCTGGTTCCTCAGTGCCCACTGGAGCCTGAGGCCCTCTCACCTGGGCCGACTCCATGGCTCCAGGGCTGATTCCTGGGCTTCACACTCCAGCTGATGTAGCCATCAGCCTTGGCTCAGAGTGGGGTAAATCATGGCATGCTGTCTCTACTTCCCCATAAACTTTCAATGATCGCCCCCCACCCCCCCCATACACACTAGGCACAGGCACAGGGGTTGCCTATGAGGGCCTTCGGGCACCACCTGCCTTCCAAAGCCCTGACAACCACCCCAAGCCCCCTGCCTTACCCTTCCCTCCCACTTCACCTCACCTTGGCCCCCTAGCCACTTGCCTTCTCCTAACTCTTCATCCCTTTCATACGCCTCCCCTACATTGCCAGAGATCTTCCCTAACACACCCTCCTCAATGCTCCATTCCCACAAGCACTGCCCCCTACCTCCCTATCCCTCATCTGCTCTTTGAGCTAGCAGGGACTCTAGGGATCACCTGTCTCATTTCACAGATCAGGAAATTGACACCAGGACTCACAGGAATCAGCAGGATGACACACTGTAGCTGTAGAGGAGGTGGGGTCAGAACCCAGGCCTCCCTCTGCCTTTAGCTAGCCCTCCTCTCACTTCAGCTGGGCCTACCCCTAGCCCACACTCCTTTTTTCCAGGTTCACCTTTCCCTACCCCCACCTCCTGGCACTGTCTAATTTCCTCACACTTCCCCCCCACAGTTCAGGTTCTCATTGGCTCTGACCAACGCTTCACATCCACAACGCCCAGGCAGGTGAAGCCGGTACCCTGCCCCCACTCACCTTCCTTTCCCAAACCGTACTCTATCTTGTACTTCACCACCTGCCCATTGCTCAGGCTGGGAGGCAGGGGCAGCCACGCCACCCGGATGTCCGAGGGGTTGGGGCTGGACAGGGAGAGCTGGGGTGCTGCACTGGGGACTGAGACAGAAGAACATCAGCATGAGCTCTGCTCCACCGACGTGGAAGGTGAGGCCCAGGAGCGGTCAGAGACTTGCCCAGGTCACACAGCAAGTCAGAAGTAGGCCCAGGACCAGGATCTGAGGGAGGAAAGGGAGCCTCTCAGGGGAGCCCCAAGCTGGAGAGGAGGGACATCCTTCCCACCCTGAAAAAGGTTTGGGGCACAATCTTCCACTTCCAGTGGGTTGTCACTGGTCCCTGCCTGACTGGATGGTATCTGGGGGGTCAGGGAGAAGGGCCACATGATGTAGGGAGTCTCAAACTGGGATCTCAAGTCCCAGCTGTGCTACTGACCCTGGGCAAGTCACTCTCATTTTCTGGGCCTCAGTCTCCCCAACTGTAAATTGGGGAGAAGAACCCTTGCCCAGCCCCTTTCAGGGCACAAAAGATGACACCAGGCAGGTAAAAGTGCCTTGGCGTACACTAGTAAAGAGCAGCCAAGCTACCACCCCCAGGGAATTCTCTGGGCCCCAAGGTGCCGATCGCAGGTGCAGAGGCCCTACCATCATCCAGTGTGTGGACCAGTGCTGGGGTGGAGGTGCGACTGGCCCCCAGCTGGGAGTAGGCCACTACGTAGAACTCATAATCGGTGTTGGGTTCCAGGTCCCGAACCTGTAGCTCTGTGGTGTCATTGTTCACTGCAAACTGGTATTCCACATTGTCCATGCCTGGGGTGGTGACACAGAGGACAAAGGGACTGTCACAGGACTACCCCCAGAGGCCCAAGAGCTGGAGGCTGTTTAAGGGTCCTTCATATTGTCCCGGTATCTGGAATAGTCAATTTATAGCTAAATCATCCAAGATAATTTGAGCTGGAGAATATAAACTCCCCTGGCTTCTAGTCCCACTGTATTAATTCCTCCGCTGGTTAGAAAGTTCCTTCCGGCATCTAATTGAAGTGACTCCTGAGGCTCTTAATAAGCTGGCTCCAGGAATGCCAAGGCATTCCTGGGAGGAGAAGCATCCTCTCCCTCCTCTTTCTTAAACTGTGCTGGGGGCGGGAGGAGGGTAGGTGGGAAGGTGCCACACCATTAACCCTTCTAGTACCAGACCTAACTCATATCTATGCGAGCCTCTTCTGTGGGCTCCCACCCCATCCCACCCTAACCCCAAAGGTACCAGACAGGAAACCCTTCAGGCATCCAACTTGTTCCCGCCCTCACAGCGCCCCCCGCCCCCCCGCATGGACCTTTGCAGGGGCGTGTCAGCCACACCCCACCCGACCCCGCAGACGTACCCTGAGCCTTCTGGTAGTGAAGGGAGAAGCCAATGATCTGCTCGCTGTGCAGCTCGGGCCGCTCCCAGGCCACCAGCACGGTGGAGCTGCTCAGTGGAGTGGCCGTGACCCGCGTGGGAGCGCTGGGCAGCCCCTCACGCACCACTACTGCCAGCGGCGCGGCGGCGCACGCCGTGCCCGCGCCGTTCTCGGCCACGCACTGGTAGTAGCCGGCGTCCTGCAGGCCGATCTGCGTGATCACCAGGCTGCTGCCGCCGCCCTGCACCTTAACGCGCCCGTTGGGCCGCAGCGGCGCCCCGTCGTGCAGCCAGCGCAGCGTGGGCCGCGGCTCCCCGGACGCGCGGCACACGAAGCGAGCGGTGCTGGCCCGCGTCCGCGACAGCGCCTCGGGCGCCTGCGAGATGGCAGGGGCCGCTGGGGGCGGGGAGGGGTACGCTGACCGCGCGCTTCGGCCCCTAGGGGATCTGACCCTTTCTCCAAATACCCCTAACCGACTCCCATCTCCCCTCCAGTCACTCTAACCTCTCCTTGCCTCACCCCTTCCCCCAAATACTCTAGTGCAGCGCAGCTCTCTACCTCTTCTCCTGCATTTGCCCCAGCCCCACGCTGACCATTCTCTTCTCCCCGAATTGTCCCAGGCCTCCTCAGCTTCCCCTGAGTACCCTAGCTCCTCCTGATTTTACCCCCACACCCTCATTTATCACCACCTCCTTCTCTCCTAAAGTATAGTGTCTCCCACACCTATCAGATTTATCCCTCTCCAGAGTTGTCCCTCAGTTTTCTTAGTACAACTCAGACCACTTCACTATCTCCCCCAGTAACCTCAGTCCCACCCCTCGCCCATTACCTAAGTCCCACTTAGACCACCTCTCCCCACCCTCCAATCCCCTGATCACCCCTCTTTCTCTCCCTGACTCAGTTCTCCCATTCCATCCTCCAATCTCTTTCCACCACTTCCCCTCATCCAATTATCGTCTGTCCCCTCCAAGCCCCCCTCCCCTTACAAATGACTCCTCTCACTGAGCTCGAACCCCAACCAAGCCCTGCCTCGTTTTCATTCTCCAAGATCACCCTTCAGTTCCTTTAACATACCCACTGGCCCACTTCCCCTCTCCGCATTCTTCCTTCGGCCCCAGCTAACCCGCTCCAACGCGGTCTCCCCGCACACCTACTACCCCAGCCTTCATTCACTCGTCTCACCCAACACGCGGAGCTCAGCGGCAGCAGTGGCGAAGTCGCGCGTGCGGGGCTTATTAGCACGACAGACGTAGACACCAGAGTGCCGGGGCTGCGCGCTGCTGATCAGTAGGTTGGTTCGGCCCAGGACGATGACATCCGTGGAGATGGACTTCCCGTCTAGGGGGGGAGACGGAGAGCGCTGCAAGGGAGAGCTGAGGACTGCCCTTCCGCCCACTCTCC
>NW_017731460.1:124094-130692 GCF_001890085.2 Hipposideros armiger
GTGATACCAGGCTTAACCCAATAATAGTATGAGGGTCCTGCTGGCCCCCAGAATTCCCCTAACTAAGCCCGTGTCACAAACCCAGTGAGGCCCTGCTGGTTGGGGAGGTGCAAAGATACCAGCACTGTTCTGTCTCATCAGATCCGTGGGGGGTACATAGTTGTTTTATTTATTCTTCTTCTTTAAACTCTATGTATTCATAATGTACTCTTGAATGTGAGATACAAACTTACAAAAAAGAGGCAGTGTAGGGTGACAGACTGAGCCAGGGAAGAAGGGTAAAGAAAGCTGGGTTTAAGACTTACTTCTGCCATCAACTTGGGACAAGTCACTTCTTATGGACAAATAGAAACAAAAATAGTGCTTGTTTTTTTTCCATACAGGATTGTAGGGAGTGGTGTAGTGGAAAGAGAATCAGCTCCAGTCCTGGCTTTCCACCTGCCTCTCTGAGCCTCAGCTTCCCATCTGCCCACTGGGAATAATAGTCCTGGCCCTTCCCCTCCTCCAAGAGCTCTTGGAGGCTCAGGCAAGCGAGCGGACGTGAGTGCTCAGCATACTGCAAGGTGACAGTTGGCCCGGTGCCCTTATTACCCTGATAGCATCTCCTGTAATGCAGTCCCACTTGGCACTTATCACTTGCTGCCTGATACCATCAAGCCTCTCTCTTCCTGGTTGTGTGTTTTATCTCCCTCACCCAGATTATGAGTTTAGAGCAGGGCCCCTGTGTCTCTCATCTGGGTATTTTATTCACTGTGCCCAGCATGAAGCCAGGCGCACAAAGGGAGAGGCACACCAGGTGGACCAAGAGGCGGCTTTGCAATTAAACAGAACAGCAGTGGGAGGTCTGGTTCCACCTGACTCACTGGCTGTGTGGCACCTTTCCAGCTCTCACACACTCACTTGCAATGCTGTTGTGTGGAATGAAATAAGTAAGGTGCAGGAGCTAACCAAGTGCCCAGCCTAAGTAAGGTCTTGATAATGTTTTGTGAGTGGCAGACTCAAAGTGCCTCCTAAAGGAAACGTGCTACACAGATTGATGATTATGTTTGTCCAGGTCCCCCACCCACACTCAGCCCTGGGAGAGGAGTTCTTGCCACATCGAAGGTTGGTGACCATGGAGTGGTCACCTTTATAGTCCCTGACTTGGAGACACATGAAATCCCACACCGCTTCTTTCCCATGCCCTTCAGGCCCTCCCTCCACTTACCCTGTCGGACCCAAGACACGAAAGGGGTGGGGTCAGCAGAGGCTACACATTCCATCACGACACTCTGGCCAGACACCACAGTGGTGTTCTCTGGGGCTGCCACAATGACCACATCCTGCCCCCTGGTGGACGCCAGGGACCCTGGAGAGAGGGCAGACCAGCAGGCAGCTTTACTATTAAGCATCTACACGTGCAGTACCTCCCCTGGTGCTCAGTCACCTGGTGAGGCAGGTAGGGCAGGGAGCAGCCAGGATCCCACCTGGCAAATGGGGACAGCAGCTGCATAGCTGCACAGAGCTGGGACTGGGACTTAGAGCTCCTCCTCCTGAAGCCAGGAGAAGAATAACCTGGCCTCTGGCACACCACCCATATTCTTCCCTGCCACACTGAACCTACCCACAAGACAGAGAGAGGATGGATGGTCAGGGTCATGAGTAGACGTGGAGCCTGGGCTTGGAGTCAACAGTCACAGCTTCCAGTTCCAGCAGTTATTATCATTATCATAATCGTGCTGTGTGATCTTAGACAAGTCCCTTCTCCAAAGGGTCTCAGGTTTCTATGTGTGAAAGGCAGGGTGTGGGCTCGAGTTTCTGCCAGCTTGGTAACTCCCTGAGCACTGATTCCTGCCAAATTCTCACTGTGACCCGGCCCCCTGGGTCGGCTTGGTGAATACCTAGTTTGTCCAGTAGATGGAGGCAGAGACCCGGTGCACAGGAGAGAAGGACCCACACTCAGAGCATCTCACCAGCTAAGCCCGGAAGAAGTAGGGTGGAAGTGGAGGAGGCGGGGTGAAGAGGGGGTGGTGGGAAGAGATGTGAAAAGGGGCTGGGGTGGCGGGAGATGCCATGGCAAAGGGAGGCAAGTGAGAGGCCCTGGGGGGAGGCCTGCAGTAAGATCTGTGGAGCACCTGCTAGGTGTCAGACACTTTCTACTCTTATCTCAGCTCTTCTCACAACTTCCTGGAGCTGGACATTTGATAACCAGCCCAGGGTCACACAGATGGTAAGCCGAGAAGCCAGGATTCAAACCAGGCCTTTCTGACCCCAAAGCCTGTGACCTTCCTCCTGCATTACCCTGGGACGGGAGCTTTGCAGAGAAACGGAGAGGACGGGAGCACCAGACTGCAGACAGCCAGATCCATAGGGCACAGAAAGCAGCGAGGGGTGAATCCCCCAGGGCCCAGAGCCTCCAGGGCACACAGAGGGGCAGGGACCAGGGCTTCAGGGCACTGACACCCCTCCTCAGATGCCTCCCTCCCCACCCGTCCCCAGCCCTGGATGCTGCATCCAACCCAAGGAAACACAAAGCCTCCAAGGGAAGGGAGCCCTGCACTGGGAGTCCAGCCCCAGCTCTCTGACTTGCTGGGTGGCACTGCCTTCTCTGGGCTTCATCACCTCCCCTGTCTGATGGGAGTGATACCCTGTCACCTATTTGAAGGCAGGGTTTGGACCTCTTGAGGCCTCTCAGCTCTGATGTAGCTGACTCCAGAAAAATGCCCCGGTTGGCCTGCCCAGCCAGCCCCCTTACCTCTGAGGGCCACACTGAGTAGGGCCTCCTGGCTGAAGCGCTGCTGGGCTGAGTTGGAGGCCACGCAGCGGTAGGAGCCTGCATCACTCTCCTGAACGTCTAGGATCTGGAGAACCCCGTTGGGAAGAGTGATGAGCCTTGGGAAGGGGGAAGGGCACGTGTGAGGTGGGTCGGAGCTCTGCAAGGAGGGTGGCATCCCAAAACTATCCTGGGCCCACCCTACTCTAATCTGAAATACATATAGTGTCTCACTTTCAAGTCCCACGCACAATTTAAAAAATGCAAATTAGGGGGGCCGGCCAAGTGTCTCAGCTGGTGAGAGCACATGCTCCTAACAACAAGGTTGCTGGTTTGACTCCTGCATGGGATGGTGGGCTACGCCCACCCACAACTAAGATTGAAGGACAACTTGGCTGTTCCTCTTCCCCAACACTGTTCCCCTTCCCCAATTCCCCAATAAAATCTTTTTAAAAATGCAAATTAAAACTGTAAAATACCATTTTCACCTATCAGAGTGGCAAAAGTCAAAAGGTTTAACAACAATGGAGAGAAGGCACTCTTTGTCTTGTTGGTGGCCAGGCCAATCGATACACCCTCATTCAAGGGCAAGCTGGTGATATCTTACACTCAAACCTGCACATGCCTTTTGACCCAGCAATGCCACTTTAAGGACTCTAACCCCCAGATATTCTCCTACATGTACACAAAAATGTATGTTTAACAATATTCACTCCAGCACTGTCTGTAATAGCCAAAGACTGGAAATTACCCAAGTGTCCATCTGTAGGATGGGAACTAGCTAAACTGGTTTGGGTGCATTCATACAACGGAATGCTAGGCAGTTGTTAAAAAGGAGATAGCTCCATGTGTGTGGATATAGGGAGAGCTCCAAAATGTGTGTGGTGCCGAGCAGTGTGTGTGAGATATGTCCACGGATATACTGGCACTGAATGTTCCTGCTAATGGTGGTTGTTTCTAGGGAGGGGCCCCGGGATCCTGGGAGCTGACAGTGGGAGAAGACATTATACACAGGCTTCTATACAGTTTGAATTTGTTTACCTCCTGCCTGTATTACCTCCTCGCCCCCGTGATAAAATCCCTTTCATTCACACTGTATCATCTGATCCTCAAAACAAGCCCAAGAAATAGAGGGGAATCACAGCCTTCATTTTATTGGTGACAAAACTAAGGCTCAGCCGGAGCAGGGTATTTTCCCACGGTCTCACGGCTGGAGCACAGTTCAAACTTAAACCCAGATCTTCTGGTGCCAAATCCCATGTTCTTCCCACCCGCCTGTCTCAGCAGCCCTTAGATGGCTGACAGTGCTACTGGAAGGGGCGTGGTCCCCAGCAAGCTCCAGTCAATACCTACATTACTGAGGAGGGACAAGATGGATGAGGGTGGTGTTCTCTGCCCTCTTGGTTAAAGGTTTGGAATGCATCTTGGCCTAGAAAGGCCCAGAGGCCTCGCTTAAAAGACAGTGCAACCTGGAGCAGGGAAGTGTCCATGGGGGCTGGGGTGGCGGGAGCAGAGAGGGCTCTGACCCATGAGGGCATGAGCGGGTCCTCCCGAATCCTCCAACTGTAGCCCCTGCAGGGTCACCTGGAAGTTGAGAGTTCTAGTTTCTCAAGAGAGTGAATGGTGCTGGTCCCTGGATATAGGCTGTGCCAAGGTCAGAGAAATGGGATGACTGTGCACTTGAAGGTCCCCTGGCTTGTGGGGAAACAGGGTATGAGAAAATCTAAACAGGGGAGGAGAACTAGCCCGAGGGTGTTGGGAGAGAATTCTGGCCATAGGTCTGGAAACCCGCTGTGGCCCAAAGACTTATTAGAGGAAAACCAGAAACCTGCATCGCTCCCTCCATCACCGCAAAGGCTAACCCACCTCTCCTCAGCATCTTACCCTCAGCTCCAATAGCTGCCCACATCAGTGCAGGGCCAGAGGGGAAGAAGGGACAAGGAGGCAAAGGGTGGTTGGAGGTAAGATCCTGAGCCAAGACCCTGCCTGCTGCCACAAAAACATTGACGGGACAGGCCAAGTAGGGGAGGACAAGCAGGACCCATCTGGGAAACAAATCGCCCATTCCCATCCAGGTCTCCTCCACCTAATATACTCTGCCTCCAAGACCCTTTGTCCTCCCTCAGTCTAGCTAGCTGACTGCCTGCAGGGTCACTGTCTAACCCCGGTCTTTCCAGGGAAATTGTGCTCCAGGTACCCAAGAGGTAATCCGTCCTTTGACAAGTACCATTTCCTTAATTATGTATGTTGAATGAATGAATGAATAAATGAATGAATGAATGAATGAATGGATGGATACATTTCCTCAGATGTGCTGTTGTTACAGCCAACAGAAGCGAGATGGAACCACTGTTAGTGTTTATCTAAAATCTTTCCTGTTTTGTTAAAAAGTAGTTTTAGAAGCTCTGCCCTTGGAAAGAAGTCCAAGATATATTGGTTAGTGNCGGAGCTCAGCGGCAGCAGTGGCGAAGTCGCGCGTGCGGGGCTTATTAGCACGACAGACGTAGACACCAGAGTGCCGGGGCTGCGCGCTGCTGATCAGTAGGTTGGTTCGGCCCAGGACGATGACATCCGTGGAGATGGACTTCCCGTCTAGGGGGGGAGACGGAGAGCGCTGCAAGGGAGAGCTGAGGACTGCCCTTCCGCCCACTCTCCAGACACTGGGAGCCCCTTACAGCCTGGTTAAGAGAACACAGCAGTTCCCAGTTCGAATCTCATTTTCTCCACTCCCCAGCCTGGTGACCCTCTCCCAATCTTCGTGGTTAGGTCTGTAGAATGGAGAGGTAGTCCCTAGCTGGAAGGACTGCTGTGGGGGTGGAATGAATAAGGTTTGTGAGAACCCCCAGCACGATGCAGGCACATAAATAGGTGCTCAGTACACTATCACCATTATCATTAAATTCATCTCTCTCCAGAAGGGCACCTCCTTCTCAACGGTCTTAGCCCAGTACCTGTGATGAAGACATGGCTGAAAAGGTCTGATGAAAAACCAAAGATTTGAATATGCGCAGAGACTTTCATCTTGATGTAAAATGAAAATCATTTAAAAAGCCCTTGCCTTAAGCATATGAACAGAAAATCCAGGGAGAGAAATGCAAATGGCCAAGAAACACACACACAAAAGGTGTTCAACCACACATAATCAAAGAAATGCACATCAAAACACAGATGTTAATTTTCACCTATCAGATTGGGAAAGTATTTAAAAACAGTAAGTTGCAATGAGAGAGAGAGGGATATTCAGGGGCCCTACCTTAACCTAAAAGCCAGGGATTCCACTTGTGGGCACCTGTCCTGGGAAGATGTGAACAGGGCTGATCACTGTAATGTTAATGGTGATAGCGGACAACTAGAAAGGACTTCAACACTTAACAGTGGGAAGTGGCAAATTACATTACAGCTATATTCAAATGATGGACTATCATATAGTCATTATAATTCTTTTGAAAAAGTTTTAAATATGGGGAAATGCTTTTGATATACTTTTGAATGGAATTAGGACTTGGAACTGTAAATTCAGCATACATTCAATTTTTTGCATAGAGAAAAACCTGGAAGAAAATACACATACATGTTAAAATTGTTTATCTCTGAATGGTGGGATACTTTCTGTTTCCGCTTTTCCTTAGTTTTCTACAATGAACACATACAACTTTTGCAATCAGAAGAAAATAAAAGTCCCCTCCCTGACTTTTGAAAAGTTCCTGGAAAAGGAGCGGTGCCCGGGGTCAGGAATGAAAGCCTTTTGCAGCCTTTCTCTTCCCAGGCTCTGACCAGGAGTGCTATTAACAGTTTCTCAAGGTGAGTTCCCAAACCCACAGGTATCAGAATCCCCTGGGTCAACAA
>NW_017731460.1:138267-152993 GCF_001890085.2 Hipposideros armiger
CCAGAAGCTGGCGACTGATCTGCCTCGCCCGGGAAGAGCGCAATGATGGTGCCAACTTGGGCCAGTGAAGCGACGTCCTCCACAACTAGACTGAAGAACCAAAAAATGACAGCAACTTGTCTGTTTCCCTTCCCCCAATTCCCCAGCACTGTTCCCATCCCACCAATTCCCCAAGAAGCGGCAACACTCAAAATGGTAATAGCTGTCTGCATTCAGTTGGTATCTTTTTTCCCTTTAAGTTAGTACATTTTATCATTTAAAAATTAATTCAAATTTCAAATAAAACAAACTACTACTTATGAATGAAAGGCAACCTCTATCCAAAAGGAAGGCATCATTCTCTTTTCAAGCCTGAGCTTGAGCCTGCTGCCGCCACCCCCCAAAAAGGCCACTTGGACCCAGGGATTCAAGCACACAGGAGAAATGACATAGCTGCTCTGAACTTCCTGTGGGTCAAGAAGCCCCTACCCTAAGCCCTTCAGAGATCCCCCCCCCAGAGAAAAGGGACACTAGCTGAAGGTCACACCAGGTTGGCAGATGCGATGGACACGACACTGGGAGATGTGTAGGGCAGAGGACTGGACTAGGGATCCCACGGTGTTTCATCCCGTTAGGACCGTGTTTTTAAAGTGTGAGTGAATGGTGACAACAAAATGAGTTTCAAGTGGATCCAGGCACACGTTTCTGATTCCAGCGGTTATGAATTTATTTGTATGGCCACCTTCTATTTATGGTAAGCACTGCTGGTTTTCCATTTTACTGGAGTGAGATAACGTTCCTTTTTAGTATGTGTTAAGTTACAAAAGAGAGAGTTGATGTAAATAAATGTATTAAGTGATTGTATAACTGGTCTAGGGATGGCCAAAATTATAAAGGGGGTTTGTGAATGCCTGGGATTTGGGAAACATTGCTTTCATTGATGCCTGTTTCCCATGGAAGAAAAATTATCCCCTATCATTAGAAATTAGTGTAAGTACCAGGGAATTGCCTTAGGGTCTGGTCTTCACCATCAGTTTCAAAAATATGCACAGATACCCTGACAGAGTGTGTTTATTAACTGCACATGTGCACACCCTACACCAAGGCATATGGTCTCCTTCAAACCACTGGGCTGAGTTTATGAATAGCATATTTGTACATGTACTATATCTGGGCATGTGTAAAAATACATACCTTGGGCATAATCAAGTTGCTGTTTTAGACATTTCTTTATTCCCTCCACACAATGTGCTGGGACATGTGAGCCCAGCTTATTTATAGACGAGGATCACTTTTCAGAGGACTTGGGGGCAAACACTCCCAGGGCTCAGGAACTGACAGCTCCAGACTCCTGGGAGAGGCCTGTGGCTTCATGGAGTGGCGCCTGAACTAGATGTTGGGAGGCGAGGTCTGAACCCTACTGTTGGCTGAGAAACCTCGGGGAAGTAACCTCTCTGCCCTGAGCCACAGTTGGACCACCCGATTTCTAAGCCCACCTGCAGCAGGAACTTCTTCAGACGCTGTGGCTGCCCCACCCCAACCACCAAATCACGAGAGGCTTGTGTGTCATCCACGCCAGGGTTCTGGTGTCCAACACTCTCGGTACTAGCTGTGTGACCTGGGCCAAGGACTTCTGTCTCTGATCTTCAGCTCCCTCATTTAACAATCCAGATCATAATATCTGCTCATCACCAGGTGTACAGACCTGGAAGGATGTTCGTTATGTGTTACATGAAAAAAAGTAAAAGTTGCAATATAACCCCATTTTTGTTTTGGAAGAAAAAGTGATTAAACGAAAAAGTATGTACAATATAATCCAAGTTTTTGAAGAGAATATTTATAAATAGGTAGGGGGAAAAGATCAGAGGACAGACATCAAAACTAACAGTGGCTTTCCATGGGTGACAGGATGAGTAATTTCTGTTCTTTTTTATTTATGTGAATTTGAAAAATGCATCATCTAGAAATGTAAACTAAAAGAGGACAATATGAAAAATAAGAAACACCTACCTTGAAGGATGACGGGAGTGATAAAGAGAAAACAGAGTTCTCATTAAGTGGTGCCTATTGTGACTTTCAACACGGGGAGGTTTTTCTGCTCTTTGCCAGAAGTAGGCTCTCACGTGGTTCTTGGCCAGCGACTCCCAGGAAGCACCCACCAAGCAGCATTGAGAAGCCCCACATTTGGAAGGCATAGAACTTAAAGTGTCAGTGCTAGGAAGGCAGGGTCAGCAATCCCATGGTCCACTCCCTGGAATGTACGTTCAGGGGATGCTGCAAGAGGCGCTCTGGGCAGATGAGTCTAGGAAGTGTTTGGTTAAACAAGCTAAACAGGTTTTCCGTACAGGACTTCTCAGGGCCTTGTCGCCCCAAGAGGGAGATTTATAGGCAGTGATGTATAAATCTGACCTTCTTTGACTACAGAATACCTTTTTTTCCCCAAAGAGCATCTTTAGGGACTAATGTTCAAAACACACACACACACACACACACACACACACACACACACACACGCTTTGGAAAACCATAATCTAATCCAACCCTTTCATCTCCCACTACCCCCTTTAATTTTATAGATGGGGAGAATGAAACTGAGAGACGTGCTGAAGACAAATGGGGCTAACTGATCACCGAAGTCAATAGTCGCTTATATCTTGACCCCTCGCCCTTCTTCCTTCCTCTCAACTGTGACAGGGATGCGTCCTGCAGCTTTTCTACCTGTAAGTTTCTCCTATACTTTCACTCCTACCTAAACATAGGCAAAAGTCAGAGGAGCTTGGACAACTCAACATACTCAAGACAGGATACTCCCAGGGTAGGGAGATCTGGAAACCAGTGTTCTGAGCCTAAGGTACTCCACCTCCACCAGAAGAGAATGAGCTGTTAATTACAGCTAGAGAGATATAGAGAGAGGACTGTAGGGCGGCTGGGAAAGGCCAGTGGAGCCACATTTCCAAAGATGTAAGAATCCATGGGGTGACAACCAAGTCATGAGACCGGCTCAGAGACCACACATGCAAATGAGCCTTGTGCTTCCTGGTCATGCTGTAGGTACATCTGGGTCTACCCAGGAGGCCACATGAGGGGTCAGGTCCTGGGTCTAGCTTCTGCTTCTCTTCTGCCTTAGAAACTGTTCCCTGGCATTGCTCCATCTGCCCGCTGCCTTCACGGGGAGAGAGGAGAGTGAAACAGGAAGGACTTCCACAACCCACTTATCGGATGCCACACCCCACTGGATGGAACTGAGAGAGGAAGAGAAGTTACGAATCCAGAGTAAAACTCCAGAAGGACCTTGCAAAAGAAATACCTTTCCAGCAGCCTCGGAGCCCTGAACGAACAATAAACATTTTGCCAATGACTCATAGTGTGGCCCTGGATAAAACACAGCTCCTCTCAATAAAGCAAATGGTTGGACTAGAGATGCTCTGAAGGACTCTAACACTACTCCCTACCCAAGCTCCACAGCTTGGGAGGGTGGCTTTCCTCCCAGGGCGCAAAAACTTCCTGCCCAACTTCTCTTAGGGACCCGAAGTGAGCTGAGAGTCAGGCAATGGTTGGCTTCTAAGTCAGTTTGAGCAAATGGAGTAATCCTGAATCTAAGAATCCCCAAACCCTCCTTGGCCTGCCCACTGCAACCCACTCTCCACTCCCCTACAGGGCACTCACCGAGGCTCCTCAGGCACTGTCACCTGGTCCTTCTCCCAAGTAATGACGGGTGCTGGCAGCCCTTCAATGTGGCACTCAAATCGAGCTGTCCCATTCTCCTCCACTGTCTGAGACTCAGGGTGCAGAGAGAAGCCTGAGAGTGCTGGGGATGAGCACAGTGACACACAGGCAGGGGTAGGAGACGGCAGGGGAAAGAGAGGCCACACCAAGCACAGACAGTGAGAGGCAGAGAGAGAGAGAGAGAGAGAGAGAGAGAGAGAGAAGGAAGGGAAGGGAAGGGAGGGGAGGGGAGGGGAGGGGAGGTGATAGAAACACAAGCAAAGCAAATTCAGACAAATGGAGACAGTTGGAGAGAGGCCACCAGAGGATAAGAAGTAGTGATTACTGGTCAGATGTTAGATGCTATGGGCAGAATGAATTCCAAAGTCACCCACCCTGACCTCAGCATCATGGTCAGACTACAATATGATGCACATTTTTTCTGACCTTAAAATTATTTCACAGTGATTTGTGCCTCCTGAGAGCTTCTCAAGGGGTGGGCTGGACAATAGGGCTTGACTCCACACACTCCACCTACTGTGGGGTGGGAAGCTCCCTGGGGAAGCACCTTTGTGCCCCTGCCACTCTTAAAAGCATCGCTGGCAGGCTTCCTGGAGGAGAGCACAACTTTAGACTCTCAAACTCAAAGGGAAAGAAAAGGAGGAAGAACAGAGGAATGGAGAAGGGCTAATGAGCAGTGAGGCAGACAATACCAGGGAGAGACCTACTAAGTAGGATGAGGGGCAAGGAAAGGGGGAGTGGGCTCAAGAGATAGGCCTTTGTGCAGGTAACTAACCAGGATCCCACTTCCCGCACCCCAGGCCTCCTGGGTCTCAGCTCAGCCCCCAGATGCCAGCACTTACTGGCGAGCTTGACCACTGCAGCCTGGCTGGCTAGCACTCCAAGGGGGCCATGAGCCAGGCAGGAATAGCTGCCCTCAATGACATCTGAGGCCCCAGGGGCTCCCTCGTCACTGCCATCAGATGCGAGCGGCTGGGACAGCCACAGGGAGCCATTGGGTAGCAGGCGCAGGTGGTCATGCTCCAGCAGGGCACCTCCATCTTTGCTCCACGTGACGCTGGTAGGGGGTCCAACAGCAGCAGCCCCTAGACTACAGTCCAGTACGGCGGCCTGCTCTGGGCCCAGGATCACTTGCAGTGGCCCCCTTCCACAGCTCAGCTCCACGGTTGACTCCTGGGGCAACGGCAGCTCCCCTGCATAGAGGAAGGGGTACCAGGGCCATCGGTGTGTGTCCTCCCGCCTCCCCCATCCCCCAGCTCCTGAATCACCCACCCAGGGGCTGGGGCAAATTGTGGAGAAAGAGGTCTCACGGAAAAGACCTGAGTCTGGATCCTGGCTATGTCCCTTTATTAACTGTGATCTTGGGCAAATTGCAGTACTTCTCCGTGCCCATCTTCCCCAGCTGCTCAGCATCCTCATCCGCTAAAATACACAGTGCTTAGCAGTATAATTCATAATAGGCAAAATGTGGAAAACAATACAAACGCCCATCACCTGATGAATGGATAAATACACTACTCGGCCATCGAAAGGAGCGAAGAACTGACACATGCTACAACGTGGAGGAACCTTGAAAACGTTATGTTAAGTGAAAGAAGCCAGTCACAAAATGCCACATATTGTATGATCTCATGTCTGTGAAATGTCCGGAAAAGGCAAATCCATAGAGACAGAAAGTAGATGAATGGTTGCCAGGGACTGGGGAGAGGGAAGAATGAGGAGGGATGGTTAAGGGTTATGAGGTTTCTTTTTGGGATGATGAAAATATTCTAGGATTAGATAGTGGTGATGATTGCACAACCTTGGGAATATGCTAAAAACCACTGACTTGTACACTTTAAATGGTGAATTTCATAATGTGTGAATTGTATCTCAATAAAAAAAGACACAGTGATTCCTTCCTTATGGGTCTATTGTGAGCATTGAATGAGATGGTGCGTGGGAAAGGAGTCCAGCCCAGTACCTGACCTGGCACAGAATTGGGGCTCAGTGACGTCATTCCCTCCCCTGGAACCTTACAGATCATCTTGACCACTACAACCCTACCCGCGTCTGCCCCAGTGGCTGGAGAAGCTAAGCACTCCTTCCTGCAGTTCGTTTCCCCAAGACCACGCAGCCAGCCAGAGCCTGGTCTCCTGACCAAGCCAGGCATCTTTTCTCTCCAGACGCCCCAGCAGATCCTGCAGCTCCAGCACTGCCCTTGCCACAAAGGGAAGAGTAGGGGAACAATGGAGGAAGGAAATACCATCCCAGGGTTTAAACAAAAACACACGAAGGCCGGGCTGGGCCGGGCTGAGTGGCGCGTTGGTTAAGAGCTGGCTTGGGATGTCAGAGGGCCCCAGTTCGGATCCCACATATGAGGGCCAGTGACACTGCCCTCCACAGCTAAGATGCTGAACAACAGCTCAACCTGGAGCTGGGCTGCCGTGAGTCGCCGTAGGCTGCAGCCCCTGTGGCAGTGGGTTGCCATGGGCTACCGTGTGTAGCCAGCAGCCAACATGAGCGGCCAGCAGCCGCAGTGAGCAGCTGTCCAGAAGCCAGCGACTGATGTGCCTCGCCCGGGAAGAGCGCAATGATGGTGCCAACTTGGGCCAGTGAAACAACGTCCTCCACCAACTAGACTGAAGAACAAAAAAGGACAGCAACTTGTCTGTTCCCCTTCCCCCAATTCCCCAGCACTGTTCCAATCCCCTCAATTCCCCAATAAAAATCTTAAAAAAAAAAAAAACCACACACGAAGGCCAATGTTTATTATTTTAACCAACATTTCAGCAGCACCCAGGAACCATTATTCATAGAGAAATGGTTGGGTCTCCCAGTTGTGTCTCCCAGAAGGTTGACCTGCTGCCTCTCTGACCCATAAAAAAAGCTCAGTGACCCCAGGTCCCTTCTTATCCCTTGGCTTGACTTCTTCCTTCAAAGCAGAATGACATGTCTGACAGTGAACCAGGGACAATGGCCCATGCTTATTACAAGGCAGGTCTGGGCTGACAGAGCCACGTGGGGCATGCAGAAAGAACAATGCCTAGGGATCAGGGATCCTCAGTTCTAGACCTGGCTCTGTCACAGTCTTGCTGTGTCGCCTTGGGCCAGTTACTTCTCCTTCTCGCCCTTAGCTTACTCAAGTATAGCAGGTGATGTCTGAGATTCTATGATTTTAGGAATGAACTGGACATACCTATTGCTGAAGAAATACAGAACATCATTTAGACACACAAATTGTAGACACCACCTTCCACACCTGAACATATGCACCCCAGTCTCGGCCACACTCGCTGAAAGCTGGATACATATATGCCCACACTTAGAATCTGTCCCCAGGCTCTCTTTCCACCACCCTCACAAAAGAACAAGACTGAGGGGAGAAGAGAAATCCTGACTAGCTGAGACAAGGAGGCCAAGGCAGAAGCCAGGGCTCTGATGCTGCAGTGTGAATGGTGGACAGACAGATGGGGTCTGAACCAGGCATCTGCCTTTCTTAATGCATCGGAAAGCCTCCACTGGCACCTCCAGCTACACAGCTGGGATCAGCAGTTCCAGTGGGTGCTGAGAGGAGAAGGCAGCTCTTGCTCTCACCCAGTTTCCATTCTAATTGGGGAAACCGAATTGGCATTCATATCGTCAGAGGCCATTTGCTGTGGTGGAAAGAGCATTTGACTTTGGCACAGAAGATCAAGGTTCTAATCTTGCTCTTTCACCTATCAGCTGTATGACAAGCCACTCAATCTCTCTGGGCCTCAGTTTTCACATCTGTAAAATAAAGATGATACTACCAGGCCTGTGAAGATGAAAAAAGATGGATGTACGAAGGTCTGACAATTAAGTTCACGAACGCATCCTAGAAAAAGTGCTATATACCTCATTGCTAAATATCACTATGATCACCTTTGAAGTACTCCCCTTGGGAAGCTATGCACTGACGCCAGCGCCTAGTCCACCCTTCAAAGCAATTTTGAAACTTTTTTTCTGGAATGGCCATCAGAGCTGTTGTATTATCTTCGATGTCATCAAATGTCTTCCTTTCAATATTTCCTTTATCTTCAGGTAAAGAAAGAAGTCATTTAAAAAAAAAATAAATAAATGGGAAAGAAAAAAAGAAGTCATTGGGGGCCAGATCAGGTGAGTAGGGAGGGTGTTCCAATACAGTTATTTACTGGCTAAAAACTCCCTCCCCTCACAGACAGTGCCGTGTGAGCTGGTGCATTGTCGTGATGCAAAAGCCATGAATTGTTGGCCAAAAGCTCAGGTTGTCTAACTTTTTCAAGCAGCCTTTTCAGCATTTCCAAATAGTAACCTTGGTTAACTGTTTGTCCAATTGGTAAAAATTCATAATGAATAATCCCTCTGATATTAAAAAAAGGTTAGCAACATTGTTGCAACAAGTTTGCAAATTTAATTGTCAGACCTTGTATGTCAGGGCTCCAGCCCAGAGCCTAGTGGGCATCAATTAAGGAATGGGAGCTCATTCTTTAAAGCCAGTGTAAGGAGCTGTACAAATGCTAATTTCTGTTCTTAACATCTAGTCCCTTCTATCTCTGAGGCTCTAGATTCTAGGATTCAAACTCAGGCAAGCCCGGGCTCTCAGCCCAGTGGCTTCCAATTGCCCTATTGCAGCCGCTGAGCAGTTGGTTTGAGTTTCAGGGGGAGAAAAGCCCCACATGACACGAATCCCTGAGCCCTCTGGCAGCCTCCCCACCCCCCAAAGCATGTCTGAAGCTTGGAAAATCCCCTGCCGCGCTGAACAAACAATGTGAACAGTTGGGGACCGAGCAGCTGCTGGGTATGTCAGCAGCCTGGGCTCTGGAGGGCAGGACTGCAGCCAGAGGGGCCGGGTGGCTGGCTGGGGAGGCCAGAGGAGGCTCCGATTCCCTTCTGAATATTCATGGATCAGCAGATGTCTGGCTTCCTCCACCTCTGAGGAGCCCAGCACCCAACAAGGCAGAAGTGGGAAACCAAGGGATGTACATGCAGAGTGAACCAGGGACCTCTCAGAGAGTACAGGGCTATGCCTAGAGCCCAAGCTGGTGCATGTGGGTGGAAATATCTGTGAAGCCTGAGACTCCTCACTTTATAAATGGGGAAACCGAGGCCCAAAAGGAGGGTCTTAGCTCTCTGGGAGACAGCTGCTTATGAATAAGAGGTTTCTCTCTGCCTCAGTGCCCAAGCCAACTTCTATGCCTAGCACACAGAGGCTCAGCTTGGGCACCAGCCCTCCAGAAAGCTGCCCCTGCCTTCCTCAGGTGAAGTTTTTTCTGAGTCTCACATCACATAGCCACTTTGCAATCCATCTTCCTTCACACCGACACATGGACGATGGGAAGTGGTAGGGAAGCCTTGACCTGGAGTCGGAGTCCTGAGGTCATCATGTCTTATATGACCTTGGGTCCACGACTTTCCTTCTTTCAGCCTCAGTTTCCACAGTCTTAAAATGAAGAGTCTCCCCATTTCTCATTTTCACCAAAATTCTCCCATCGGCAGAGGACAGCGTACTTAGGAGGCTTGCCGACTGCCTGAAATGGCTTTATTTTAAAACTCTGGCACATTTTGCATTCTGCTCCATTAAACAACAATGTTTGTTTTAATACAAATGTGGTTCCTACACCACCAAATCTTTTCGTAAAAGTGATGCTTTGGTGAGTGGGCCTTGTTTGTCCAGTGGCTTTGTGGCCACCTCTTTCCTGCAACCCCCCCAGCCCACTGCCATGGCTGACCCCCAAAGCCCCTCCCATGAGCATTTCACAGCTGTCCCTCTCAGGACTGGGGTAGACACACAGTGGACACTTGCTGCCCGCCAGCTTTCTGCCTTGAGGGGGCCTCCCTCTTCCACAGTCCTTCCTTCTGTGGAAGGTGAGACTCTGCCAGAGACACAGAGTTTCTATGCCATCTCTCAGTCTCTTTTTTTTCCTGACAGATTATTTTACCCACTTACAGGATAAATTAGATTTTAGGAGGCCAATTAGAGCCCAGACAGAAAAGAGATTCGCTGCTGAGCCCCAGGGCCAGCTCAATGCTGTTTCATGAAATTAGTGGGGCCTGACCAGAGCCAGGGTTCCATTTTTCAGTGAATTCTCAGGAAAGAGGCAGGTGGGGGGAGGGGAATAAAGCTGAGATGCCTCCTTAAATAAGCCAAGAACTTGCCACAAACATCAATGCCTTGTCATTTCTGAATTTCAGGGCCCAACAGATTTATAATTTGTTTTCAGTCTAGGGGTAATTCTCCATGACACCATCACCACTTTCTTTCCCAGGAGACACAAATCCATTTTTTCCAGAAACCTCCCTCCTCGCTCTGGCTCCCCTGCCTTGACCACCTCCCTTACTACACATTAAGCCCCTCCTACTAACAGCTGGAAGGAGAGCTTGGGATGGTTGCCTGAGACACAGGGAAAACCAGAGCTATCCACTTCAGCCGACTTGACAGCAAAACCACACTCAACTGCCTACCTCCTGTTCCCTGTGACCCTCTGTCTCCACCAGGTCAAACCACTTCGTTTTCTGAAAGCACATTGTTGTTCCATGCATTGCTCATGCTGCTCCCTCTCCCATCAATAGCTGTGCCATCCGGGGTCTGATTTAGATGTCTCTCCTTTTTCTACCCTATAGGACCCTGGGCACCTAGGTCACTGCAGTTATCATTCTAGATTTTTTATTTGCTTTTCTCCCCTTCTAGGCACCAAGTCTAGAATTATGTCCTAGTCAGCTTTCTAAATCCCTAATACTTAAAACAGTGCCTGTCACATAGTAGGTGCTCAATAAATTGAACAGACGCATGCACAACAGATGAGCGGAAATACACTCAAAATGATACAACACAGAGCCCCTCATGCTTTTCCAAGCCTCAATTTCCTTATCTGTAAAAAATTATAGGAACTCCTTTCAGGGTTGGGGACGATGTGAATAATAGTGGAACCTGTCTAGCATACAATGTAGCATCTAGTAGGCACCTAACAAAGTGCTTAAAAAGCACAGAGACAGAACAGCAAACTCACACTGAAACTCTGTACTTAAACATTAGCAGGACTACTATTGGGACTACCAGGACTAAACAGTAACAGTCACTACCTCACTGTTCTACTGTATGGCTAGTATGATTAACAATATCATCCTTCTGTGCCCACCTTTGTCTCCCTCTATGCTCCACTCACTTGCCAGAGCTCTGTCCTCCAAACTATGTAACAAGGTAACGAGTCCCTTATCTAACCATCCAGAAATCTTGGCTCTGTACCAGCTTCCACCTGAGAGAGGGCTTGATGAGCCTCTGCTTCCCTGACCCCAATGACCCCACAGCCCCTCAAATCCAAAGGATGCCTCAGCCTCAGCCTCAGCCTCAGCCTCAGCAGTGAGGCAGTAGTAGCTGGCAGCCCAGCAGCCCAGAAGACAGATTCCATTTCTCTCTCTGTCAGGCCCAGATCATCCTGTCTCTGGTTTTCCTCCCCCTGCAGCTCCCATCACTCACCTCTGACCAGGCTGGGGCTGGGGTCCTCGCCTATTAGAGCTGCTCTTACTCCTCTCTCCCCCATCCCAGGGAGCTGGGAGCCCCCAGGCAGGCCTGGCAATGACATCTGTTCTGCATCTGGAATTCAGTGTCAAGTCTGGTTGCTGTACCTCAGAAACACTGGAGGCTGAACAGGAGGTAGTGGATAGGGATGGGTAGAGTAGGGTGGATTCCAGAGACCAGAGGCACTAACTGAGGGGAGGCCAAGCCTGAAGTTGATAACTTCTCATGTGAAGCAGAGGGGGTGCAGAGCGACTGAACTTGGGTACAAATCCTGGGGAAGTGTCTGCTCCAAGAGCCAGGAGACTGGTTCCAGCCCCAACTCAGTCCTTATCCATGTAACTATGAAGTTGCTCAGTTTTCTCACCTGCAAAATGGGTTCATGCTAAAATTATTTCTAAGTTCCCTTTAGTTCTGACATTCGATGATGCTCTAATTGTGAGATTGCTTAACTTGAAAGAGGTCCGTAGCTTCAGGAGAAAAGGAAATGCTAATCTATATATAATGTGTGATTAACTGGGCCATGAAAGTACATTCAGAATCACTGAAGGTTCAGATAACTTCTGGATAAGATTCACTATTAAGAGAAACTATGTTTGACCTGGGTCTGAAAGGACCACCCCAACGCCCTAACTGCCTGAGGTTGGCCTCTGAGCCTTCAGGCTAAGAAAGGGATGGGAGGGGTCAGTTTTGGGGTGAGGAGAAAGCCGTTTTCATGTTCTTAAAAGTCTCCTATTTCTGACCTCTGGCTTCCCCACCCCCCAAGTTCTGATTGGGTGGAGGGGAGAGCCCCACTTCTTGAATGCTGTGAAAACTGCCCACTCAACATTCCAGTATCCCAGACAAGAGTCCCATTCCTCTCAAATGTCTCCCCAGTTCCCAATCCCTGACTCAAGAGAAGTGTTGGAGGATGAGAGGCGGTCGCTGTCCTGTCCCCAACACCAGCCCTTCGTCCTGCCATGTTGAGGTTGCTGAAGTGTCTACGATTTTGTGTGACTTCCCTCTCCCTCGCCCCTTACAAACTCAATCTATCCTCAAGTCCTACTCATCCTACTTCCTAAATATCTCTAGAATCCAGCTCCTCTGGCCACCCCAAATGCCACTATTCTAGTTGCCACCATCCTCTCTTTTGGATACAACAGCCTCCCAAGAAGCTGGAGCTTCCTGCCTCAGCCCTGCCCAACTGATTCTCCACACTGGCTGGAGTGAGCTGATGCAAAGCTGATCTGAAAACCCACCAAGGGCTCAAGGGGCCTCAGAAACCTTCATGAGCTGGGTCCCTGCCCAACCCCCCTTCTTCCTTGACATTCCATGGCCCCTGTCCCATCCCTCTCCAACCTGCCCCACTCTCCTTGTGCTCTAAACTCCAGTCAAATTTGGCTTTATTCAATGGTCTAAACTAAGTTACCTCTGAGTGTTTGCACACGCTGTTCTCTCTGGAAAACTTTCCCCCTCATCACTATCTTTCTACAGGGAGAACTTGGGCTCTGCACTGAGCTCTGTTATTCATCATTTCCTGAAGGAAGGCTTGCCTTGACCTTTCCAGAGTAGCTGTCAGTCTTCCCCTACCAGACTGGAAGCTTTGCACTAGCAACCAGGTCTGCCTCCTTATTTACTATATTCCAGGCACCAGGGACGTGCTAGCCAAAAATGGGGGGCAGGTGGGGGGGGCACTCAATAAATATTTGTTGAATGAATGAATGAATGAACGAATGAATGAAAGGCCTCGGTCAGATCAAGGTGGCTAGTCAGAGCTCTATAAGAGTGTTCCTAGGCCTGCTGAGCTTTGCACAGCAAAGGGTTTGGGACTGAGGGCCCGTAGAGTAGTTGCTTTAGCCAAGCACACTGCCTCCAAGGGAGCCCCAGCTGCCTCTGCGCCTGCTTTGTGCACTCCAGAGCAGACAGAGGCCAGGTCTCCCAGGCAAACTGAGCCCCTTGCGGGAGGCCCCACCAGTATTCATAATACTCCAGTGCACTTCCCAACCCTGTTCCCGCTTTGTTGGGTGACCCTGAGCCTGTTCCTGGAGTTTTTGGAAAAGCGGAAGATGGTGGGCACAACTATTCCCAAATCCCCTGGGCTACAGAGGACAGGCGCCTATCAGGCACATCCCCACCCTCTTCACCTGACAACCTTGGGCCCCCGCATACCCCTGGGCGAGCCGCCTAGACCCTGCCCCCAGGTGGCCTCCTGCCAGGTCCGCAGTCAGGCTACAAAGGGGCGTGTCTCTGTAGAAAGAGAAGGGGTCCTAACAGTTCCCCGCACTTTCCCACCCGCTGTTTGGGTTTTTCTGGAGATGGGCTTGGGGCTGGCAGGCGAAGGCTCCTCCCCCCCGCCCCCCCTCCCGCCATCCCTGCTCCCTCCCACGTGGCCTGGCTGAGTCTCTCTGGAAAGCCGCAGCAGCTGGAGAGAAATCCCCCTCCCCACCCCCACCTCCAAGTCCCTCCCCGACTCGCCCCGGACACATCCTCAGCTCTCCTCTCCGCAGAGACGGCACGAACTGGGCGAACAAAGCGGGCAGCCCATCCCCTCCTCAGCCCACTTACCTTTCCCATGGGCCACCTCCAAACGCACACAAGACAGAAAGCTTGAGGGTTGGGGGCGCAAGAAGGAGCCCTAAGCATAGAGACTCGGGACTCCGTCTCCCCATTCCCAACCCTTTCTCCAGTGTGGACAACTCTGACTTTTCTCCCCACCCCGCACTGAGGTGTGGAGGGGGTTTGGAGGAGGCCTTGCGGACCTCGTACACGCTTTCCTGGTCTGTCCCTGGGGGGGTGGGGCAGGAGTGACACGCGTCCCATCCCGAGAACGAGTGTTGGATACGTCCACGAAAGCAACTGGTTTCCTGCCTCCTCCCACAGCCCACTCCGGGCCATGGGTTTGGGGAGTAACACTCCCTCACACACACAACAGCCCCAGGGACCACACCTACTGGGCAAAGTTGAGTGTTTTACCACCACTAACCCCAGTCAATCCGAAATTTCCTGCTCTGTCCCCCGACCATGGGCAAGGACACTCCCCCAAAACCAAGGCCAAATATCAGCTCAATCCCATAAACACAATTACACACAGTCTCGACACAAATGGAGGTGCAGATGCACACTCCCACAGCCCTCCTCTTTCACACACTCTCTCAACCCCGAGACACGCGCGGGCAAGGCAGAGCCCGCCGCGCGCAAGCCGCCAACACCGCAGCCACGGCCCAGCGATGCTACGCCGCGACCGAGGCACGCACTGCGGACACGTACGCCCGCAGAAGCCCCCTCCCCGTCCCCCGCACGCGCGCGCACACACTCAATCCCCACCCCGCAGACCAGGGACACACACCCCCTGCGGACAAGTAAGAGCCGCAGACGCCCCCGGCTGCAGTTCGCGGACCCCCAAGCGCGAGCATCACAGGGACAAGGACGTGCAGCCCGCGCCCCACGACCCCCGCACTCGCTCCGGACCCGGGACACACGCCAGCCCCGCAGCCCCGCGCAGCCCCGGGAGCGGGCGCAGCGACACACCGCATCCGCTCCCGCCACG
>NW_017731460.1:153228-157989 GCF_001890085.2 Hipposideros armiger
CTCGGGGGCCCGGGCCCGAGCGGGGGCCGGCGCGGGGGCCGGGGCTGCCGCCGCCTCGCCCGCCCCTCCATCGCCATCTTGGGCGAGCAGCCGAGGCGGGGGCGCTTAGCGAGTGCGGCAGCCCAGGCCCCGCCGGGGACCCCGGGCCGGGGCACAGTGACCCTACACCGCGCTGGGCTCCGCTTTGCTTGCGTCTGCGCTCCGGTGTCTCACCCTCGCCGGGTCGCCTTGAGCCCCTGTTGGGCCGCTTGTTTCTAGGTCTATTTGTCTCAGTCTCCCGGTCTCTGAGTCCACGGGTCTCTCTGCCTTGGTGTCTGCGTTTCTTTCCCTGTCCCTGCCTCAGGGTCTCCTCCATCTCGGTTCCAGGGTGAATGGAGGCAGATTCAAGCCTTCTTCTGTGTCCCCATGGACCCGTCTTGCCTTTGGAGTCCAGTCCATTCCAGCTGAGGTCCCGTACTCAGCTTCTCCACAGGCTGCACCACCAGATCCACTGAGGACATGACAGTTCCCTCTTCACCCGCATTTCCTTTGCCATTCCAAGCTGAGGGCTTCTCTTGGCCTCCTTCCCCTGCTCATGCAATAACCAATCCAGGCTGGGCATTTAGTCTACCCCAAGCACTTCCACATTGCAACCCTGGGGGAAGCCAGGAAGGTTTGATTGCTTCCATTTTACACACAGGGAAACTGAGGCTGGAGGAGGTGAAGACTTGCCTAAGGACATGAGGCCAGGGCGCAGCAGATGCAGAACCAGAGCCCTGGTTTTCTGACTCCAGGGGGTCAGTTCCCACTCATTCTTCAACTGTGTCTTCTCTGTCCTAGCCAGACTGGTTGCCTCAGTATTCCACAAATATTTCTTGTTCTAAAGCCAGGGATTCAATCTTCAGGCTAGAGCGGGGAGAGGAGTACAGATTAAATGACCTATTTAAGGTCCCTCCCAAAACCAACATGCCATGGTTCTTTATTCCCTATGTCTCCAGCATTCCCATGACTTTTGTCTCTACCTGGTAGGTGCCTTACCCATCTGTTGCTAGTTGACCCTTAATAATGACCTGTACTTTGCAGATCTAACAGGATCTGGCATTTATGCATTCATTGCCAGGCCCATTAGCACTATGTGACTTAGCTGACTACTTCCACTTGCTTCTCTGAGTGATGTCATCTGGTCATTAAAGCTTTAAGTGACATCTTTATACTGAAGATGCCCAAATTTATACCTCCAGGCTGGACCATCTCCCCTGAACCCCAGACTTATCCAGCTACCTGCTCAACATTTTCATTGGCAATCTAATAGGTGTCTCAAATTTAATATGTCCAAAATTGAGCTCTGATATTCCCTATTAAAACTGCCCTTCCCACGGTTTCCTCCATCTCAGTTCCTAGCAGCTCCATCCTTCCTGTTGCTCAGGTCAAAACCTTTGGAGTCATCCTTGACCCTTCACTTTCACATCTTTCACACTCCATCTTCCCCCACCACCTTGATCCAAACACCATCACCTCTCACGTGTGTTGTTGCCATAGCCTCCTCAGTAGTCTCCGTATTTCTGCTGTCCCCCTTCAGTCTTTTCTCAATACAGCATCAAGAGTGATTCTGTTCAAATGTGAATGAGATCATGTCACTTCTCTGCTCAAAACCCACCACAACCTCCTATCTCCGAGCAAAAGCCAAAGTTCTTATGATAAGTCCTGTCTGATCTGGAGGCCTGTTTTACCTCTCTGACCTCACCTCCCCTTTGCTCACCACCTCTCCAGCCACACCAGCCTTCTGGCTGTAACTTGATCATGACCAGCCCCCTCCCTCTTGCCTCTAGACCTTTGTCCAGCTAGTGCAGGTCTGGAACTCTGTCCTCCCACTCCTCTGGTCCTCACAACTTCCCCTAGTCTCCCTATCCCGCTTCTTTCTGACATGCTCTACATTTTACTTATTTTATTTACAGTCTGTCTCTCTCCCCTCCCCCCAACTAGAATATGGGCTTCATGAGGACAGGGATTTTTGTCTGTTAGGTTCACTGCTGAATTCGAAGCAGCTAGGCCAGTATCTGGCACTTTGTAGGTGCCAAGGGCCAGGGTGAAAGATACAAGTCACTGCCCACAGGGACAATAGTGTCCTAAGTGGCATGGGGTGGCAGGGAGGATAGGAGCAAGAGGAGGGACTAACTGTGGGTGTGGTGGTGGTGGTGGGGTGTTGAGGAAGAAGACTTCACAGAACTGTTGATGGTTGTAGATGTTTGATCTGGGTCTTGACAATCTAAGGAGGGTAGAATGGACAGGGGTGGAGGGAAGAAACACCCTCTGCTGAGGCCCTGTGGTGTGAGAGACAGGAAGTGTTCTGGACGTGACAGAGCCAATAATTAACTGTACAGATATTCATGGACCACCTGTGATGGGTCAGGCCCTGCTCTGGGCACTGGGAACACAGTGTTGAACACAGTGTTGAATGTGATGGTTCTTGCCTGCGTGGCACTTGCCCTAGTGAGGGAAACAGAGACATGCACACAGGCAACTATAATACTGTGTGATAGATGCTTTGATGGGAAACAGGGAGGAGGGGCACCCTGGCCAGACTTAGTGGGAAGCTGGGAAAGCTTCTGGAGAAAACAAATACCTGAGCCCAGTGTAAGCAGAATGTAAGAGGTGTGAACTGGGCAGGGGTGGGAGAGGAAGCCAAACAGAGAGGCTGGGGCCAGGTGGGGAAGGCCTTGTATGTTGCCTAGAAGGCAGTTGATGATTTGGCTGTCAATTGAATGCATAAATGAACAGGGTGTTGCCACATAAAGAGTGTTGCTAATTCCACAAGCCACAGACAAAAATCCAATCAATTTCTCTGTATTCTTATCTCAGCACACAGGTGGGGAGTAGGTGTGAGGTGGGAGTAGGCCCAGGCCAGCCAAATCCAGTGCAATAAATAAGAGCCATGGTTCTTGTCCTGCCTCTACTACCGATTTGTTATGTGTCTTTGGGCAACTTCTTTTCTCTCCCTGGGCCTCAACTTCATCAGTGAGAAAAATAAGAGGGCTGGAATATGATGTATATTTCTAAGTAGGTGTTCCAAAGAGTTCACACTCTTTTTTTTCAATTACAGTTGACATTCAGTTTCAACATGGCTTTTTTTTTTTTTTTCCCCCTCCAGGATTTTATTGGGGAATTGGGGAAGGGGAACAGACAAGTTGCTGTCCTTTTGTTCTTCAGTCTAGTTGTGGAGGACGTCGCTTCTCTGGCCCATGTTGGTATTATCATTGCACTCTTCCCAGGTGAGGCAGTCGCTTCCCGGCTATTGGACGGCTGCTCATGGCCACTCATGAAAGTGCACGCCCGCTGCCGGCCAGCCCCACTGCAGCCTACGACTCACAGCGGTCCAGCTCCAGGTCGAGCTGTTGTTCACCATCTCAGCTGTAGAGGGCGCAGCGTCACTGGCCCTCATGTGGGATCCAAACCTGGCCTCTGCTGCTCACAGCTGGCATCCCAAGCCCATTCCTAACCAACACAGCTACTTGGCCGGCCCAAGAGTTCACACTCTTAAAAGTGGATATGGCACTCATTTTAATTTTTTTCTTTTTAAATCAATCATTTATAATATTCTATTATTTTGCTTTTCAGATGGTACCATGGAATGCCTCCTAATGAGTATGGAGTGTTCATGGGTAGAGGGCCGTGGAGGGCTGATTAACACGCTCAGGTGAACATCATTTGCCACTGTCCTGGCTTTCACCATTAAACAGCTCAAATTGTTTTCCATCTTAGTTATTTATATGTTGAATTTATAGCCATGTTAGACCATGAGAAACATATGACAGGAAGTATGAGGAGCACTGATGGCTAAACTACAAAAATCTGATGCTGAAGAGAAAGTGATAATTTTGCAAATTTGCCTCAAGTTGATCGTCATTGGAAAAGAATGTTATAATCTTCTAATCAAGTCATTCAAAAGTCAATATTTAAAAAAAAAATCTAGTGATAATTCAGTCTAATTTGGCTTTTTGTTTACTAGAAAGGCAGACTGATTGTATCTACAATGTTATTTGTGGAGAAGTACTTCCCAATAGATATAAAACCTTGTATTTCACATTTCAGAAATAAAACTAAAACATTTTAAAGGGTTTGTTTTTAAAATTTTATTGTAGCACAAAATGCAATCATATCATGAAAACAGTTTTTGTCTGTTTTTTATCCTATGGTTAAATTTCGATGTACCTTTGGTCTCCAAATTTAACATAGTTTTTTTGTTGTTGTTGACAAATCATGTTTGTTTTTTTGAAATTAACTTAAAATGAGTACACATCACTTCTTCAATGGGAAAGAGGGTTTTTTAAATTGTCAATTTAATTAAATATATTAAAATTACCTTCAATTAGTAATGTATTGTTACAATTTTTTTTCCCTCTTAATGTAACTTCTTTGACACAGTTCTAAGACAGAAATAACATCTTGGGGACAGGTCAAAGTAGGGGTCTAGAGACTGGGAAAGGGCTAGAGGACTGCAGGTTCCATTGGTTTGACCAGATAGATGGGCTGTTATTAAATAAAGGGAACACGGGGTTGGAGGGGGGAGTGCAGGGAGTGAGACAGGAGATGGAAGTTAAATCGCTTTTTTAAAATGTTGGGTGGGAGGTGCCTGCATGGCATCCAAGTGAAAATGTTAAAGCACCGGAAATGGCTTTAATCTGAGGAAAGAGATCAGAACCGGAGAAATTATTTTGTGAGTTGGTACTTCTCCTATCAGAACATCTAACACGCGTTATTATACTATTTTTGTTATATATATAT
>NW_017731460.1:158003-175929 GCF_001890085.2 Hipposideros armiger
TATATATATATATATATATATATATATATATATATATTAAATTGGGAATTAGGGGAGGGGAACAGCTTTGGGGAATTGGGGAAGGGGAACAGACAAGTTGCTGTCCTTTTGTTCTTAGTCTAGTTGTGGAGGATGTCGCTTCACTGGCCCATGTTGGTATTATCATTGTGCTCTTCCTGGGTGAGGCAGTCGCTCACCGGCGATTGGACGGCCGCTCATGACGGCTCATGGCAGCTCATGAAAGCTCATGCCTGCTGCTGGCCAGCCCCACTGTAGCCTATGCCGTCGCTGAGGACTCAGGGCAGCCCAGCTCCAGGTCGAGCTGTTGTTCACCATCTTAGCTGTAGAGGGCGCAGTGTCACTGGTCCTCATATGTGGGATCCGAACTGGGACCCTGCTGCTCAGAGCTGGCATCCCAAGTCAACTCCTAACCAATGTGCCACTCGGCCGGCCCTATACTACTTTTTATTAAATTGTTTGGCTCTACTGTTGTTGCAGTAGAGCCAAACTTATTAAATTGTTTATTAATTAAATAAATAAACAATTTATTAAATTGTTGCAGCAGGGTGAAGTGTGTCTTGCTCACTCTTGTGTTCCTCTCATCTAGCACAGTGCACAGCATTTAGTAAGATCCCAATGCTTGCTTTTCAGATGAATGGTTAAAAAAAGTTACTCTTTTATCATATGTCATGCAAAAATGATGAAGGTTTTAGATCACTAAGGGAGTTTTCAAGATAGAGAACTTACTATGAAAAAGTTTTGAGCATCAAACAATGTTGGGAAGCACTTGTCTGGGTAATCTCTAAACATCTTGGTAGGCTCTGTGACTCTAAATCAAGAATTTATGGCCCACTTGCTCTGTAGGACCAGCAATGGGGAGCTGTGGCACTCATGTCATTCTAGAATAGATAGCGGAACCCACCATGGTGTGGTTTAAAAATGTGTACAAGTTCTTTGACACTCCTTCCTTCAACAAGTGAAGTCTACTCCCCCTGCCTTTGAATCCAGGCTGGCCTTTGCAACTCATTTCTGAAGGATAGAATGTGGTGGAGGTGATACTGCGTGGCTTCTGAGGTTTGTTATACAAGAAGCTTGTCATACAAGCTCTCACCTGACTTTCTCTGGGGTACATGCACCTTTGGAGCCCCGAGTCGCCATGGAAGGAATCTGGCCACCTTGAAGCTGCTGCACTGGGGAGACCATGTGGGGGATCACATGGAGAGAGGTGGGTGGAATCCCAGCTGTTCCAGCCCAGGAGCCAAATGTGTCAGTGCCACCTTCCCAGTGTCCAGCCCAGCCACTGTCTGACTGCAGCCACACAGGAGACCCCGAGCCCAGCTAACCCCAGCACTGTGAGCGATGGCAGTAATAACAAATGGTGGTTGTTGTTTTACACCACTATGTTTGGGGTGGTTTGGTATATAGCGCTAGATAACCAGAACAACTGCTGGAGTCTTCACTGGGTTGGGTTCACTCTTAGAACCACTCACTACCCTCCTATTCATCCCCCTTTAAGGAAGATATGTTTATAATATCTTCACCCATTATATTCAAAACTATCTCCCACACTGGGCCTCGGCTCAAACCCTCTGAGCCAATGAGATGGGTCTCCTCTCACTCTGGGATGCTTTTCCGCCTCTTTCTGATCATCAAATTGCTATACAATTTGTGGAATTATGGGATATTTATATTTTCTTCTTTGTGCTTTTCTATGTTTTTTCCAAATTACCTATTTTATAGTGAATACATATTACTTTTGTAATTAGAAATAGGACATATAATGTAGAGAGGAAAAAATACATATAATCTTCAGTTTGGGATGATGAAAAAGTTCTGGAAATAAATAGTGGTGATGGTTGCACAACAGTGTGAGTGTGCTTAATGCCACTGAACCATACACTTAAAATGGCTAAAATTGTAAATTTTATGTCATGTATATTTTACCACAATAGAAACAACATATACAATCCCTTAAAACTCATGTCCCAGCTCCCTCAAGGTGACCATCAGTCCTCATTCACCAGTCTGTACCGCTTAGTTGACACTGGGTTATTTCTGCCTCGTACTGCAGTGTCTTCACTTATGTAATCCATAGGTCTCAGTCTTGTATCTCAGATAACACTAGAACTTCCTGGAGGGCAGAAACTGACATTCTACAGGTGGTCATGCCTATAGACCCTTATAAGGCAATTGCCTGGAAAGCAGAACACATCTCCTGAGGAATCAGCGCTACAAACGATGGCTGTGTTCTCATACTAGCCAATTAAAACCAACTGAACTCATTAAATATCTGAAATGTTGTATATTGGCAATAAAAATATATTGCAGTAAAACATTAGAAATTAAAACAAAAAAATCAGTGGAAAGGCTGACAAGTTTGGGATTGAATTAGTAATAAATATATACACTAAAAATGACGGTTATTAACTACGTAAAACAGAAAGTCCTGCAGAATGACAATGATTAAAAGTTTATTACGTGACATCGCTGAACACAATTTACATAGTCATAATGATGTAAACACTGAATATTGGTCTAAGTAAAATGACAATAGAACTATATTAAAAAAGATGACGGAGGTGGTAAGTGTGTGTGTTGGGTGGAAATGGGAGGGAAACCAGATAAATTTTAATCTTTCATAGTGGAATGCCACTAGATATTGCATAAAAACTGAAAAAAAAGTCACAGAATAACATTATATAAACATGCTATTTAGAGATTTGTTTTAGAACTTGACTCCTTAAGCTATGTGCTTGTGTAACCATAATAAATTAAAACTATAAAACCAAACCAAACCCGTGACGCAGGTCTGTGTTGTTCACGGATGCCCTCCGGCCCCGCACTGTCCATCCTCAGCTTTCTAGCCAGACTGTTCCCATCGCCGTTTTGCTGTGTCCACCAGCCAGCTCCTGCCAGGAACCACTGCTTCCCAACACCCACCTCTTCTCAAGGCCAGCCTGCCCACAAGCCTGGGATTCCAATGGCTCCTTTCTGGCCCCCCTTGATGAGGGCCCCTGTGTATACATCCAGCACAGTGAGCTGTGAGCTGCTCTCTCTGGGTCTTGGATACTCTGTCTACAGCTGGACACAGCGATCACGGCAGGATGGGCACACTACCTTCAGCAGAACTGAAAGGTGATGCAGGTCACCTTGTCCACCCCTCTGTGGAAGCTGCAAGCCCGCCTGCTGGAGACTGTGCCCTCCCAGGCCCCTGCAGGCCAGGGTCCTCCCTCTAGGCCTGTCCTACCCAACAGCCTTCTTTCTTCCTCCTCACTTTCCCCATGAAAGTATGTCTACCCCATGGCCTGACCTCTCCTCTCTGGCCTCACAAACTACCATATTTCCCCATGTATTAGATGTACCCTTTTTCAAAAAATTTGGGGTCTAAAAACTGGGTGCATCTTATACAGTGGTTGTAGATTTTTTTACTTGCATTTCCCGCAAGTGATGAGGAGTTTGTATGAATTTTATGATGAATAAAACTTGAGTTCAATAACTTTATGTAATACATTTTTTTCACATTTCAGGCCCCAAAATTAAGGTGCGTCTTATACATGGGGAAATACCGGTAAGCCAGTTGAGGTGAAGCAAGCAGAAGAGATTGGGGGGGTGGGGAGGGGGTGGAGAAGATGCACAACCCCCTTGGCTCCCGTTATTCAAGGCCCTTCATACTCTATCCCTAGCAATCCCACCTTTTCCTGTCATTTTCCCCAACCCCTATTCAGGTTCCCGCCTCCCAGTGTGCCAGCTCCCTTCCCACCCCCAATCACCTAATATCTGTGTGTCAAGTATTCTCGTTGCCTGGAGTGACTTCCTCAGGCCTGGAGAAACTCATTCCTTAACACCTAATTCAAATGCCACCTCCTTAGTGCAGCCTTCCCTGACCATCCTCTTTCCCAGTGCCCAGAGAAAATAACAGCTCATGTTTGTTGAGGGCTGTGTGTCAAATACGAGGAGCTTTGCACGTGTTTTCTCATATTGAAGCTCATAGTAACTCCATGAAATATTCCCATCATTAGCTCTAGGTTTTAGAAGAGGAAGCTGAAGCACAGAGAGGTTAGGCAACCTGCCCAAGATCACACTGTAGGAAATGGTTCAGGAAACAGGACAGTAGGCTCTCCGGATCAAAGCCCACACTCCTAACTGCTGTTCAGCTGTGCCTCCCGGGGACTCACACAGCGCTCAACATGGCTCTCTGCACTGACCCTCTTTCATTGACATGTCCATCTCCACTTCTGGATGTGTCTGACTCCTCTGAGCATCCCCGGATCCCTAGATCCCTCAGCCTGAGCCAGGCCCATGGCAGCTGCTCAATTCCTGTTGCTTGCTAATGGATGAGTGACGCCAGGATTAGCATTCCACTTCTGCACTGTGACCTTGGGCATACAACCTCTCTGAGCTCTAATTTCATTCTCTGGGTGGTGGTGGGTGGGGGGAATGTAGGAGGAACAATAATACTCCCTAACCCATGTTTCCTAGCTTATAGCAAAGAGCAAATTGAACACGATTCTGTAATGAGGAAATATTCTGTAAGAAATGGGACACTGACCACACAAATGTTGGCAGTTGGTATTCAGAGGGAAATGCATCTCCTGTTCACAGGTAAAACATTATGCCTAACAAGGGCCTTACAGTTAATGACCCCTTTATTCCGATGTGCAATCCTGGAAGATCAGCCCTTGGTCAGGCAGGTGCGAAGTATCCGAAGCCAACGCAGAGTCCAGTCGCCCCCCGGTGGAGGCTTCTGTACCCACCCTCCCTTGCTCATGTCCCAGAACCTGCTGTTCTCCCAAGATCCCTGGGGTGGGTCATGTTCTTCTTCCCACCCAGCATTTATCTTCTCCCCAGGACTTGGGCCTGACAGCTCAGGTCCTGGAGAACAGACCGCTCCTGCTGGCCCAGCACTTCTTCGAGGGGGTGGGGTCAGTTCCACGGCAGGAGTGCCAACTTGAACTTCATAAATCATTTCCAAGCCCCTATCCTATGCCAGGTCTGTGTTCGGCACTTTGACCTCACCACAACTCTGTGAAGGAAGTATTAATACGCCGCTTTAGAGTCCAAGGTTAGAGGAGTAAAGGGCTTGATCAAGATTACATCTGCTGGACTTGAACCCAAGTCTATCAGATTCGAAATTCTCTAGTCTTTCCCATGCTCCCCCTTCTTTCTCTGGGCAAGTTCATTGAGAGTCCTATCCAAGACCCACCCAGTACATGCTTTCTCAGCATGAACTCAGTCCCTGAAGGAACTCGGATTTCAGGCAAATACCGTATTTCCTTGATTCTAACGTATGTTCTTATTCACATTTTTATATTTCTGATCTCAGGATCTTACAAATGGCAACATCTTAGACTTCAGAAAATTTAGTAGTTATTCTAGTGTCTGCATTCCAGTGTCTCTGTTCAGCTACCAACTAGTCTTGTGCCTGTGGGGAAGTCAGCTTACCTGCCTGTACCTCAGGGAGTGTCCTCAGCCTGACTTTTGATACCAGCTCTGCCACTTGACAGCTCAGTGGGTTTGCAGTCTTCTCTAGGCCTGTTTCCCCATTTGTAAAATGATGGGAGTGGTCACTGATTTCTGACCTCTTTTTTGAAGCTGCAGAACATGTGTCCCCAATCATATAGAAGTAAAAAGCTGAGCTGCTCTGGGTGAAGTAAGAACTCTGTGGTTACCTGGCAGCAGCCTCGGCTCCCTTACTTTGGCAGATTCTTTTGCTGAACTCTGGTTTGGGAGGACATTGCTCTGGGAAGCTAGAAGACCTGGGCTCAAGCTTGGACTCTCTTTAGGCAGCTGGAATGGCTGTGGCATAATCACTTCCGGATTCTGGCCTCAGCTTCTCATTCATAAAGTAAAGCAGCAGATGAGATGATATCTAAGTCTGTTTTGGTTCTAACACTCCATAAATACAGTCTTCCGTTGCTCCACCGCTCAAGCTCTTTACTCTGGCTGCACATTAAGATCACCTAGGGAGCTTATATTAAAAAAATAAATAAATAAAAGATGGCAGACCTACTTCCCAACCCCCATGCTGATTAATTGATCCCAGGAGGGATATGGACATCAGTGTATTTAAAAGCTCCCCAGGCAGTTGTGATAGAAATCAGGGCTGAGAAGCACCACTCCTCCTGGCCTAAAGCCTCTGTGGAAGACAAAGAATAAAAATTTCAACATTTCAAAGGAGTCGTCCTAAAAGCTTAAATTAGGGCAAATTTGGTTTCTTTTGCAGTCTTACAAATGAATTGGTAGACAGGTACCTAGGAACCTGTAATCTCAGTCAGACAACCCTAAATAAGGGAGGTCAAAAATTTTTTTCATTTGAAAATTTTTTGGTACTCAAGTACCTGATAAGGGATTCCTACATGTCTGACTCTGTAGTAGGTATGATGGGGAGAATTAACCAAGTGTAATACAATGCCTACTCAGTCTGTAATTTAAATGGAGAAACAAAACCAGGGGCAAACAGTATGGTATAAAATTAAGTGCTAAATCTGAGATAACTTTTATTGAGTACTTTTATTGCATGCCAGGCACCAAAGCCTTTATAGTATAATAAATGAACTTAATCCTTACAACAATCCACTGAGGAGGGTTGTTATTATTCCTACTTCACACCTAAGGAAACTGAGGGTCAGAATGTTATGTAAACATGCCCAGGCCCATAAAGCTAGCAAGTAACAGAGGCAAGTGTAGAAGCCAGGCTCCAAAGCTAGTGTTGGTACCACTTGCCATGTCTCCTGTCTCAGGTGGGATTAGCATGTGTTCTACTAATTGAAAGAGGAAACCCTCAGGATGCCTGTGGGTGAGTGAAGAGCCCAGGCGAGGGAAAGCGAGGGGAGGTCAGGTCGGGTGACACAGGCTTGAAGGTCAGACACAATTTAGGGAAAGAGAATTTATCGTGCCTTTAAAAAAGTGGCTGTGTCCTACCGGGTGTGCTAGTGAGGCGGGAGATGAAGTTGGTCCTGAGAACCTACTGAGAGCAAGGGCTGTGTTCTCTTCATCCATCTTTGTTTTCTCACAGGCCTGGCACATGGATGCTACTAAATATTTGGTGGATGAAAAATTGAGAACTGCTTCTTTGAAGTCATTTGGAATTCTTAATCTTCACTTCCACCTCAGGCTAGTTGGAGAGGTGCTGCTGTTACCCAGCATGACATTATAGGCCCTAGGCTGAGGCAGGAAGAGCAACAGGAATGAGGAGGCATGGGGAGTTGCTATAATGCAAAGCAATTACGGGTCAAGGCAACACATCAAGTGCCCAACTGAACTACAGACAGTAGCATTCACGTGATGCTTAGGTAGGCAACTATGACCACATATATGGCCAGAAACCAAGCCAACGTGAAGGATTCACTTTATAGAAGGGCAGAGTGGTCTCTAGAACCTATCTGGCCAGAGGCCTTCCCTGCAAAGAATGGTCACCTGTGGAGTAGAATGTTAAAAATAAACTATACCACTTCTGTAGGGTGCTTTTCCAGTAAAGATCCGAAAGGGTGGAGAAAATTCCTGGAACTGGCTAAGGACAACCATCCTGGCTAATTGCTTCCCCAAACTTCTATTTCAAGAACTCAAATCTGGGAGCCAATTTAGAGAGCATCTTTCAGTAAGGAGCACACAGCAAACTCAATCTCATTGCCTGTGTTAGAGCTGAATCCCATATAATCCATTTCAATGGGAATGCAATCTCTTCCAGGGAGGCAGGGCCAGGGCACCAGATCTGTGGACAGGGCTAGGCTGATGAACATTTAAATCCTGGTAATTCCCCAAATCACTCCAAGCCCAAAATAAAATTATGGTTATGGGATTCTCATACTGCAGCTGTTTCAATTCTGCTCCCCCTGCAAAGCACCAAGGGATCAGTTTCCTCATAACCACCAATGGGTGAGGTTAGGCCCAAGGCAAGTCCAAGGTCTTTAAACCATAGCACTTGCTCTGACTCTGGAGCACTGGAATCCTAGAGCCAGTCTGCACCTCAGCAGTCTCTGCAGGATGCTTATGATCAGGTCGAAAGCTGACTTTTGATTAGCAATAAATCCAGGCTGAATTAAAGAGACCAAGGTAGTCTATAAGTGTCCCAATCAAAGAGCCATAAATAGGGCCGGCTGAGTGGCGCGATGATTAAGAACTGGCTTGGGAAGCCAGAGGGCCCCGGTTCGGATCCCACATATGAGGGCCAGTGACACTGCCCTCCACAGCTAAGATGCTGAACAACAGCTCAACCTGGAGCTGGGAAGCCATGAGTTGCCGGTGGCGTAGGCTGCAGCCCCTGTGGCAGTGGGTTGCCATGAGCTACCGTGTGTAGCCAGCAGCCAGCGTGAGCGGCCTTCCAGAAGCCGGCGACTGATCTGCCTCGCCCGGGAAGGGCGCAATGATGGTGCCAACTTGGGCCAGTGAAGCAACGTCCTCCACTAGACTGAAGAACAAAACGACAGCAACGTGTCTGTTCCCCTTCCCCCAATTCCCCAGCACTGTTCCCATCCCCCCAATTCCCCAATAAAAATCTTAAAAAAAAAAAAGAGCCATAAATAGATTGTAGGTATTCTGAAATATTAATCTCTTTAGAGCTTGGGTGGGCCTGGCTGGTCACTTCTGGCTGCAAACAGCCTCAACAGGTTAACCCCCTCAGGGTACATCAGGTTATCCCAGTGTCATACAAATGTCTTTTTTTGTCATGAGGTGAAAAGGTTAGGAAGCACTGCTCTACAGAATTACCATGTTAAAGCTCATTTTTATTCCAAATAATTTCTGTATACAAATGAAAAGTTTAAGACCCTAATACATAATACAGCAGTTGTTCTTTTTTAGATCATTATCCCTTTGAAAATCTGATCAAGCCAAAGCCCTTCTCCCCAGGATGCACCACCACACATTCATGCAATGTTTTGCACAGAACTTCAGAGTTATAGAATCCAGATTGAGTGTCTGTTTTGGAAAGATTATCATATGAACTCAAATATACTAATTTTAGAGTTCATCTGCTTCTTTCCCCCTACCCTTTTTCTAGTACAGCTTCAAGACACGAGAATTGTCGAAGAAACCTCTTAAAAGTGTTGTAATGAACTCCCTTGAAATTTCCTGGGTAACAAGCAGAAACCACTATCCACTCCAAGTGGCATTCCCAAGAAACTCCCAGTTGCTCAGGGAAGCTATGCTAATCATTAGCTCCATGCACCACCTGCCCTTGCAGTACCAACTGCTGGGTGTTGGGAACTCCTTGCAGGTACAAAGCGATCTCTGCACACCTCCCTTTGGGTTTGGATGCATTTTTGGTTAGTGTTTATAGTACTAGAAACCCCATGTAATCACCTTGCAGTCTCCCTTCTCCGTTGCAAGCACGACCTTTTTCATGTATATTAATCATGGCACCCTTGCCACTAGTCAAGGGAAGACTGTATAAATGGGGAATAGGGGAAAAAGGAACACTTACATCAATTAATTTTAGCAGCATCTTTATTGCAACAAAGAACCTGTAATAAAACGCAACAAAACTAATGTTTCGCTTTACATGATTAAAAGCTATGTAGCTGAAAATGAGAAAACCCATAAACTTACTGGTGTGAGACATGCAATTCTTTTTATACAAGTCAATGCTTAAAACAGCAGGCACTTTATGTTCTAAAATTAAAGACCTGAACTCCAATTGTGCTGAATACAACATAAATTTGTATTTGGGTTATTTAAAAACAAACATACAAACACTACTTTTTCTGTCTGTGAGGGACTTCTGAAATGATTACCTAGAGCTGTCTCTTGACAAAGTAAGAAAAGCAGGAACCAGCACCTTGCACTAACACTTCTCCATATTTTAGGCTGCGAGATGGATAGATGAGGTTGGGAGGGGCTGGGAGGGTGAAGTCAGGGAAGTTTCCTTATTCCTTTATGTCTGCTGGGAATGGACGCTCACCTTACATGTCTTAGTTTAGATAGGGCCATGTCTCTTTTCTTACTTCAAATAGCTATGAATTGGGCTCCCAGGCTTAAGCAAGCACTACTCTATATCCCAATCCTCAAATCTCCACACTACACCAAGGAAAGACATATTTAGTATAACAATTTTAATTAACTTCAGAATGTCATATACTAATTAGAAGTACTGCTTCATTAATAAGCATGCTTAGCATTTACTTTAGAATGGAAAAATTAACCATTTTATGTTATATTCAAAATGTTTCATAGGAATATATTAATAAATACTTTTTAAAAATTTGCCTTTTCTACATATCATTTAACTACCATGAGTCAGGACATCTGGATGGAGTCTAGTACCAACTGAACACTAACTGGCTGTGTGGCCATGGGTATATTTCCTTCTCTCTCTAATATATAGGTTCCTCCTCTAACAAATGAGAACATTAGATTATATCCAAGATATAATAGCTTAAAAATGTATGATTCTATAATAATGAGAGATCTTATAGGAATCATTCCACCTAAAGAGAGAACGATGTTACAGAGAGGCGTGATACCAACCTTCTGTAAGAAATAAAACAAGTAGTTAAAAAAAAGTAAGCATCGATGTCTGTATCTCATTGTTTTAAAAAGTAACACATGCTTTGTGACTTCATCCTCTTGCATGAGGCTTTGGAAACTAGCCAGGAATGGCATAGAGGGAAAAACCTTCATTCCAAAAAGAATCTCCAGACAAAAGGGATATACACTTAAAGATAGTTTCTGCTTTCAGAGTGAGAAGGGACCATAGTTATAGATGAGCAGCTGTCTTGACTACTGTTTTAGGTTCATGTAAAGCAGTCCAGTGTAAAAATCACCTATTATTTTCTTACTCCAACTCCATTCTCTATGGAAGAGTTTCTTCAAGTGGCACACAAAGGACTTGCTTTAGAATCACCTGGAAAACCTGTTGGAAATGCTGATTCCTGGTCTCCACCCAAATCAACTGAATCCAAATTTCTACGAGTGCGGTTCAAGACCTCATTTCTTTTAGTAAGCATCCCAGATGAATCTTAGACTTTGAGTCCCACTGCTCAACAATGTACAAGCAACTCTATCTGTTGATGGTTGATCAAGTGTACCCATTTATCAAGCCTACAAAACCCCTATTTGATGTTTAACCTAGTGCTTTTTGGCTCTCACCAAAACCGCCACTACTTTTATATATTCCTGTCTTTTAAGTTGTTACTTGTTACCCATTGACAAGGTACCAAGAGATTTAGCAAGATTTCTATTGATTGCTTGAATTGATTATGATGTTTTCCACATCGGTTTAAAAAATCAAATTCAATCAAGCTGTCTTTCTACAAGGGAATTCAGTCAGGTATTTTTTCCCCCTAAAGGTGGAGAATGGCATTTAAATGACTGGGAGTGATAACAGAAGCATTCCTTAATGATAGGAGGAAAGGAGAAGGCAAGATGCAAAAGGAAAACCTGTGAATTCAAGAGTATATAAGGTTCTTTAAGGTTTGTTTTGGGAAAATAAGAGAAGTCATTTTGAAGAAAGAGCCTTAAAACGGGCAAGAGGTTTCAAATGAGTAGCTGTCTAAAAGCCATTGTTCATACCATTTTTACTTTGCTTATTATATAAGGATAGAACCTTGGAGGCCAGCTAGTCCACAAAAGCCACCTTTTTAAGTCATGGGGGAAAATATTTTCCTGGGGAAGAAAAGTTACCCAAATCAATTTAATTTAACATTGAAAAAATATAAACAAATCACGGCATGGGAAAATATCATAAACAAAATCAATACATACACAGACAAAAGGGAAAAGTGTGGCACCTATTATACAGTATAAATACACAAACCCAAACCCAATCCCCTTTCCAAGGACAGAACCACCGGGTTGCCCTGCCATTTCTGGACTTCCCCCATATCCCACCTGGCCCTCAGTGATGAAGTTCACCTCTGATGCTGTCACCACCCTTGCTAATGGAGGCTGTGCTCTCTATGGGAGAAATCCACTCTCTGTGTAGTGGTGAGAAAGAAAAAGCAATTATTCTTGGAGCGTTGTTTAAAAGTACTAGTAACAACTTTTCAAACACTGAGGCTTGTGATAAAAAGGGTCAAACTCATAGATGCCTCCTCCGCCACTGGCTCCAATGTGACCCATCTAGCACCGCAGGACTCTAAGGGGACAGATCCCAATTAGCACCTGAAAGTCTATGAGCTCCCTTAGTCAAGAGCTAGGGCTAACCCAGGAAAATGTCATAGCCACTCAAGAAACTGCTTATAGGCTTTGAACACTGAAAAAGAGACATGGCCTGTCAGGGTCAGTTTATGGTAAAGAGGTTGTCTGAAAACCTCTTTATTTTAAGCTCACAGTATCTAAATTATGCTCAAATAATTTAAAAAGGATAAAGGATTAAGGTTTCCAAAATTAAGAAAGTAACAAAAAATTAGAATTTAGAATTATAAAAGTAACTCTTAAGGAACTTTTCCTCCCCTGAATAACATTAGTCTATAACTGTGTTGTGAAGAGAATAATTTCTTAATTCTGATTTCCTTAACTAACATTCTATGAGTTTGAATTTCACTTTCCCAACTTTTTCATGAGTATTTTTTGGTCAAATTATACTTCTGCTTACTTCTTAAGCATACCCTTGCCTTCTCCTCTCCCTGTCATTCTCTGCACCCAGGTCTCCCCCACCCTTCCCAGATTCCCTTCCATCTCCCTAAAACCCTGGAACATTTTAATAAGGAAATACCCAGTGAAAACTGGCATCACTAAATTTTCTGAAGAATACAAGTGAATGTGTACTTTTTCCTTTTCCCAAAGGAAAAGAAATTGCCTGCAAATATTTAAGCTCTAATCATTTGATTAAAATTTTTCTGCCTGTAATTATCAATATTATAAGACTAATTAAACCCATGCTACATATACAGTTACTTGCCTTTATGTAAAAGGAAAAATCCACTCTGTCATATCATCAAAGAGAACTATTTATACTAGATACAGTTTAAATTGGCTAAAAACTGGTCAGAGCCTGAATGAAACAAAATAAGTGTCTTTAGGAGGCCACTAAGTTTTCCTTAGAAAATCATTAATGACTGGTTAAGTCATAGATTTAATATAGATTAGTTCATAACATGCTGGATACATCCCAAGCAATGAAGCATAAGCTATTCAATTACATTTAAGTGCTATCAAATCTGTAACTAGTCAGAGATTCTGGAATTGAACCAAACCAATCACTAATATCATCATAATTTAACAAACTCAGAAGTATACTGTAAAAATATACTAATTAAGTCCATGAGGTTTATAATGCTGTTAAAAAGAGAAAATAAGGTAGTATGGATACATGGTGCTAATAAATGTCTTATATGCTAATCACATATTTCTAAGGGACCCAGCAAAACCTTGAGAATTACTCAAGGTTTTGCTGGGTCCCTTAGAAATAAATGTGTCATTCAAATTCTGCATGGGTATGGTTAAGGTATTAGATTACTATCCACAAGCTGTAGATGCCTGCATGGCACCAAACATACTTTCAGAAGTAGATGTTATGTGGCAGGTACCAAAATGTGATGATCAATTCTATGTTCCCTATTGATTAAACCTCCTCATTTGGTTAAACAGCCAGTGTATACCAGAGTTCTACACAGGTCAAAATTATATCACTTTCAGAGCAGCAATACGTGATCCAAGGTTTTCTTGAAGGTAGTGCAAAAGATGCAGTTCATAATGTTCTCCAGATTCAGGAACTCTTATGCTGTGTCTCTCCTGAGGATAGATCTTAACAACAAAAGAATCAAAATACAAAAAATAAGAATTTAATAATACATCTCCTTCCAAAGCTTTCCAGAGATTTTTAACAGGATAGTAACATGGAGTATGCTCCCTCCACCAGATATTACACACATACATCCTATCTAAAGGCCCCCTTCCTCTTTTTATACTTCCCTATATAGCACTAGGCTTACAGAATAATTTATCTGTAGAATAGTGGTTTTCCAAGTGTGCTCTGCAGACTTCTGGGATCTTTGGAAACCCTTTCAAGGGATACACAAGTTCAAACTACTTTCAGAACAATACCAAGACATTATTTGCCTTTGTTCACTGTGTTGGCATTTGCACTGATAATGTAAAGGCAATGGTGGGTAATAGTGCTGGTGCTTTATCATGAATCAAGACAATGACTCATGGCCATTACTTGTACTAGAAGTCACAGTATTCTTCACCACCATATACTTGCAGTAAAAAAAGAAAATGACAATTTCACTTAAGTAGCAGTAAAAATTAGCATTAATTTCATTAAATTGCAACTCTGGAGTAGATGTCTTTTTAATATTCTGTGGTGATGAAATGGAAAGAATGCACAGTGCACTTCTACACGATATCGCAAGGAAAAGCACTTGTACAACTGAGTTGCGAGTTGAACTCACACATTTTAAATGGAACTTCATTTTTAACTTGAAAGAATGACTGACAACTATGGTGATTCAGACGTGGGTATCTGGCCAACATTTTCTCAAAAATGAATGAAATGAGCTGGTCACTTCAAGAATGACATGGGCAGTGTTTGTTGCCAATGATAAATTTTGAACTTTTAAGTGAAAATTATAATTCTGGAAAAGTTGCATCTACCACTACTAGCTCATGAGCTTCCCAATATGAACTTAGAGACTTTTCTGATAAGATCAGTGGTAATATTCATGTGATTTAAAAAATACTATATGAAATGAGTCAATATTTAGAAGATTAGTATAACACAGTGAACCAGTATTTTCCAGATGACCAATGCATGGGTAAAAGATCCATTTGAATTGGAACTACCTTATGACCCAGCAATTCCATTCTTTGGTATTTTTCAGAAAAACCCAAGACACTTAATTTGAAAAAAATATATGCACCCCTATGTTCATTGCAGTGCAATTTACAATAGCCATGACTTGGAAACAACCGAAATGCCCATCGGTAGACGACTGGATTAAGAAACTATGGTACATATACACAATGGAGTATTACTCAGCTATAAAGAAGGAGGAAATTGTACCATTTGCAATGATATGAATGGACCTAGAGAACATTATGCTAAGTGAAATAAGTCAGTCAGAGAAAGACAAATGCCATAAGATCTCACTTATAGGTGGAATCTAAAGAACTGAATAAATGAGTAACGTAAACAGAAATAGTCTCAGAGACACAGAGGAAAAACTGATGATTGCTAAATGGGACGGGGGTGGGGATGAGGGAGAAGGGGAAGGGACGAGACAACATAAATTGGTAACTACAATACTGCTTCAGGGATAGAAAAGAGAGTTTAGGGAATATAATCAATAATGTTGTAAATATTTTTTAGGGGACCAGATGGTCTCATGTCGTGTTAAGGAGACCACTCCATGGACGGTGTAGAAGCCTGACCACCGCACTGTATATCTGAAGCTGCTACTGAATAATATTATATGTCAATTATAATTTAATACATATATAGTCATGGGATGTGGAGTATAGTGTGGGAACGGAGTCGATGGAATTGTAATAGATATGTATGATATCGGGGGTGGGAGGGCAGTGGATGGGGGAGGGGTGAAAAGGATAACTATTGCATTGTTTTGTACACCTGAAAGTAATAATAATAATAATAATAATAATAACAATAATAATAAAAGATCCAGTTGAAATACAAGATCTAAAAGGCTTTAATGCAACAGAGTATGAAGATATGGCTTCAGGTTCCAACACAAAAAATAACCTTTATGAAACTACCATTTGTCAAAGAAGAATATCCACAATTATCTGAAAAGGCTAAAATATCCCTTCCATTTCTTAGCTACATATTCTGTGAGGTCAAATTTTCTTCATATACTTTAGCCAAAACAACATTTCACAACATATTGCATGTGGAAGTAGCTGTGAATCCAGGTGTCTTCCTTATTAAGCTAGACATTAGATGTACAAAAATGTAAAAGCAATGCTACTTTTTTCAATAAATGTCTTTGGTTTTGTTTTGGAAAATATACCCCCCTCCCATAAAAAAAATGTGGTTTTTGTTAACATGTAATAGTTTATTATTATTATTTTTAAATAAATATTTAAAATTTTTCTTAGTTTTAATATCTTATACAAGAAATATCGATAAACATAACCCACATAAACAAAAGCTCTCTGGTATGTAAAAACCCTTTGGTGTGTAAAGGGGTCCTGAGACCAAAATGCTCGGTAACTGCTGCTATAGATAAATATCTCATAACTTACCTACATAAATATCAACTGAAACATAAAAAATGAAAAAGTAATATTTTTCATTTTTTATGAGCATATAATTTATGTAAGAAGTAGAAAGGAGGAAGATTTATCTTAAAATCTTTTTATTTGAGTAACGGAGCAACAGAGGTAGGTAACTTGCTGGTTTCTGCTTTGATGTCAATATAAAATAAAATTAAAAGACCATGTAATCAGGTCCTAAAAATCCTTTTACAATGATGAAATCAAGTAAGATTTCCTCACCCTTCCAAGCCAAGAAAGGCAAAGGAGGATAGTAAATGGACTCCTGTCATCTTTTCCATGATTATAAACTGAAAGCAGATATAGGAGTCATGTAATCCAATAAGCCAGTTTTCAGTCTGACTTCAACAGAATCTTAATATCCAACTAGAGGCACTACTAACTATGCCTATTACTTTAGTTCTCTTAAGCAAAGAATGGCCACAGCTGAAAATTCAGCCTTACTCCAGTTTATTATATTTCAAAGTAATCAATCACTTAATCACTATTTAATTTATTTAGAAAATGTAGAAAAACTCACCTGTAAATCATATGGCTTTCCAGCCCTCACTAAAAAACTCAGCAATATACTGGTGTGTGCAAAATGGACATTCTCATCCAAGAATCCATGTAAGAGCAGTAAACGATTTGGTCTGGAGAAATGGAAGTATCAGAGGATTAAGCAAAATAGAGGATTTGGAAAAACTACTTAACTCCTTCCTTTAAACTAATCACAGTTAACTATGTTAACTTCCTTATACTGTAATGTTAGAGTAAGGTTTCAACATTTTCAATATTAAATTTGCAATATGTTAACCAGATGCTACATGTATGAAAAAAAAAAAAAAAAAGATCGTGTGTTCAATTTCCCATTACAATATTAGCACACATCAGTAACTATGGTATGTCCCTAGAAAGTAAAAAAAAAAAAAAAAGTTTGTAAAATAATGCAGAAAGAGAATTTTTTCTACCATAAATAGTTGTGCACTTAAAACTTCTTTCAGCACAAGCAATTGCTTCAAATATAACTTGTAAAAAAACATCAGTATGAACTGGCCTTATAATTCAGCTTTGAGAAACAGTCATGCCATTCAGTATTTTATAAGTCTTGGTTATAGTATTTGTAGTTTTCATTATTATTAAAGACAATTTTTTGAAATATAATTTTAAATTTATAATCTTAATTTTAAAGCTTGAACTTACTCAGAGGGGAACTTTTCTGCTTGCATGGCCACAGATCCTAAGTAGTAGCCCTGTTCATTTTGGTCAGGGTGACCCATATAACGTTCCGTGTAGCCTGTATCATAGAAGATCCACAGAGTGACTGGGGCCCCAGCAATAGCAACCTACATAAGACAACAGTGACAGTTAAGTGTGGTCCAGAAAAGAATGGCTAGCAACAAGAATTAGCTAAATTATCCTTAGGCTTTAGCCTCATGACTGGAGGGAGCTACAGGGTCTCAGGCCACTCAACAAACACGAAAGTGGAGTGCCAAGTCCAAGAACTTGATACTTTGTGAGTCAGTTAGCTTCTTGTTCCACAAGCATGCACATACCAAACCCTGAACCTGGGCTAGTTGAAATATAAACATGGGCCCTTTTGTTAAAAGGGGAGACTGAACTAGAACATGTGAATACCTCAGTGTGAACACATTCCTACTACTAAGAAAAAAAATGTGTGGGCCGGCCGAGTGGCTCAGTTGGTTAAGAGCTCGCTCAAGAGTTTGAGCTCTGAGCAACAGCGGTTCGAGTCCAGCCCGAGCTGAGCAGC
>NW_017731460.1:176044-182534 GCF_001890085.2 Hipposideros armiger
TTTTTTTTTAACTTCTGTTGGCAGTACAGAATTTAAAACAATGAATGAAATATTTAATTTAAGCACAAAACATTTGCCTCATTTTAAGGCTCCCACATACAGTTTTATATTTAAATATTGTTATTACTTTCTTGATAGCTGGAAGCCTGAGAAAATTATGGCAGTTTTCAGAGTTCATTTTATGGTTATTATAAATAGATTATCTGAATATACATGAAAGAACAAAACCCTATCATTTTTATTCTTAAATATAAAATTTATTTTTCACTGTAAAACAAAATCATGTTATTGAAATATAAAGAACAAAACTACTACTCATAAGGGCCGGCCAAGTGGCGTGCTGGTTAAGAGCTGGCTTGGGATGCCAGAGGGCCCTGGTTCGGATCCCATATATGAGGGCCAGTGACACTGCCCTCTACAGCTAAGACGCTGAACAACAGCTCAACCTGGAGCTGGGCTGCCATGAGTTGCCTGCGACGGCGTAGGCTGCAGTGGGTTGCCACGGGCTACCGTGTGTAGCCAGCAGCCAGCATGAGTGGCCAACAGCCGCAGTGAGCGGCTGTCCAGAAGCCGGCGACTGATCTGCCTCGCCTGGGAAGAGCGCAGTGATGGTGCCAACTTGGGCCAGTGAAGCAACGTCCTCCACAACTAGACTGAAGAACAAAAGGACAGCGACTTGTCTGTTCCCCTTCCCCCAATTCCCCAGCACTGTTTCCATCCCCCAATTCCCCAATAAAAATCTCTAAAAAAAAAAACCACTCATAATTCCTACTCCCTTGGCAACTGTTAGCATCTTTATGTATTTTCTTCTAGCACATTTTTCTAAGAAGTTGTTTATAGAATTATAACCATAGTTTACATATTTAATAATTTATTCATTTAATACAGATTTACTTTGGACCTATTATGTGCCAAGCATTGTGCTTGGCTGCTGAGGACATAGTGACATACAGGGCAGACAGGTCCCTGCCCTCAGAACTTGCAGTCCAACAATTAGACAAGTAACTACAATCCAATATGTATGTTTGTGTGTTTTACTAATCATGAGTAGCTTCCATAATTTTAGCATATGTCTACAAATAACCAATAAATGATCAAGTTGACAAATTTTTTTTATAGATATGTAAATATATCTTACATGGAGATCACAAGTTGATAGATATATCTATTATCTCACATAGCTATTAAACACACAAACCCTAACATTCCATAATACTGCCAACTCTGTAAACCTTCAGAATAGCAGCATTTTCTTACATCCTCCATTTATAGAAAATTCTACCCTTACTACAAAAAGAAGTATCATAGGAATTCACATACCCTGAAGATATCTGACCTCTGCATTAATGCCATCAGGGAGAGGTACCCTCCATAGGACCAGCCATGGATACCCACACGATCTAAGTCAATGAAATCGTATCGAGAAGCTAGATACTGGAGTCCTTCCACCTGGTCATCAATTTCTATTTGACCCTGTGAAAAAAGGGAGAAAATTTCACAGATTCTGATGAATGAAAGTCTCATTATAAGAATGCTTTTAAAGCTAATAAATGTTTTTACTAAAAGTATCTGTAGTTTTTTAGTTTAGAATTCATTATCAATTAAGATTCTGTTGCCTGAAAAACATTTTTTTAACTCTATTTGGAGATAGGGGCCTTTGTTGCTAGCCTGCCCTAGAGTTAGTTATCCCTTAGTCATGAAGTTCTTTTCTACTGCAACTCAAACTGTCCCTTGTCATATGGGTATTTCCCATTTCCATTTATTTGTTCTGTTGTCTGCTAAGAGGTCAGCATCTTCCTTGTAACAAGCCTTCCCATACCCAAAGACAAAAAAATTAGCCCTTACATGGCTAATTTTACTTCTTTTTAAAACGTAATACAGTAAAGTAGAAGGAATCACTCTTGAGGCCTTATCCTCCTATTTCCCCATGATCTACCTCTAGGAACTAAACATACTATTTATTTAAGGTCCTATTAAGTCCTAATTCCTACCACCACCACCCTGTCTGTATTACTAGGCCTGCCAGTGCACACAATCTCACTTCACTGAACCAAAAACAAAAATAAAAACAAAAAAACTTACATGAGAATACAACATAAGGTCAAAGAACTGGCTGTGGGAGAAAATCCCCATGTCTTACTCAGCATGTCCAATACACTGGCAAATGCAGTAACTGCCTTACTGTGCAAAAGGAACATCGGATTCTCATCTTTTCCCAAAGCAGCAGAAAGGACATGGGGCATCTCTAAAAGGTAGCATTTAAAGCTTCCTGTAGAGAGAAAGAGGCTTGTCACAAGGAAGGCACTAACCAGTTAGTTTCTCTCTTCACAGAGGACAGAACAAATTTCAAGTATTCCTCTCAATAGTGTACAGGATGCTGAAAGCTAAATGGTGCTGCCTTATGGCTAACCTGGACACACAAATAGAAAGAGAGGGTATTTCTATGTAAAAGTGGTTCTAGCTCAGCTCTCCAAAGTTACATACAGGTAGACATGAGTTAGACTAATGAATATCAAGTTGCATCTTCCCGCTCACCCCCAAACTCTAACTCTCTCTCAACTCCTTCCCCCAACTCTGTCTCTGGGATTTCACATCAAATAATGCACCAAAAAATGTCTTTAAAAGAAAAACGTTTGTATGTTCACACACCATTTTATATTTAAAGGCGCCTTCAAATTTCAGCCCTCGGTGACAGGATCCCCTGTTGTCTATCACTACAACCACATAACCCAGAGAAGCTAGAGTATTCAAACGGAAATACTTGACTCCTTTAAACCGATTATTCACCAACTGCACCTGAGGAAGAAATACAACTTCAGTGAAATTTATTATATGGTAGCATACAAAAACATGAGAGGCAGGACACTGCGAAAAGTACAAAGCTTAAATGTTTTATATTATATTGCCTTTAAAATGACATTTTATTTTCTTGTGGCAAGAACATTTAACATGAGATCTACCCTCTTAACAAAGTTTTAAGTGTATACGACAGTATCGTTAAATGTAGGACAATGCTGTGCAGAAGCTCTCTAGAGCTTATTCATCTTGCATAATTGAGATTTTATGTCCACTGATTAGCCACTCTTCACCATCCCCGTTTGTTTTTAAATTAAATTAAATCTTTTCATGTTCACGTTGCTTTTTTTTCTTCTTCCCTATGTGGGATGGTTGATCTAAAGCCTGCAGGGAGCAAGCAGGCCCCAGACTGCTCCAAGTCCATATTTCTCTGCCTCCAATTCTTACGTGTCCCAAGACGGGGAACTACAGACACGCCTTTGTAGGAGGGTACTTCTTTTCTATCTTCACACTTAATTCAGGGCAATCACTGAGCAACTCTAGACTTTACAACTATAACCTAGATATTAACTACATACAAGAGATTTAACCTACCCCATAGAAAGTTACTAAAATGATTACTTCTACCCTGAAGAAGAATTGTGTGATTCAAATGACAGAGACAAAGATAAACAGATCATTTTTCTTTCCTGCTCATCTCTTCTGGGGTTGTCTCTGACCAGTAACGGGAAAACTTAGAATTTAATGGAACACTATGATTCGTCCACCTTCATTTTTTCTGTTACACAAATCAGTACAAAAGGTAGAATAATTCTTATATCACTTAATCGCCCTAGAAACTATACTTCAAAATGACCAGGAAATTAAGTGTTTAGTGCTTCACCAGAAATAAACTATCTAGTGAAAAGAGGACTTTTGTTAGTGGGCAGAGCACTACAGAAGTTCAAGGTTTGGTGGACACTAAGATAGATAATAAACAACAAAAACAAAGTTCTGGCAAAAATGAGAATGAAGTTTTCTCTGGCTGAAACCAATGGAAAAACCAAGTCAGCCAAGAGTTAAATAAGAATTGATACTAACTTCACTCAATAAATAGGTACTGAGCATTTACTGCGCTAGACTGGGAGGTGGCAGTGTAGAGAATCTTCTCTTTTTGAACTTTTGGATGTTAATACCACTGTAACTACTGTCAAACTAGTCTTCCAGTTTCTATTCTTGTCATCTTATAGTCTGCTCACACGGTAGCAGTGATGTTTTAAAAATGTAAGTCAGATAAGATTTTGTAGCTTAGTTCCCTCCAATGGTAAGGAGTTCAGATCAGAATAAGATCTAAACTCCTTCCTTGCCATTGCCTTTGAGATCCCACACTGTCTCACGCTTGGCAATTTCTCTGACCTCATCTCATACCACTTCCTCCCTTTTACGCACTATATCCTAACCTTATTATCAACTATATCAAGTTGATTCTAACCCTACGACCTTGACCTTGACTGGTCCCGCTGTCTGAAATGCTCTTCCTTCCAATCTTTAACATGGCTCATACCTTCTTATCCTCTATACCCTCAGAGACCTTCCCTGACCTTCCTATCAGAACTTCCATTTTAGTCACTCACTTTGCCATCCTCTTTCCCACCAATAATTCATAGTACTTTCATTATTTGAAGTTATATATTTTTTTGTCTACTTATTGTTTTCCTCATTGAGCTCCACAGTGTGGCACATCAGTCTGATTTGTTCACTGTGGTATCCTCACCACCTAGAAAAGTACCTAATGCATAACAGAAACTCAATTAACTATTTGCTAAATGAATGAATGAATGAAAAATACAGCTGGGAGGAGGGGTTTGGTGGGCAACGGTGTTTTGTTTTATTATTTTGTTTTTAAATGAAGGGAAGGAGTTCAAAAAAGAAGTACCAGGCAAAGAAGAACACAAATATGGGCATGTAAAGAAAACTACCTCACTTCTTTACCTGTTGTCAGGCACAGAAGATGATCTCAAATGCCTGATATAAACATTTTCTCCCAGAGCCAGTGTTTCTGTCTTTGCAGCCTGGAGGTGTGCTAGTTCTGGAAGAAGTTACTTAAACATAATGCCCTCGGGCACTGAGAAGTCAAAAGTCTGTTTCACAATCAATTCTTCAAAACCTGTGTCCTGCTATCACCTAGCCTGCTCTTTTGTGCATTTACATTTGCAGAACAGTGTCTGGCACATAGAAAGCACTGTAAATGCTTGTTAAATAAAAACATTTTTAAACATAGAAGTGTTACCAATAAAGAGTTTAAAGAACTAAGCCTTAATGATTTTAATGAGAAATATTTGCTACTCTTGGATTTCACTTTTGTTCAACTACAGACATTGTTGTCACAGTAATGGACCTCATGTTATGAACTGTGACACTTTCACCTGAATATACAACCAAGAACATGGTTTGGACCACTTACAACGACATAATCAAATTTCACAAGGCCATTGTGTGCCATTAGAAAGACCTGGCCTTACATTAAGGAGCCTCTTCATAATTAACCCAAATGGGGTCATCAAACAAGAGGATGACCTGATCTCCCAGTGGGCTGAAGAGCCAGAGGCATTCTATCATACAAAGTTTCCTGGAGAAATCTTGCAAACTGAACACCAGATTCTCCTATGACATCACCAAATTTGAATGTTTCTAAAGAATACTTTGAGAAAGAAATTGTTTCTTTAAGTGCAAAAAAGTACAGTACAGTTGTGTTCATAAAGTACTCCAGACAATTAAACAATTTTGTTTTAATTGCATTAGCTAATACTTTTTTATTATGGTAAAATATACATAACATAAAATTTACCATTTCAAACATTTTAAGAGTACAGTTCAGCGGCATTAAGTACATTCACACTGTTGTGCAACAATTACCACTACTCATTTCCAGATTTCATCATCCCAAACAGAAACTCTGTTATTAAACAATAACTCCCTATTCCTTCCTCATTTCTGGGCAACTTCTATTCTACTTTCTGTTCCTATGAATTCGCTTATTCTATGTACCTCTATGTATTTGTCCTTTTGTGTCTGTCTTATTTAACTTAGCACAATGTCCTCAAGGTTCATCTATGTTGTAGCATGTGTCAGAATTTCTTCTTTTAAAGCTACATAACATTCTATTATATACCACATTTTGATTACCAATTCATCTATCAATGGACATTTGGATTGCTTCTACCTTTTGCCTACTGGGAGAAATGCTACAATTAACACTGGTGTGCAAGTGTCTGTTAAAGTCTCTGCTTTCAATTCTTTTGGGTATACACCCAGAAATGGAATTGCTAGATCAGAATGCAATTATGTTTAACTTTTTGAAGAACTGCCTTATTGTTTTCCATAGCAACTGAACCATTTCACATCCCCATGAGAAATGCATCAGTTCTAATTTCTCCATATCCTTGCCAACATTTGTTATTTTCCTTTTTTTGTAAAAAAAAATAGCTATCCTAATGGGTATGAAGTGGTATCTCACTGTGGTTTTGATTTGCATTTCCCTAATGACTGATGATACTGAGTATCTTCTCATTTGGCATAGACTTTTTTTTTTAAAGATTTTTATTGGGGAATTGGGAGAAGGGGAACAGACAAGTTGCTATCCTTTTGTTCTTCAGTCTAGTTGTGGAGGACATTGCTTCACTGGCCCAAGTTGGCACCATCATTGCGCTCTTCC
>NW_017731460.1:182702-187314 GCF_001890085.2 Hipposideros armiger
GAGGGCAGTGTCACTGGCCCTCATATGTGGGATCCGAACCGGGGCCCTCTGGCATCCCAAGCCAGCTTTTAACCATTGCGCCACTTGGCCGGCCCTGGCATAGACTTTTAAAACTTCATTACTAATATAAGGAGTCCTTTAGTCTTAAAATCTAAATAACCAGCTACTTTTTATAGTGTGTTTTACACATATCTCATATGACATTCCTTCACTGAAAAGGAGAAACACCCTTCTTATTTAGCCTTAATATCAAAATAATACAACAAAATAGCATATAAAGCTTCTGTGAGAGTCCTCTAACTTCTCTTTTGAATTTCTTTGTATTAAGCTTTTTTTTAAAGTTTATAAAGATTTGGCTTCAAGTTTTTAAAAGAACTTTAACTTTTTCACAATTTATGTATAGATGACTGTAATATGAATGTGAATATTTCATTTGTAAAACACACTTAACAATGGTAAAGGGATTTAACTTGACATAGATCATAATCACTTGGATTTTATGGCTTATGTAGTTATTTTATGTTTATTTTATTTTTTGGATGAGTTGACATCTATATACATTTTCAGATACTGAATAACTGGGTATAATTATAAAGGATATTTGCTGAGTCCACGAGTCACATTATAAAAACAGTGTAATTATATTCTAATTTCTTTAAGGGCTCAATGTAAGTAAGATATATAATCAAGAATAAACATTAAAAAAATCACCAATTAATCAACTCACCTACCCAAAACACTTTACTCTATAGTCAATGGAATTTACTTAATACTCACAAGCTAATATTTAACACAGAAAAAGAAAAATCAAGGTTAAACTTCTTACAGTGCTGAACAGTAGTACAGCAGTTGCCTAACTAGCTGATAAAAGTATTCTATTTTGTTTGAGAGATAATAGCCTTAAAAGAGGGGGAATTCATGAGACTACCATGGCTTTCTGAAAATATCTGTGAAGATTCTTTTTATTTACCAAGACATTTAATTATTTAATTTCATTTCCCATAAAACTTTCTCTACATAGAAAACAGCATATTTACCCACTGACATGAATATTTCATTCCCCATGACAGTTACAGTCCTCACTGTAAATTAAGAAATTTATTTTGATTTACAAATTAGCCATCTAACAAGACCCAGCTTCCTAAACTCCTAAACTAGATAATTAGAATATAGGCCCGAGTCAATAACAGAGGCCCGACAATGCTCACATCTTAACAACTGACTAGACATTTAAAAAACAAATCACCTAAAACACACACACACACACACACACACACACACACACACACACACAAATATACTCACCTGAGGACCACCATATATGAACAGGACAGTGGGGTATTTCTTTCCAGGTTGTAGATCATGAGGTTTGTACAGCATCCCATACAATGTAAATCCAGTAGTACTTTCAAAAGAGAATATTTCTGGAGGAGTATAGTCAGGAAGAGGACCTGTGAGGAAATAACATAGAGTCTATAAGAGACGTTCTTATGGGAGCTCTACAATCTGAGAGCAAGAAAAAGATACCATAAACCCACACATACAAATAACTGACCATCCCCCTCTCAAGTCATAAGCAAGAACATTTATCTTTTTATAAAAGAAAATCTAATGAACGTATCAAATTATCTGTTTCAGAAACAGACACAATATTTTGAATAATCCCTGGAGTCCAGGAGGTAGTTACATACAGAACTATACAAACACTTTGTGCTTGGTTTGGTATAACTTATTTATGGTTAATACGTATACCTGATTAAGAACTGGAAGCACAAATTTAACTTAGTCAATTTAACTTGCTCATGGCATGTGCTCAATAAACATTTGTTTTTGATTATTAGAGAATAACCCCAACTAGAACACCCCAAAAAAGAAAGTCATGGTCAGTCTTTGTTTACCAAAGCTATACAGACCTATATTCTAAGTTTGTGTATACTGGAGTACATTACAGTCTAAGCGGAGATCATCACCATATTACAAATTCTGCTTGTGAACACCAGAATGTACCTCTATACCCTGTGGTTTTATGTGAATTTTTAATCCCTTAGCAGATATTTAACGCTTGACAATACCTAACAGGGAAAAAAACTGAGGGATAAAATGGATTAAAAGATTCATAAAATCAGTCTATTCTTTAAGAAATCAAGCATTTTAAAAATAGAAAATTCAGGGCCAGAAAATTCAGAGTGGCATGTTGGTTAAGAGCTGGCTTGGGATGCCAGAGGGCCCCGGTTCGGATCCCACATGAGGGCCAGTGACGCTGTCCTCTACAGCTAAGATGCTGAACAACAGCTCAACCTGGAGCTGGGTTGCCGTGAGTCACTGGCGACGGCATAGGCTGCAGCCCCTGCTGTAGTGGGTTGCCATGGGCTACCGTGTATGGCCAGCAGTCAGTGTGAGCGGCTCTCAAGCCGCTGTGATCGGCCTTCCAGAGGCCGGCGACTGATGTGCCTCGCCCGGGAAGAGCGCAATGATGGTGCCAACTTGGGCCAGTGAAGCAACGTCCTCCACAACTAGGCTGAAGAACAAAAGGACAGCAACTTGTCTGTTCCCCTTCCCCCAATTCCCCAGCACTGTTCCCATCCCCCAACTCCCCAATAAAAATCTTTAAGAAAAAAAAAAAAGAAAGAAAATTCACAGTGTTCTTTACTCCCATATAGAACACACGTTCTATCTGGCATTAAGATGGCCACTGCAAGTGCTTTAAAAGTTTAGGAAAGCTACCAGCTGGTTATTCCCTAAAGCTTCACTACTCAAAACGTATTACTAAGTTCAGGTTACATTATGTTCAAGTTCATTTGTTTATCTGGGATATCATCCAAACGTGTGAATAAATGGTTTCCTAGCTGATATACTATTTTAATGTTATTTTCAAAAAGGTCTTCCAGACCTGCTTCTGCCTGGAGTGGGAGGTAACCTGTATTATTTGGTTTTTAACAGAATGGAGGGGGTGGGATCAATCAGAAATAGAAACAGGCAGTGGTGAGAGATGGGAAGACTCTGTCTAGGAATTGTGGAAATATCACACAGGTTTAGTGTACTAATGTACTAATCCTACTTAAGATCAAGTTCAGGGAAATGAGTACCTGCTGAATCCAAAATGGTGGCCCAAAATTCCTTTGTTTTGCAAGTTGGGTCATCTTCAGGACTTGATAGCTTGTAAAGGGACACACAGTGTGGATTCTTCTGATTACTATACTTACTTATAAAGAAGTCACAATGCTAGGGAAAGGAGAAACAATTACTTTTTCCCCAGGTAAAAGTAACAAAGGTTATCTGCTACTACATCTGCACTGATGTTATATCAGTGCAGTGTAAGAGTCTGAACATTTATGTACATATACAATGCTGAAGTCAAGGCTAAGCTTTTTAAAGTTTCTCCTAAGACAATCAGACTTCTGCAGGCCAAATTCACTAACTTTCATATTACTCAAAAGGAATATTACATGAGCAGTGTCCCCCCCACCCCCCCCGGCAGGAAACCCTTTTCAAACAGGGACTTAATACCTGGCTGATGCAGCAAGAGTGGGAATAGCCACGGTCAGTCAGCCTCATCACTTCTCCAGGATTTACATAATTGACAACATACAGGTGATGTTCTAAAGGAGAGTCTTTGGTGCCTTCAAAATATACCAGCTTTCTGGCTTCATCAACCTGGATCTGCCAAAATAACAACATAAAAATCAGTGCTAGTATGGCCATGGTAAGGTCAGTAATTCAACCAACAATCCCCAATTTTATTCAGAGTCATTTGAGTCACCCTTTCTGCCTCTTTCTAAGTAAAAAATTCCACTAACGTTAATAAACCTGCTGGTTTTGTTTATGATTTATAGCTAAGAATAGATCCTGTCCAGAAGGAAAAAGGATACTGGAGTTGTACAATATTGGTAGAGTTTCCTATATGGTCAGAATGTGTGCTTTTCTTAAAATAGAAGAATTATTTCATTAAAATGGCAACTCTCTACAGGAAAAAAAAATAGGTACATTGCAGCTTAGGCCAACCATTCATGCATACTTAACAGTTTAATTTTCGTATCTTGTACATTTCTCAGTTAGCGCAGTATTATCTTAGGCAGTACTTTTTGGTCTTTTGTACAAAACTGCAAAAGTATTTTATGTATTGGGTTGGGGAATAATTGAATTCAATTGCAAGTAACCTCACAGATGAATTCACTAAATATTCTTCCCAAATCACAAGAGTCTAAACAAATGACTTTTATATTCGTCCTTTAAAAAAATATTTTACCAGCCTACTCAAACAATGTTTAATAAAATTCAAAATTTTTTACACACTAAAGAAAACACAGATACATTTCTAAAAGCAAGAATTTTTAAATGGACACATTTTCTTCAGGAAGCTTCTCCTTCATTAAACATTTTTTAGTATACATGGATACAAAAATAAACACAGTTGGGCCGGCCGAGTGGCGCGATGGTTAAGAACTGGCTTGGGATGCCAGAGAGCCCCAGTTCGGATCCCACATATGAGGGTGAGTTACACTGCCCTCCCCAGCGAAGATGCTGAACAACAGCTCAACCTGGAGCTGGGTTGCCATGAGTCGCCGGTGACGGCGTAGGCTGCAGCCCCTGTGGCAGTGGGTTGCCATGGGCT
>NW_017731460.1:188909-212351 GCF_001890085.2 Hipposideros armiger
AAAAAAAAAAAAAGTAACACAAGGATAGAGGGAAAAATAAAAGAGTAAGAGAGAGACAGACACATTACATAAATAAGCATGACACAAACAAAGAAGAAAACTGATGCACAAAATGGCAAGTAGTAGAAATATATTTAGGTTGCCCAAATAAGGTTCAGATCTGCATAAATACAATTTTGGGGATTCCCTCAGTATTATCCAACCATTACACAGCATGAAGTTTACATCAGTGTAATTTTCTGTTATCCGAATTTAGAATTCCACAAAAAAAATTTTCTTAGGTGACAATAACATCCAAGGTCCCTAAAACAGAAAAAATATATGTTTGGATATATAATCAGAAGGCCACGTGAGATTCTCAGTGAAAATTAGACTTTAAAGGTAGCCTATGATATTCTAAAGTTTTTACCACAAGATGACCTGGGACCTGGATCTTCATTCTTTCTCCTTAATCAACCTGGGGACTACAAGTGACTTCTCTATTTAAAGCCAGTATACACAATCCTTCAATAAATTTCTGAATCAATTTGAGGAAATCACAGGCCTTCACTAAATCCTCGTAACATACATCGACTTAACTAAATGTACCACATACAAAGGATGGAGTTCTTAGAGTTCTCATGACACTGACCACCTAACTGGAATTTGAAACAAATATAAGGTGTTATGAAAGACAAAGAAAAAAAAATTAGAATTCATTAAATTACTACAGAAAGCCACAAGCTGAGAATTAAAGAGGGTGGCTTTCTCTCCTTTTCCCTATGAATCTACGCTCTGTATAAATGTCTACCACTCTTTGCAGATGGTGGATGAAACTTTAAATTTGTGAGATAAGATGACTAGGTGAATGAAAGAGAAGCACTACCTAAGAAGTAGTAAATGCAATTTCTAATGTAGAAATGACACAAGTAGTTTGTAAGAGATTTAAAAGTAATTTTCAAACTGTATCTTAATTCACAACTTTTGCTAGATTTGAGAAGTATGGACCAACCCTTCCCTTACTACACTTGAAAATGGTGAACTTTAGCAACCAGTACACATCTAATACCAGGGCTACAAAATGGGTGAGATTTATAACTTAGACTAAGATTCTTCCTTTCTAACAACTTGTGTTCTTTATACCCGAACTTAATATTTCCAAAAACATTGGGGTCATATGAAGTTGTACTACTGATTTTTAGCACCGCATACACACAGCAGATGTTGACCAAACGTATCAGCAGAATAAAAGAACATACATTAGATCCATGCCGGCCAAGAACTTCCCATTCACCACTGGTAATTGCTATTTCCTCTTTGACAGGACACTTGAAATCACCTAAAGATAAATATAGTTATAATTCAGCACTTTATACCAGACTATAAGCAAATGAAACAACAAAAATGGTATTCTAAACTTTTTTCCCAAAAAGGTACATTTAAAATTTCAAGTTATGTCTGGGGTAATGAAAATGTTTTGGAACTAGTTAGAGGTGATGGTTGCATTACATTGTGAATATACTAAATGCCACTGTTGATTTTAAAATGATTTAATTTAATGTTATGTGAATAAACAAATGTTAATTAAAAAAAGTCCACAGTTAAAAAAATTTCAAGTTATGAGTCTTCACAACACTCTGGAATAATGATGGAATGATTGATGTACATAAATTAAAAACAGCAAAATAGATTCTTATGGCAAAGCCAGGAAAGAGCTAAAAAATACTTGCATTCCTCGGTCTTTGGTTAGACAAACCAAGAAGTCTAATGGGTCGACAAGGCATTTGTTCTAGAAATGCAACAAAATACTTAAAAAGCCACAGAAGAGAAATTTTATTTGTTCTTCATTTGCTTAAAATAAATTGGGTATTACCACAGTAAATGCCAACATGCCCCATTTGTCTTTATGAGATTCTGTCTCAGTATATGAGGCTCTTGCAGTGATCTAAGGAGGAGGTTAAAAAATGGAAACTATTTCTCTTTGCCCTAGCTACTGCTAGCTATGGTTTTGGGAAGTGACAGCTGAGGACAAACTGAGATGATATGGTACAGGGACTTAACTAGGGTCCCACTCAAGTTAAAAAAATTGACTTACTTTCTTGTTCTTAGATACAAAAATTCAACTTAGTAGTTTAAATTTTTAATGGCCAGAAAATAAATATTATTTAACATATATAATAAATACTAATTGTTTCATGTTATAGCCACTTAAGAAAGAAAAGAGAAAGAAAGAACAAAATAAAGGGGACATCAAAGAAAAGAAGGAAGACTTGGAGCAAGAAAGATTAAGAAAAAAGGGGCAAAAAGGAAAGAAGAGGTAGACAAGTTGAGCGACCCGGAAATAGACATGACAAGAAACGGAGGCTAGGTGTTGTGAGATGAATGTTAAGTAAGGTAATAGCTCTTCTCACACTCTTCAATTGGAGTAAAAAAATTTAATGTATCTTTTTATTATTGTCATCAAAATATTGTTTCAGTTAATTAACTACTATTCACAGCTCTTTGGCCAGTCTTCATCATTAAACTTTCTGGAATCCCATTAAGTGGATTTAATTTCTGAACAACAGAGGAATCGGTAGAAAAATTTCACACTAAGGGCCAAGTTAAACTAAGGCTCTCAGGGAAGAAATTCTCCATCTTAGATATATAGAGGGTGCCAAAAATATGTATACACATTTTAAGAAAGGAAAAAAGCTACATTAATATATACCAATAACAAAAGATGAATACAAGTCACGTTTGACTCCTGCAATTACAAAAGGAGCTCAAAGTGGTTACCATCAGCATCCAGACACTTCTGGTGAACTACTGCTTGAGCAACATTGACCAAAGTATTAACATCTCTTAAAACGTGTATACATTTTTTTTGCACCCCCAGTATAAGATCTTGTCTGTTTAAAAAAAAAATTAGGCTAAGGGAAGGAACAGAGTAATAGGCAGTATTTATTTTGCTCATCTTAAGATGGAGCTCACTGTTTCCCAAATAAGAATGATATTTAAAAAGCCATGTTGAAAAAACAAACAACCCAGGGCCGGCCGAGTGGCTCAGTTGGTTAAGAGCTCCTTCAAGAGCTCAAGAGTTTGAGCTCTGAGCAACAGCGGTTCAATGCCCGGCCCGAGCTGAGCTGCCACTGAGCTGCCACCAGGTGGCAGGATGGTTCAGCTTAAAAAAAAGAAGAAAAAACAAACCCAATTAAAACCTCGGGCAAGGATTCAAATATAAATTTCTCCAAAGATTTGCAAACGGTCCATAAGCACATGAAAAGATGCCCAATGTTACTAGTCATTAGGGAAATGCAAATCAAAACCATGCCATACCACTTCACACTCACTAGGCTATTACCAAAACAAACAAACAAACAAACAATAAACCCTGAAAATAACAAGTGTTGGCAAGGATGTGGAGAAATTGAAACCACTCTGCACTGCTAATGGGAATGCAAATGGTGCAGCCACTATAGAAAAAGAGTGGTGGTTCCTCAAAAAATTAAAAATAGAATTACCATTAAGATCCTGCAATTTCACTTCCAGATATATATCCGAAAGAATTGAAAGCAGGGTCTCAAACAGATATTTGTACACCCATGTTCACAGCAGGATTATTCACAATAGCCCAAAAGTGGAAGCAACCCAAGTGTCCGTGGACAGATGAGTGGGTAAACAAAATGTGGTATATACAGTGGAATATTATTCAGCCTCAAAAAGGACATCTGGTACATGCTACAACATTGATAAACCTTGAGAATATTATGCTAAATGAAATAAACCAGTCATAAGAGGATCAATACTGTATGATTCCACTTAAATGAGGTATCTAGAATAGTCAAAGTAATAGAGAGAGAAAGTGGTTGCCAGGGGCTGAGGGGGAGGAAGAAATGAGGAGTTATTATTTATTTCCACTAAATTGGGTATTATTTATTGGGTAGTTTCAGTTTCGGAACATGAAAAAAGTTCTGGAGATGGATGGTGGCAATGTTGCATAACAATATTAATATACTCAATGCCACTAAACTGCACACTTAAAAATGCTTTAAATGGTAAATTCTGTTGTGTATATTTTACAATTTTTACAAAATGGTTGACTCTGTTCCATTACAAATGGCAGTTAAGCATATAACATAACATCATAAAGTGCCTACTATTCCAAAACAAGCTCTATTATTAAAGAAAACCATAACTCAATGTACCATTTTACTTTTTCTAGGCTTACACATACATTCTGTAATACATTTCCCAGAAGGAAAACCATCACTCTTTAAAGTGAAATTAACTTCAGCTGACATAGTATTTAATTTCACTTCGGGCAACATAATTATATGACTCTGAAGAGTTATAACTATACATCAACTTCAGTGCAGATGGTGACAGTATAAAAAAACATTTGGTATAGAAAAATATCTAATAACTATGTAATATTTTAAAAATAGCTGTTTAAATTTAAAAATGATATGGGGTCACTTTAAATAAATTAAAACTAACAGTTAAGGCAAAAATAGAAAGTAAAAATAAGTATCCCACTACCCTGAGATTACCCACTATTAATAGTTTATTATATATCTATCAAGAAGATTGTCCTATGGGGCAGAGTCAAGATGGTAGAGTAGATGCTAACTCACAACTCCAGGAATGCAGATGTCCAATTAGGGTATTGGAAGTATTAAAATGAACATGCTCGTAAAAACAAAAAACATCTTTGTCCTGTTTTTACACATGCATTTCTATTTTAGTTTAACTTACATGTTTAATTTAATGAAGCAAGTATTGATGATAAAGTATACAAAAGAGACATTACATTGCCCTACCCCTCCCACCTTCTAACCCCAACATTTTCTCTTTTTTAAATAAAAAAGGATTTCTTACTTGGAGCAGGCAGCCCACCACTGGATCGTTTATATTTGCTCTCCTTTAAAATTGATGTAATTTTATATAAATGACGGAAACCTGTTTTGCATTCAGAGGCAAAAATAAATTCAATTTCATCTTCATGACTTTGGGGAAAAACATGAAAGATGTCATGGATCTGTAAAATGAATAGCTTAATTTACTATACACATTAATAAAATTACTACATAAACAATTCAATTAAGCTAGAGACAGAATTACTTTATAAACATACTCTGAAGTATAAATAACTTTCAGTGCTAGGGGCTATAGTATATTTAGAATTATAGACTTTGCTTGGGCTTTTCAGATTTATCTTACTTTAGTCAAAGACTTCATCCATTGAGAAATAAATGTTTCCAAATGAAAAATATGACCAACAGCTTTTTCTTACTCACCATCTCTGTAATCCTTTGAAACATGGCATGAAGTTTAATGATATAAATCTTATTAAATAAATGATGAGAAAAAATATTTTTTACATTTCTTTTCCAAAGAGAAATATTCTAACAGTTGAAAGGAAAACAGGTGTTCACCTGTTTTAGGTGAATCTTATAAAGCCTATACTCAGCAAAGCAGTGAGCTGGCTTTATTTATTTTATATCTTAAGTTTTCCCTGCTAAATTGGAAAATGCAAAATTCAATCCCAAACTGGTATATTTTGGTGTAGTTCGTCAACTCAAAAAAGCAAGTCATTTCTAGACAAGACTTGTGGTCCTCTCAGAGGCACTGATGAAGCTGTTTTCAATATCTGATGTGTCCAAGAATAAGGGCAAATCTTCAGGCAGAGAGATGTCATTTCAATAGCATCTACTTTCTATCTACAAACCATTTCATTTTGGAACCATCATTCCAATTTGAAATGTTAAAACTAAGCCAACAGTATTCATAGTTACTTTGAACTTAAATTTTCATTTTGATAGTCGGCTGTAAAACTTCACTTTCTTTAGCATTCTGAGAAAATATTTAACCAAGTACAGGAGAACAGGCATACATTTATCCAGATGTCTGTTGTTTCTTCATAGATAATCAGTGGTGTCACAGAGTCAGGCACTGACTCAATGAGTCTCTGTCTTTCCATGGCATCATCTTCTACTGGGATAAATAATTCAGGAGAGATCAACACTATCTGTAGGCGAGTTTGGGAGCGATCTAGTAGGATGGACCAAGCACTATTTAAACAAATAAAAGAAAAGAGCCAAAAATAAAGCAAGCTCTCAGAAAATGAATATTCCCCTATTCTCTTTCCTAGTACCTGTCAGTTATTTCTGTAATTACAATGAAAAAACTGCTTTAGTATCTGTTAAATTATCATTTACAAATGGCTAGTTAAAAGTATTAGCTTATTATTCTACACTTATTTTTAAAAGTTAAGCTTGAATAGAATTTTTAAAAGCACTTTTCTTTAAATTTTCAAAATCACAGATGGCCTTTGAAATTATTTTTTCCCTTTAGTGTCAACAAATCACAGCCTCATAAAGCTCCTGTGGTCTATATTAGACACAGAATTGTTAAGTAATCATCGTCACATTAGGCTCTACAAATATTTTTGTTTAAGTTAATTTTAAAAATACACAGTTAATGTGAGTCTTCAAGTCATATTATTTTAACCACAAATCACACTGTGAAACCATGACTGGCTAAGTAAGAGAGAATTAAAATGCAATGCACCTATGCTTCCAGGATTACAAATCCACAAGTCCACTTAATTTAGGAAAAACTTTTTGTGCATAAATAACTACACTGCAAATTTACAGGTGAAGGTAGTTCTAAGTCAAGCCTAATAGCATAGACAATTCTAAAGTTCTAGATCCTAAATTATTTGTAAAGAATTGACAATTTAACATACGCACTATTTTCCCTGTGGAGTCCATCCAGCTCTGGCAATATATTCAACTCCTTCAAACAGAATCTCAAAAGGCTGAATTAGTTCCTTATCTATGACATCTATAATCTATTAAAAAAGAAAAAAAAGGAATCTAGTTATAAAGGACTTAAATAATTAGCTTACTAGTCTACTTAAATCATTACCTTTAATAGCATGATACTTTTTCAGACTTAGGTATGTAAAAAGGCATGAAGAATATAGCAAAACCAGCAGTGCTCTTTCTGCCTAAAAAAGTTCTAACCACAAAAATCAGCAGTCTAAAAGTCTTTCCTCATGAGTTTATACTGACAGAACCCTTGATAATAACTGGTAAAATCAAATTTTAATCACTTTAGACTCTAGTATCTAAGAGAAATAATAGTCCCTAGTTCCCTGTATTTTAGCCTAAAATATTATTTATGTAATACATAATTAGTGAAAAGACCCTGGGTAAGCACATTTTTTTCCTTTAAGTCTAGTCAACACAATTAAAAAAAAAAAGTTTAAAAAAAATGAGCAAAACATAGTAAGAGACAAAGAAGGACCCAATAATCCAACTTCTGGGTATTTATCCAAAGAATCCCAAAATGCAGCTTTGAGCGGATGTGTGCATCCAAATATTCATTGCAGCATTGTTTACAATGGCCAAGATGTGGAGGCAGCCTGGGTGTCTGTTGATGGATGAATGAATAAAGAGTAGGTGGTACACATATACAATGGAATATTGTTCAGCCATAGAAGGGAATGGGTTCTTGCCATCTGCAGCAGCATGGATGGACCTGGAAGTTATTGTGCTGAGTGGAGTGTCAGACAAAGAAAGACAGATGCAATATGGTTTGCTTATATGTGAATCTAAAGAACAAAATAAACAAACAAAACAGAAATAAACTCACAGATATAAAAAACATTTTGATGGTTGCCAAATGGGAGGAGGGTTGAGGGGAGGAAAACGGAAGGGATGAAGAATTACAAATTGATAGTTACAAAATTGGTAGTCATGGGGATGTAAAGTAAAGCATAGGGTACACAGTCAATTATATGGAAATAACTATGCATAGTACCAGGGGGGTACTAGACTAGTAAGGGAGATCATCTGAATTATATAAATGTCTAACCATTATGCTGTACACCTGAAATTAATATAAAATAATATTGATGTCAACTCTAATTGAAAAGTTAAAAAGGGGAGGGGGAGAAGGGGAATAAGAGGTCCAAACTTCCAGGTATAAAACAAACAAGTCATGGGGATATAATGTACAGCATAGAAAATATAGTCAATAATATTGTGATAGCATAGTACAGTGTCAGATGGTTGCTGGACTTATGGTGATCACTTCTTTAGGTATGTAAATGTTTACTAAATATGGTGTACACCTGAAACTAATATTGTATGTTAGCTATATTTTTAATAAAAATCCTTTAAAAATGACCAAAGAAAGGATCTGAATAGACAATTCTCCAAAAAAGAAATACTTTTTGGACAATAAGACACAAAAAGATGCTGAGTATCATTAGCCATCAGGAAAATGTAAATCAAAACCACAATGAGATACAACTTCAAACCTACTAGGATGGCTATAATAAATAAGACGAACAGTAACAAGTGTTGATAAGGATGTGGAGAAACTGAAAACCTTGTACACTGCTGGTGGGAATACGAAATAGTGTAGCCACTTTGGAAAAAATCTGGCAGTTCCTCAAAAGTTTAACACTCCGTCAGGCGCAACTGATCTCACAGATTCATTGCACACAAAGTTTCAAATATCTCACAGTTAAGTATCGTGACTCATCGCTTCCTATCTTCCCCGTCTACCGTAACTTATTGCCAGTCATGTTTGTGACTTAGTAAAGGCGTTATTTCATAGCGGCATCTTTGTGTGCAATGAATCTGTGAAATCAGTAGCGCCCGATGAAGGGTTAAACGTAAGAGTTATACGACCCAACAGTTCCACTCCTAGGTTATCTAGCCAAGAGAAATGAAAACGTATGCCCACACATTCATGGTAGCATTATTCATAATAGCCAAAATGTGGAAACCCAAATATCCATAACTGATGAATGGATAAAAAAAAATGTGGTCTATCCATACAATGGAATATAGATGATAAAAAGTAATGAAGTGCTGATACATGTTGCAACATGGATGGAGCTTAAAAACGTGATGCTAAATGAATAAAACCAGACTAGATACTATATGATTCCATTTACAGGAAATGTCGAGAACTGGCAAATCTATAGACAGAACGTAGATTAGTGGTTCCCTAGAGCTGGGGAGCATGGGGAGGTTGGGGTGTAATTAAGGAATGTGGGGTTTCTTTTTTTGGGTGATGAAAATGTTCTAAAATGGACTGTTGTGATGGCTGCACACCTCTGTGATTATACAAAGTAATTTTAAACTTTAAATGAGTAAACTGTATTGTATGTGAATTGTATCTCAATAAAACTGTTTTAAAAAGTCTTAATTAAATTTGTACTTTATCTTGTGTGCCTTCAGCATTTGAATGTCCAAATGGATAGCACTACAAGAGAAATGTAGGATATTTAATAAACCATAGGCATATATATAACACAGAAGGTAAGTTACCAGTCTATAACCAATATTTTTTAAATATTGATCTAGAGAATTAACAAAGGCAAAGAGGAGAAACTGTTAGAAAGGAGTGGTAAATATGCATATCCCCATATTCCTATTTTGGGAACCAGCAGAAAGTTTTCAAAGTGGAAAATAAGGGCAACCTGAAATCATGATCCACATATGTCTCAGCAAATTCAATGAGTCCAAAAAATAAAAAAGTGTATCTAACATCTCTACTACACTGACTAGTCAAATGACACAAAAAGTCAACCTAACATTTTTATACTCACCCTTCCTTCAGTATCAATCATTATCTCCGAAATCTTAAAAGTGACTTTTGGATTTGCTGTGCCTTTAGAAAGAAACATAAATGAATAGTAATACATATCCAAAATTATTCAGACTAATTTTGCCAGATCAATTCTCTTAAACTTAAGTCAGGAATATCGTAGAGTAAGAGCTTTACTGAGTAAGAATCTCAGAACTCTACTGCAAGTTCAGTTTTTAATATGGGTATAAAAAAAGGTAAAAAAACATCAAGGGTCAGTATGAAATAAAAAGAAAAAAATTCTGTATCCTTTTACAATTGAAATGCCGTAAACAGCAAAATGGGAAAAATTACCAATTTAGTAAAGACATAAGCCCTTAAAAATCTCTATTTCCTAGCAGAGACACCTTTTTATTCATTCCTTGAAATAACTAGTTTTGTGAACTTCCCACCTTTGAAAATAATTAAAAAGATCAGCTTGTAGTTAAAAAATCTACTTCAGTGACAACAAACATTCCATCCTTACTAAGGCTATGAATGACCAATGCTGACCATAACTTTGGATGATTACAGAGACAATCTTGTTTGGAAAGTAGGAACGAATGAATAAAAATGCCAAGGGTATAGTACCTGTTTTAGGATAACGAAATGAATCTGCCCTCCTTGTTTCCAACATAGGGGATGTAACATGAATAATTTCCACCTCGGATTCATCATTTTCTTCATATAAAATTCTAAGAATTTTGCTGCCACTGGGAGCTTATAAGGAATTTAAATATTGAAAATTTAGAATTATTATTTTAGAAAATAATCATAACTGACCATTTCCTCTAGCATTAATATAGTCCCATAGTGAAAAATAATTTACATATAAAATATGCTGTCTTTTATGTATGAAAATATCACTAGTCTTTGCAGTAGCAATGTGTTACAGCTAAGTCATTTTTACTGGTTAAAGGTTACTCCTTTAACAAGGGAAAACCCATATGAAGAACTCCAGCCCTTGCATACCTTAAAATGCATTCCTTATTGAAAAATGAATTATTTAATAACATTTATAGTATTTCCTATAACAAAATAAATGCTATTTAAATAGTGTCCAGTTTTTTTTTAATGGTTTCTCTAATCATGGCAAAATTTTGCTCTAACAAATACAGTTATGGCAAAACACTTTACATCTTAAAACAAAAATCCAAATATAAGACATGGCTTAAAAATAAATATTTTTCATGGTCCCTTAGAGGAGTGTTCAGAATGCTAGCCACAGTCCATCACTGGGTCATAAAATCTATTAATGGGTCATAACCAATATTTAAAAAAATATGCATCAGAGTAATTACATACAAGGTAAGTTTGCTTCAAGCAATTTATTTTCAGTTTTATATTTACTGTGTATGTACAATGTATTAGGCTAGAATGTAAAGCAAATTTCTAACTGGGTCATGGTCAGAAAGTTTGAAAACCCCTGCTTTAGCAAGCGATTTCTCTGGCAGTAAATACTTGTAAATTCACCAAGAAAAAGGAGGAACTTGTGCTTTTTCCAATCCATTCATACACTAATTTGGTCACCTGTTCACACAGACTCTTTAGTCAATCCTACAATTCATTAAGGCTTGGTATTTATTTTGCCATCAATTTTGCCACCAACGTTACCAAGACTAGATTCTAGATGAAAAATTGCCAAGGGTAGTTGAAGGACCTGAGCCACTGAACCACAATACAATTGTTTTTATTAGAATTCATTATGGTGGGATGTAACCTGTATATTCTAAATACTAGTAGAATCCAAGTTTCATCACTTCAGACTCGACTATTCAGGATCTAGAATCTGGGCATTTAACTCATTGGTAGTTGAATCTCATAATATTGTAATGACCTACATTATTTTGAACATCCTTACTTGTTTCAGCTTCTGGACACCACCAATAGCCAGAATATCTATCAAATTCTTCTTGAAGAACAAAGGTAGCAACTCCAGCTGATCTGGGATCCTCTTCCATGTTGGCTAGCTCTAGAAAAACAGAAAAGGCAAAATCATCACAGGAAGTTACCTATCTTTTAATAGGTACAAAGCAGCATGATTCGGCTTATTTTTAAAGGCACCTGTAGCATAGTGGGGAACTCAGGAGCCAAATGGACTGAATTCAAATCTTGGCTCCATCACTTACTGACTGACCTTTGGGCAAATCACCCAATCTCATCCCACTGAAGTGTTCCATTAGTAAATGGGAATAAGAATCTATCTTTTAAAGTTGTTATGAAGGGGGCGGCTGGGTGGCGCGGTTGGTTAGAGTGTGAGCTCTGAGCAACAGGGTCACTGGTTCGATTCCCACATGGGCCAGTGAGCTGCGCCCAAGCTGAGCTGCCAACAGGCAGTCAAATGGCTCAGCTGGTGAGAGTGCGTGCTCTTAACAACAAGACTGCCGGATTCGACTCCCGCATGAGATAGTGGGCTGTGCCCTCCCACAACTAGATTGAAAGCAGCAACTAGACTTGGAGCTGAGCTTGCGCCCTCCAAAACTAAGACTGAAGGAAAACAACTTGACTTGGAGCTGATGGGTCCTGGAAAAAAAACAGTGTTCCCCTTCCCCAATTCCCCAACACTGTTCCCTTCCCCAATAAAAATCTTAAAAAATAATAATAAAGTCATGAGGATTAAATGAGTTAATTACACAAAGCACTTAGAAGAAAGCCTGAACCATACATAGTATGTGCTCCATAAATGTTATTATTTTTCCATTTAGCTAGAACATGGAAAAATAATATATGTAAAGAGTCATGTGGACTTGTAACTCTCCTACACAGGGAAGTACACCTTTAGACCTAGAATGGGTCTTACAGATCTTGTAATTCACCATTTCTCCTTCTCCTTCCTCCCATTCAACCAGAGCAGCTCAGCTTTTATCTATTTTACACTTAAGTTTCCAACAAATAGTTTGAAGGGAACTCTTGCTTTTAAAACAAAAACAATAATACTCAAAGCCGTAATTATATGAGTTCATGACATAGGGAAATCTTTACAATATACCTGAGTCAAAGAAAAGCATATTACTAAATGGCATGTACATGTAATTCCATTTATAAAAATGTTATGGGCCAGCTGAGTGGCGCGATGGTTAAGAACTGGCTTGGGACGCCAGAGGACCCCGGTTTGGATCCCACATATGAGGGCCAGTGACACTGCCCTCTACAGCTAAGATGCTGAACAACAGCTCAACCTGGAGCTGGGCTGCTGTGAGTCGCCGGCGACAGCGTAGGCTGCAGCCCCTGTGGCAGTGGGTTGTGATGGGCTACCGTGTGGCCAGCAGCCAGCGTGAGCGGCCAGCAGCCGCTGTGAGCGGTTGTCCAGAAACCAGTGACTGCTCTGGCTTAGCCGGGAAGAGCGCAATGATGGTGCCAACTTGGGCCAGTGAAGCAACGTCCTCCACAACTAGACTGAAGAACAAAACGACAGCAACTTGTCTGTTCCCCTTCCCCCAATTCCCCAGCACTGTTCCCATCCCCCCAGTTCCCCAATAAAAAAATCTTAAAAAAAAAAAATATTATGACCACTGCACTGTATTTCTGAAGCTGATATTGAGTAATATTGTATGTCAACTACAATTATATATACATATAGCCACAGGATGTGAAGTAGAGTGTGGGAATGGAGTCAATGGAATTGTAATAGGTAAGTATGATATCGAGGATGGGAGGGCAGTAGATGGGGGAGGCGGGCTGTTTCTTTTGAGGGGTAAAAAGATAACTACTGCATTGTTCTGTACACCTGAAATTAATAAAAAACAAACAAACAAAAAACCAAAAAACCCCCCAAAAGACAAATATATTATTTTAAAAAGTATTGGGATATAATCTAAAATGTGGTTTGGTTCTCTCCAAATAGTGAGACTATGGAGAAGCTTTTTAAAAAAATTGCTTTGTAATTTACAAAATCTTAAGAGTACCTTTTATTTTTGAAAAATGTATATATTTGTATAACCACACCCTATCAAGACAGAATACTTCTAACATTCGAAGAATGTTTTCTCATGCCCCTTCCCAGTCACTGTCCATTCCTGCCCAGAAGCAACCACTGATTTCTATCATCATATCATCATAGTTTTGCATATTCTAGAATTTCATATAAATGAAATCATACAGTATATACTTTGTGTCTGTCTGCTTTTTGAGATCATCAATGTTGTATCAATATCATGCTTGCTCTATAAATGTATCAGCAATTCATTCCTGTTTATTGCTGAGTAGTATTTCCTTGTATACCATAGTTTTTAAAATCCATTTATCTGTTAATGGACATCTGGGCTGCTTCCTGTTTTTGGCTATTATGAAGATGTTATGATCATTCTTATATAAAAATCTTTATGGACGTATGTTTTTATTTCTCTTGAATAAAGACCCAGGAGTGGAATGGCTGAGAATTATATGTTTAACTTTATAAGAAACTCTTACAGAGTTTTCAAAAGTATTTGTATTATGTTATACTCTTATTGGCAATATAGGAAAGCTCCTCTCCAACATCTGGCATTCTTTATCTTTTTCACTTTAGCCAGTCTAATGGTTGTATAGTAACATTTCATAGTGATTTTAATTTCATAGGCAAGTTTCAATGTATTCTTATTATATATATTGTCTAAAATGAATGTGCAGTCTGAACCAATAATCCTTTATCCAAAAATCTTTTGAGTCCGGAAGTGTTCGGAACTCAGAATTTTGGGGATTTTTCATACATTGTACATCTACCGTGTAATAATGTAACATCTCCAGCAGGGTACACTTACATTCTAAAATAATTTATTAAGAAAGATGTGCAATAAATCAGCTTTGTGAACATCAGATTAAGCAAAAGTTAAACAAATGAATTTTTAGAGTGACTATTGTTCATTATGGAGTTTATTCTTAAGCTCTGTTCCACATGTTCAAAGAAAACGCAATATACTATTTCCCATCTTTCATTTGTATGAAAGCTTTACAGGAAAACATCCACATCTTTTCTACACTTTGAGTAGTGTTTAGTATTATTATGGTCACTTCAATAAAAATTAAATATTTCCACAATACATGCAGTTCTACAAAGTTTTGTTTTTTTCTATTATGACAAAATAAGTAGGCTCTCCAAAAAGGGGAGATAAATTTTCAGGTAGTTCTTATAGTATTAGGTTTTTCTGTTTGTTTTCCAAAAACAAGATTAATTTTTTTAATTAAAATGTTCTTTTAATGACAACCGTTTTGGGGAGATTCTGGCAGTTTTATCTGGCTAAAAGAATAATCACATTAGAGGTGCTACTGTTTTGCTATCTGATTGAACATTAAAACAAGTGGTACATACCACTTATCCTCTCTGCTTTTTTTTCTTTTTTAATTTTAAAGATTTGAATTTAAAATATAAAGACCACCCAGCTTGCTTCAATTTGTAAACATAAGCAAAAGCAAATTACATTTCAAAAATACGTTTTAGGAAACTGGATTTGAAGAACTATGCATTACCATTGTGCACGTAGGTGAGTCTCCTTTCTTCTCTGGTTACAATGTTGGATATCCAAATATCATTGCTATGTATAAAAGCAATCCAGTCTGGGTCAGCTGGGCATAATTTTGGATCCATCCGAATGTTAGGACAGCTAGTTTCCACTAAATTCGGCCGTAAGGGTTGTTGCTAGAAAAGTAAACAACATTTTAAGGCAGGTGCATGCTGATATATACATTCTCATTTGCAGGCACCCTTTCTATAAAATGAACAATAATTCCAAGTAAAATGTCAACTATGATAATTGCTTCCCAGAAAAGTATACTTTCATATGTCTTAACTTGTAAGGAAGGACTTATTTTTAATAGTTACTGTTTATTAAATACTTTTATTAAACACTTATTTATTGAGTATTTTATTTATTAAACATTTCCAATTAATTTACCAATATAAAATAGTTTGCTCATAAAAATGTAATGAAAGCCACGATCATCACAATTCCATCAAAAGAATAGTTCTAGGGTTGGCTGAGTGGCTCAGTTGGTTAAGAGTTAGCTTAGGAGCGCGAGCTCTGAACAACAGGGCTGCCAGTTCGATTCCCACTTAGGCCAGTGATGCTGCACCTGAGCTGAGCTGCCACTGAGCTGCCAACAGGTGGCAGGATGGCTCAGCTAAAAAAAAAAAAAAAAAAAAAAGATGAATCAAGCTTTTAAGGGGACCAAAAATGGAATGCCTTATGATAACATTATCTTCCCAAACCCTCCTCAGCGCTTACCCAGAAAGTGGGCACTGATGCCCTTTACTATATCTTCCTACATAGCAAGTGTTTCTAGCATTTTTAAAATTGTATACTATTGTAATTGGAAAAAATTGGAAACTAATACCCAAATTTCTTGTTTTCTTTATAACGAAATTTCTTAGTTGATGAGTAAACAGAATATTTTGGTTTAATTACCTTTCTGATTTGGGTGCAAACAAACTTTAGGACCAAAAAACAGATTTAATAAGTAGTAATAATGCCAACTTACAGTAAATCCTTGTGGCCCTCCATCTTTTACATGATAAATTCCACTACCAGCTTGAAATAAAAATGTTCCACTTCCTTGGTGATAATCATAAGAAGCAATCCCAACTGTTCCAATGCGTTTTCTTTCTCTTAATAGTTCTTCTTCTCGAGAATACATTCCATAGTCCAGTGTTGCCTAATGCAAAAAAAAAAAAAAAAGAGAGAAATCACCTATTTCAGTCTCCTGAAAGCTTGCCTTTTGCTTTTAGCACTGAAATTCTAGCATCTCCCAATATTACTGAGTCGACATTTTGAGTAACCTCAAAATTTGCTAGCAACTTTAAGCAGATTAATTTCAGGAAGTCTGCTGAAAGATTTCTTTTTTTAAAGATTTTTATTGGGGAATTGGGGGATAGGAACAGTGCTGGGGAATTGGGGTAAGGGGAACAGACAAGTTGCTGTCGTTTTGTTCTTCAGTCTAGTTGTGGAGGACGTCGCTTCACTGGCCCAAGTTGGCACCATCATCGCGCTCTTCTCTGGCGAGGCAGATCAGTCGCCGGCTTCTGGACGACCGCTCACTGCGGCTGCTGGCCGCTCACGCTGGCTGCTGGCTACACACGGTAGCCCATGGCAACCCACTGCCACAGGGGCTGCAGCCCACGCCGTCGCCGGCGACTCCTGGCAGCCCAGCTCCAGGTTGAGCTGTTGTTCAGCATCTTAGCTGTAGAGGGCAGTGTCACTGGCCCTCATATGTGGGATCCGAACCGGGGCCCTCTGGCATCCCAAGCGAGTTCTTAACCGTCGCGCCACTCGGCCGGCCCTGAAAGATTTCTTCATAAAGTGTCCTCTAGATGATTGTTATACACATTAGAGAACAAGAATTAAGTCTCATCACATTGGCTTGGCATTCAAGATCTACATTACCTACATTACCTAAATATAACTCAGCATTTTTACATGCAGTTGTTAAGAGCATAGACTTTGAAGTCGAGTGGTTTGAATCTAGGCTTTGACTCTCGCTAGAAGTCTGACTTTGAGCAAGTAGCTTAATTTCTTTAAAAGTAATTTTCCTCACTTTAAAAATAGTAATAAATCACCTACTGCAGCTTTGTGAAGGTTAACTGATAAAAATATGTAAAGTGTTTTGCACAATGATTGGCACAGAGTAAGTTCTCAAGATCAGCTGCCATTAGTACCTTTCTACTACATCTACTAATATTCCTCCAACAAAACCTTAGGATCAGGCTTGTCACCCACTGATGTAGAACCTAATATGTGACGTTCTGTCTCCTGGCTTTTATCTCTTCCATTTTCTCCCCTGTCGCTTCCATTTTTCTTTCTATCCATCCAAGTTTTACTGATATCTAAAAACCTTAGCTCTAATTCAACTTTGGCCAAGAAAGTTCCCTGACCCATTATGGTACACACTTTGAAATTTATGTTAAGAGTTACTGTCTCTCTTACTCATTTGGCTATGTTATTATTTTTCACTTTTTTCCCAGTATTTCTGGGTAGAAATAGGTAAAACAAAACAAAACAAAACAAAACGACTTGAGAGCAAAATCCATTTTCCTATCTACGGCATTTTGTTTTCCTATCTATAGCATTTGTTAAAATCTCTCTCAAAGAATATTTGTAATTAATGATGATGAAGAATTTTCCAAGCTAGAAATATTATTTGATACATGTACAAAATTTAAAAAGGAATATAAATTAAGAAAGCAAATCTAATAAGTGCTAACTTAACTTACATCCACAACTTTCCTCACTAAGAGATCTTTACACTCTGAGTTTGATAAAGGAAATAGACATGGTTTCTGCTATCAAGGAGTATACTATAAAAAGAAGTCTTGATAAGTTTCGTGGCAGGAATGAATCAATCTAAAATTAAGCCAGCACACTGAACGTAAACATTGTTCAAGGATGATAAATACAGGTGTATGTGTATACTTGCAAACCTAAAATAATGTTAGGCGTTTAAAAATGAGACAGCCTTGGAATCGGTAAAAACCTGTTTTTTGGTATTCACTGTATCATTTTTATTAATGTTTAATTACATACATATACATTTGTACATGTGTATGTTAGGCTTCAATAGGAAAAAAACCTTGCAAATTCAATGAACATATAGTTTTATTAATTTTGATCGTTTGTTTTAAATATCTCTTAAGACTGTTGAAGCCAAGAGCAATTAATTATGAGTATATAATTATATTTTAATTTGTCCCCTTTTTCTTCCTGAATGTCACCAGTCTTACTCCCTGCTTAATATGTCTTAATGTTTAGTAATCAGAACACAAGAAATTTCAGTGCTAAGAAATTAACTTTCACAAGAGAACTCTGTATTTATAACTGATTTTAAAATTTGTTATTTGAAAGAATACCAAGCAAGATGATAAAAAGGACCCTGAAAAAGATCAATTATAATAAACAGTCTTACCAGATACTAAAAAATTTAAAACATGAATAAACAAAATAAACAATGGTAAAAAATAAAAAATGTAAAACAGAAAGCTCATATGGAAATTAATTAAAAACAAGGTGGTGAAGAGATGAGACTTTTAAATTTGTTTTCATTTTTTTTCCTTTTTTCATGTCAGATGGGTAATGTGCCAATGTCATAACAAGGTTTATGGGAGGCACATCTTACACACAAGCGTGAACACCTAATCATCACACTTATGAACTACAAAAGGATTGAGACTTTAAAATTTTAAAGTCAGTGATTACTGATTTAAATTTTATATCAGTTGGAATTACTGGATAGCACATATGCAAAAAGGTAACACTGGATCCACTTCTCACATATTCCAAATGAGTTAGAGATTTAAATGTTAAAAATGAAACCAACATCCACTTTTATCCAAGATGGAGTTACAAGGACCAGACTATTCTCTCATCTGAAACAACTGAGAAAACGAACAAAATGTATGAAATAACGTTTTCAAGACACTGGATCTCAGACAACAAAGGACAGTGATCCCTGAGAAATGGGAAACAAATGAGGTGAGCCTTACACTTGTACTAGCTAACTGCCTTGACAGTTTCCAGATGTTGGCACAAGAAGAAAGAAGCCAATGAGTCCAAGAAAAAAAAATCACAAAGGAAATCAGAAAATACTTTGAGACCAAAGAAAACATGATACACCAAAACTTTAAGGAATGTAGCAAAAGCAGCATTCAGAGGGAAATTTATAACTATAAATGCCTACATTAAAAGAGATCCCAACATTTTGATGGTTGCCAGACCAGAGTGGAGTTGGGAAGATGGGTGAGAGGGAAGGGATTAATATATACCAATTGCCAGTTATAAAAAAAGTCACAGGGATATAAAGTATAGCATAGGGAATATAGTCAATAATCTCGTAATAACTATGTATGGTGTCAGGTGTGTACTAAACTTATCAGGGGATCACTTTGTAAGTTATTTAAATGCCTAATCACTACGTTATACACCGAAAACTAATATAATATTGTATGTCAACTATAATAGAAAAATTTAAAAATTACTTAAAAAATCTCAAATCAATAACCTCACCTTTTACCTTAAGACACCAGAAAAAAAAGAGAAAACTAAATCCAAAGCAAGCAGAAGTAAGAAAATAATACAAATTAGATTGGAAATAAAATAGAGGATAGAAAAACAATAAAATTCAACAAAACCAAAAGTTGGTTCTTTGAAAAGATAAAAAAACTTGACAAATTTAGCTAGAACGATCAATAAACAAAAAGAGGGAAGACTCAATTTCCTAAAGAATGAAAGAGGGTTGTCATTAACAATTTTATAGGGATAAAAAGGATTATAAGGAAATAGTATGAATGACTGTACATCAACCAATTAGATGATGTAGATAAAATGGTTAAATTCTTAGAAACACAGAATCCACCAAAACTGACTCAAGAAGAAACAGAAAATCTGAGGCCTATAAACGAGTGAAGAGATCTAGTAACCAAAAAACTTCCCATAAAGAAAAAAGCCCAGGATTAGATGGCTTTACTGATGATGGATTCTACCAAATGTTTAAAGAATTAAGATGCATCCTTCTGCAGAAAAGCCACTCCCCCTCCAAAAAAAAGAGAGATAAAAAGAAAACACTTTCTAAGTCATCTGATGAGGTCAGTATTACCCTGATACAAAGACCAGACAAAGACATCACAAGTAAATAAAACAATAGGCCAATATCCCTAATGGCTCTAGGTGCAAAAATCCTCAATAATTGAGTCGCTGGTGATGGCACAGGCTGCAGCCCCTGCTGCAGTGGGTTGCAATGGGCTACCGTGTGTGGCCAGCAGCCAGCATGAGCGGCCAGCAGCCGCTGTGAGCGGCCGTCCAGAAGCTGGCAACTGATCTGACTCGCCAGGGAAGAGCGCAATGATGGTGCCAACTTGGGCCAGTGAAGCAACGTCCTCCACAACCAGACTGAAGAACAAAAAGGAGAGCAACTTGTCTGTTCCGTTCCCCTTCCAAATTCCCCAATTAAAAAAAAAAAAATGAAAAAGCTTCTAGGTTAGAAAGGAAGAAGGAAAACTATCTCTATTCACAGATAAAATGATATCATTTAAAAAAAAGTTAGAGCTAATGAATTCAGCAAAGTTTCAGGATACAAGATCAATATACAAATATCAGTTGTATTTCTGTACATTAGCAATGAACAGTCTGAAAATGAAATTTTAAAAACCCATTTAAAATATCATCAAAAATAATAAAATACTAAGGAATAAATTTAACTAACTGCTAGACTTGTAAAACAGTGTTGAAAAATTTTAAAAAGATCTGAATAAATGGAAAGACAGCCCATGTCTATGGATTGGAAGACTTAAGATGATAAAGATAGTAATACACTCCAAATTGATCTAGAGATCCAATAGGATGCCTATCCAAGTTACAACTGCCTTTTTTGCAGATATGGATAAGCTGATCTTTAAAATATTCGTATGGAATTTCAAAACAATCTTGAAAAAGAAGAACAGTGTTGGATGATTCTCATTTTCTAATTTCAAAAGTTAGTACAAAGCTACATTAATCAAAATAGCGTGGTACTGGCATACGGTTAGACATGTAGGCCACTGAATAGAATTGAGAATCCAGAAATAAATCAATATATTTATGGTCAGTTGACTTTCAACAAGGGTGCTAAGGCCACTCTATGGAGAGAAAAACAGCCTTTCAACAAATGGTACTAGGATAATTGGATTCCATAAGTGAAAGAATTAATATGGATCCCTATCTCATGCCATATACAAAATTAACTCAAAATGGATCAAAGACCTAACTGTAAGAGCTAAAAAAAAATTTTTTTTTAAGCTGAGCCATCCTGCCACCTGTTGGCAGCTCAGCGGCTGCTCAGCTTGGACTGGGAATCGAACTGCTGTTGCTCAGAGCTCAAACTCTTGAGCGAGCTCTTAACCAACTGAGCCACTTGGCCGGCCCCTGTAAGAGCTAAAAATTATAAAACTCTTATACAAGAAATTCACAAAGGAAAACATAGATGAAAATCTGCATGACCTTGGATTAAGCAACAATTTATTAGCTATGATACCAAAAGTACAAGCAATTGAAGAAAAAAGTATATCTACTGGACTTCATCAAAATTTAAAACTTTGTGCATCAAAGAACATGTATTAGGTTTCCTAGTGCTGCTATAATAAATGACCACAAACTTGGTGGCTGGAAACAACAGAAAACTACATTATATGTCCAAGCCATTTCATTGCAGTACTACTTGTAATAGAAAGATTGAAAATAACAGAAATGTCCATCAATAGAGAACTGGCTGAATATGATTTATCTGCACAAAACACAGATGTAAAAAGAAATAAAGGTTATGTACATATTCTTATGGAGTGACCTGAAGGATACATTGTTATTTGAAAATTGCAAGGTAGAGAAAATATACATTGTATTTAAGGGGGAATATGAATATATACTCACTTATATTTTTAAAAAATGAAGGATAAGTCCTTTAAAAATAAAAAGGTTATCTAGAGGGAGAGGGAGAGAAATAGGGTGGAGACAGGGAGCTTCTCTGAATATAGTACATTGTTTTATAGATTTGATTTTGGAATCATATAACTATTTTTTTTAAATTAAATTAAAAATAAAGGAATTCCTAACACTTGAAAACAAAACGAAGCAAATGCAGCTAATTGTATAGAACTGGTAGCATAATGACACAGGGAAGAACAATTCCAAGTTACTGTTATAAGTAAATGATCAGGGTTGATTAGTTTGTTATTTTGAAAACCGTTGTGTATGTAACATGGGGTAAAGCAAATGTATAATTACGTTGTTTAAACTGGCATCTTTGGTATCAGAGAAAGAGATACATGTAAGATAAATGAGGTTAAAAAAATCCTGTAGTGCAGAATTTGAATTGGATATATCAGTCTGGCCTTATATTTTGTCTGAATTGATATAAGTTCATATTGATATCTACATTACACATACACACACACGCACACACACACTCTCACTCTCTCTCTCTCTCTGTATTCCCTAATTTGTCCGATAAAAAGATCTAGAAACAATTACTAACCCAATAATGAGTATCCCTAGTACCCAAATCATGGTCTCTTAATACCACTTTCCCCTAAAGGAATCAGAGCTCCTTGGAGAAATGGTTCACTCCAAGCATGAGCTAGGCAATGTGTAAGATGAGCATGGAACAGTGCATCAGACAGCAAGAGAGCTATCCGCTACTACCAAAGTCATGTCAAAAGAATTTGACATGTCAAGGTGAAGGAGCTTCCACCAGCCAAAAATAAAGACAATTTATACAATAACTGTCAATAGATCAAAAGGCATCAAACAGGTTTACTCTCTAAGTTTATGAAGAAACACACACACAACCCTCCCCCAAACCTTATGGAGGACAGTAGGAAACAAATTATTTTTAAAAATGTAAATAAAGGAAAAGAATCAAACATTATCCTGACTTTCCAGTGTGAACTGGAGCTTGGGATAACAAAATAGTTGTTGAACAGCAGTTTCTCTTTTTAGAAGTGTTTCAGTTAACAAATGAAAGGGAATGATAAAATATTACCATTTTACAACCCCTAATAAATTAATGGATCTAGGTAATGATCAAAAGGTGCTACCATCACAAGAGGAGAAATAAGGCTCTATATGCCTCTTGATGGATGCCACAACATTATCTATGAGGTATTCTTTTTTAATTGTAGTAAAATATATGTAACATAAAATTTACTACCTTATTATTATTATTTTTTTAAAGATTTTTATTGGGGAATTGGGGGGATGGGAACAGTGCTGGGGAATCAGGGGAAGGGGAACAGACAAGTTGCTGGCCTTTTGTTCTTCAGTCTAGTTGTGGAGGACGTTGCTTCACTGGCCCAAGTTGGCACCATCATTGCGCTCTTCTCTGGCGAGGCAGATCAGTCGC
>NW_017731460.1:212456-251797 GCF_001890085.2 Hipposideros armiger
AGTGTCACTGGCCCTCATATGTGGGATCCGAACCGGGGCCCTCTGGCATCCCAAGCGAGTTCTTAACCATCGCGCCACTCGGCCGGCCCTACCTTAACTATTTTTAAGTGTACAGTTCAGTAGTGTTAAGTATACTCACATTTTTCATTTTGCAAAAATGAAACTCTATAACCAATAAATAACAACTGCCCATTTTTTCCCTTGCCATAGCCATTGGCAACCTCAAATTTCCTGTCTCTATGAAATTTGACTACTTTAGGTACCTCGCATAAGTGGAATCATACAGTATTTGTCCTTTTGTGACTAGCTTATTTCGCTTATCCTGTCTTCATGATTCATCAATGTTGTAGCATGAGTCTGAATTTCCTTCCCTTTTAAGGTTGAATAATATTCCATTGTATGTATATGCCATTTTGTTTCTATTTATCTTTCCATGGATATCTGGGTTGCTTCCATCTTTTGGCTTCTGTGAATAATGCTGCTATGAACATGGGTGTGCAAGTATCTGTTTAAGACCTTGCTTTCAATTCATTTGATCTATGAAGTATTCTTTAAAAAAACAAAACACAAGAAAACCTGGGTCTGATCAAACTTCTAGATCTAACTACTTATTTATATTCACAGAAAATACAGGGTACCGAAGAATATATCAAGTAACACCTCAGGTATACTATCAACAAAACAGATCCTCTTTCTTCAACAAACTGCAATTGGGGGAGGGGGTGGAGGGTGGGAGAATGGAAGAGAAACTAATAGATTAAAAGGGACTTAAGAGGCCTATCAATCAATTGTAATATGTGGATCTTATTAAGATCTTGATTTGAACAAATTAAGTGTAAAAAAAGAAAATTTACTTAAAAAATCAGGAAAATTTGAACACTAATTCAATATTTCATAAGAAATGATCAATAATTTAAAAAAATATGATGATATTATAGTATTGTCTAAAAAGAATTTGTATCCTTTAGAGATACAGACTGATTCATTTAGGAGTGAAATGACATATTTGGGATCTGATTCAACAGAGAAGTCAAGGGTAAGGATTGTGAGGGGGACTGGTAAGAAGTACAATGAAATACTGATGGCCAAGATTTGATAATTGTTGAAACTGGTTCACATGTAATTCTACTTTTGTATGATTTGAAATAGTCCATAATGAAAGTTAAAAAAAGAACTCTGACTCACTAATTTGCCAACTGTTCCATGAGAAAAGTACTATTATTTCAGTTCAACACACTGTTCTTAAAACAAGGAATTTTTTTTGTTTTTAAAAAAGTCACAAACCTATATAAAAAACAACATCCATTATAATAGTTGCAGTCAAAATGATTAGTTGTCATAGAAGAAAATTACTTTTTCTTTAATTCCTAAGAGAAATACCACATTTTAGTTCACTTAGCCCAAACATGCTATTCATTAAGGAAATATTCAATGCAAAAATAATAAATGAGAACCAGAAGAGCAAACTATCACACCCAAACTATCCTCCTGTACTTGGGATGTTCTCAACTACTTCACATTTTGTCTAAACATAAAATATTGAAGGAAAAAAAAACACCTAAGCTTTGATTTTCTATAAATTAAATACTACTACTTAGAAGCAAAAACTGAACTTAGCACCTTTATTTAACCCTTACATTAATGCTATTACTACATATCAGAACAAATTCAATTAACACATTGTGAACCGCTGACGCAGATTTGTTTCTATATATTTAAATGCCCCATCCTCAATATGTTAAAATAGAAAGCTTCCCAGAAATATGTTCTTTCATGTAAACAACTCCTCCCCACAAATGTGAGAATTATATAACTAGCAAGTTTATAGAAGGGAAAGGCAGTTAAAAAAATCTGAATTGTAATATCTCTTAGTTTCAGATATTAAGAATTAAATGGAATTTAAGGATCATAAATGCAAAAACATAAAAATGTTTTAATTCCTTGATTCACATCTACTTCAAATATAAAACCCCAATTAAATTTCTGCCTCTAAATAAATGCAGTATCTGAAAACATACACCAAACCACAGAAATAACAATGTCTAATCCTACCTGAAAAAGATCCAAAAGAGGCTTCCAAGACAGCATCAAGACTGCTGCTTTATTGATGGTTTTGGGAATTTCAGAATAAAACAGTGTATTTTCTCTGTTCTCACCAGACATAGCTATAAGAGAAAACAATAATTTTTTACAATTTTTAAAAATAGCGATGTACCGCAATCATAGTAGTATATAATGCCTTCTAGATCCTGTGAAATTTCATACTCTATGGGATCCATAATAAATGTTAACACGTAGGAGGTGCACATGCCACATGCCATAGGAATGTTCTTCAATAAAACCCAGGCTTCACAGAAAAATGCTCAATTTCATTTTGATATTCAGATCTTAGTCACTCTTGAAACAAACATAAAATTGTTATTAATAGTATCTTACAAGTTGGCAACAGACTCATGAGATTCCAAATGAGTGTGCTTTGTGACAACTTCAGATTATTAAATTTCTTCTTTTTCTGAATCACTAAAGTACTTATTTAGAAATATACATAGGTCTAATAAAATTCTAGTTTTTCTTCATTACAGAAGTACTATAACTGTAATTACTACTAAGTTTCAAATGAAAGTGTACTCATATTAAAACAACACAGAATCTCATTTGCCAAAAATTTTTGTCCTTTATTGGGGAAGGGTGAAGAAAAGAGGTCTATATTCAGTAGAAGCCAGGTCTGTTCTGTGACATGATGCAATAACTGAATGGGACCATCACAGCAGTGTAGAATGAGCTATATATAAAACAGGAGTAATAGAAATACACTATGGTCTTGAAGATGAGAACCCAAGAAAGCTCAAAGTAAAACAAAGCCCTTCTACCCTAAAAGGCACTAGAAAGATACCACTTCCAAAAAGCTAGGAGAAAGTTAAGAAAGGAAAAAATAAATCACACAGTAAGAACAAGAAACGCTCTCTCTGGTGAACAGATCCCTCAGCCTAGTGTTTCTGATAATGGCAGAAAAGGTAGTTTGTGGAAGGGCATGATGGTAACCTCCATGCTAATCCTCCAGCAAAGGCTGGAGATGAGCCCCCTAATAGCCACATCTTCCTTTATCCCTTTATTTTCCTAAACTTCTCATAAACCATTTTTAGTTTGTGCTGCTTTTTGGAGTAAAAAGATATCAGACTAGGGGCCGGCTGAGTGGCTCAGTTGGTTAAGAGCTCGGTCAGAGTTTGAGCTCTGAGCAACAGCGGTTCGAGTTCTGGCCCAAGCTGAGCAGCCCCTGAGCTGCCAACAGGTGGCGGGATGGCTCAGCTNGGTTAAGAGCTCGGTCAGAGTTTGAGCTCTGAGCAACAGCGGTTCGAGTTCTGGCCCAAGCTGAGCAGCCCCTGAGCTGCCAACAGGTGGCGGGAAAAAAAAAAAAAAAAAAAAAAAAGATATCAGACTACATTTACTTCAGCACTTGCTTTTGTCTTAAAACTATTTTGTATATTTCCGTTTCTTTGTTACCGAATTCTTATGATTGCACTCACTTATCCATACCACGCATTTTATAAAACGTAATCATATCCTCCTTAAGCCTTCTCCTTCTAAGAGCATTCAGCCCTCAAATATGAAAACACTGGTTCTCCACTATCCTCAAATGAGAGTCACTGCCCACCATTTCAGCTGACTCTTAAAATTGCTCGTTGTTCCATAATCCCTTCCTTGGCTTCATCTATGACCAATAAAAATTTCCAAGGCATTCTGTGTACATACACACACCAGTTCTGTATAAGCACAAAACAGGCTTTTCCCATTCTTCCCTGATGACATACTGGTATTAATTGATGTTCTTAGTATAATTCAATTTTTAAAAATAATGGATTTATATGAAGAAAATATTTAAAATTCAGATGATATAAAAGACTTGTACAAATGAAAAGACATATAACTATCTTGAAAAGCTCAACATTTTAAAGATTGTCAATTTTCCTATCTATAAATATAATATAATCCTAAACAGTATAACAGGATTGGGAAGAAGGCACTATACAAGCTAATTTTAAGTTCTCACAGAAAAACTAGCCAACAAAAATAGTCAAGAAAAGTATGAAAAAGAGTGATGAAGAGTGACTAGTGCTATCAAACAGTAAAACATCTAGAGCTATGATAATAATAGACAGGAGCAGCAGCAAAATATTGGCACTTGATTTGACAGATCAATGGAACAAAACAGAACATTCAAAATATATAAAGATTTTTAAAAATATAATCTTGGAGTTGGGAAAACCTTTCTTAGTTGGGAAAATCTTTAGCTATGATGTAAAATTACAGAAAAATAAAAATTTAACTACTCAGCCTCCCCCCAAAAACACACAAATTTTTACAGGGCAAAAGTCACTAAAGGCAAAAGACAAATTAAACCTCAGGGGAAAATACCGCACTGGTTAATTCCCTCATTATACAAAAAAAATGCCTTAGGTCAATAAGCAAAACACCAACAACCCAATAAAAAATAGACTATGATTATGAATGGGGTCACAGAAAAGGAAATATGAATGTCTTTTAAATATGTGAAAAGATGCTCAACCTCACTCATAAGAGAAATACATATTAATACCACAATGATATGGGTATGTAATGTACAGCATGGTGACTATACTTAATAATACTGTATTGCATACTGGAAAGTTGCTAAGATTGGCAGATCTTCAAAATTCTCATCACAAGAAAAAATTTTTTTTGTTATCTATATAAGGAGACAAAAGTTAAGTAGACTTACATGGTGATCATTTTGTAATGTATACAAATATTGAATCATTATGTGGTACACCTGAAACTAATATGTTATATGTCAATTATACCTCAATATAATAAAAAACACTACTCTGAGAGACTGCTGTTCATTAATCGGGCTGGGAAAGAATAAAAAAAAGATTGATTACTCAACAATTACTACAAATGTGGAGAAATACAGAGGGTGCCAAAAAATGTATACATATTTTAAGGAAGGAAAACTGTATTAAAATTTTAATACTCAATATATACTGATAACAAAAGATGAATACAAGTCATGTTTGATTTTTGCAATTACAAGAGGTGCTCAAAGTGGTTACCATCAGCGTCCAGACACTTCTGATTATGGCGAACTACCTTACCACCTGAGCAACGTTGACCAAAGTGTCTACTTGAATCACTGGGCATGCCGTTTCAATTTCTTCACACAGTACTATGCGTCTCAAACTTATCACGAATGTTATAACTATTAGGCACCTTGAAGGATCTGCTGCATACTCACACCTCCACTGTCGTCGTACTTCCACAATGTTCTTAAATTTCAAATACCACTTCAGAATGGTCTTGTGCTCCTTGAATGACAACCGCGCTTCTGCCATTTTCTTTGACTGTCCTGCCTATAGCATGGTGATGCTAGCATTCATTTGATTAATGCCATCTTTTGAGCGAACGTCATACAACACATCGCTACCATAATTCAATTCAACTTTGAAAAGTTAATACATACATACTGTCTCTTAAAATGTGTATAAAATTTTTTTGGCACCCCCGGTAGATACTCAGATACAATGCTGATAGAAATATAAACTCTATAACCTCATTGGAGGGGCAATTTGGCAATATCGATCAAAATTCAGAATATATGTACGTTTTGTCCCAGCAATTTCACTCTTTGAAATTAATCCTATAAGTAAATTCAGACATGTACAAACTTATCTAATACAGTGGGTATTTGATACCTCATCTTTTCTAATAGCAAAATAGAAAAACCTAAATGTCCATTATTAGAGGTCTTATTAAATAAAATATGGCACAGTTATATAATGAAGTACTCTGGACTTTTTAAAAAAGAATGAATCTATTATTACTGACTCCTGCTGAGAATGTCTCTTTAAAAAACAAACAAATATAAACATAATGTGCGTGTGTGTGTGAGAATTGGAAGGAAGCCAATGTTTAAAATTTTAATAAACAAAAAAGTAAATTAGTGGTTTAATATATTTAATTTACACAGATCTTAAATCTGGGGTGAATGGACTCAGGAAGAAGAGACCAAAAGCAGCCCTGGTTTAAAAAAACGAAAGCAGTAGCTATTGAGAGTGGGAACTAAGGGTTGGTTTGTGTTCCTAATCTGACCATTCCTAAAGAAAGGCATTTTGAACTAGCTTTAGGAAGAAGTAATTTCTAGCATCTTTAACTTTGACTTTGAAACTAAGATCATGATCAACTCATGATTTGTTATCTGTAAGTAAAATAAAGTTAATGGGACAAACCAAAATTAAAAGAGCACCAAAACTGAAGTTTTTCAAAGCAGTTTTTTTTCCCTTTAATGGAACCATCAGATTCATTTATTTGCCAAAATTTGAGTGCCAATTGTATCTAGCCTCTCAGTCAGAATCAAGAAAGCATTTCCTCTCAGAAACCCCCGTGACTCCACTCACCAAGGTAATAGACTCTGTCCGAATAAGGCCCATCTGGATCATTCCTCTTCACAAACATAAAATCATGTGGTGCCTTAGCCATCATATAGCCATGATATTTTCTGGTATCAGCAAGCAGCTTTTTAAGCTGACTCCAGGAGTATCGCTCAACATAAAACGGCTCCGATTTAGGCCGATCCTGTGATTCAATATTCTCCTCACACTCTGCAGTTTCAAAGATCTCAACACCCAGCTGTTCTGTTTCCATCGCTGCTGCCATATTGCATTTTCCTAGAAAAAACAAAGCGCACGAAGTTGTTCACAGGCCTGCCTTCTATTATATTAATTAGAATGACAATCTGATAGTGACCTTCACCCCCTAAGAAGGCAAGAAAAAAAATTTTCAGCACAGTTGCAATGAAATCTAGTAAGAAAAGTATAACTCCCCCTTCTCTGTGTTCAGTTTGAAAATGAGATTTTTAAAAAAAAATTGAGGTCATGTCTATTTCACAGTGACTATAAATCCCTTTGGGAACCTTTATAAAAGGCTTTCCTTAGGTATCTCTTGCCAAAATTCCTTTCTTCTTTCCCACTCTGGAAGGAAACAGGCCATATGCCAGTTGGCTGCTATGCTCCATCCAAGAACATGTCAATAGTGAAGCTAAATGTGCCAAGGAAGTTAAGTGTTTTTGCACTTAAAAAAAGTGACACATTTAATAAATGTGAACTTCTTCAGCTAACAGAAATAATCACGAGTAATTGTAACAGTAATAAAATTGTTGCAAACAATGTACTTGTAATAATCTTCCTAGGACACTTACCTAAGATAATATAAATACTGTTTCCTTTTCATTGGAACTCCAAGCAACAAAAGACTTAACTGGCTGGTATATTTTTCTGTCTTCTGCTCTTGCCTAGACACCACTATTTTACAATCACTTGAGGTGACTCTACACTATAAGGAATTTATGTGACTATTATTACAGATTATACAAGTTTTACTCTCATGATTAAATGAGAAGAAAATGTTATTATCTTCAAATGGCTTTACTTAGTTGAAGTATTTGATGCAGAAAACATTTGACATTTGTACTATAAATATTTTGATAAAGTCTGGGTCCAATTTACCAGTTCAATCCCCAAAGGGTTAATATTTCATCTATTAATGTTTCTTTTCATTTTACAAATTTAGAAGATGTATTTTTTCTTTATCTACTGCGATATTTAAATGTAACAGGAGCAAAGCCTCACAGAAATGTTACTGTAAGCCATTGTGTGATGCTCTGACATGCATTATTTACGAGATCGTCAAAAATGTGTGGACTTGGAAAATTGTATTTATGCAACCAATTTCACATAATTATTAACTACTTCTAAAACAACAATACATGGCTGACTATGTAATATGATGTCTTTTATAAAGCTCGATATGACAGGTTAACAGAAGTTCATGGTAAGAACTACCAACCATGGAGAAAAAGTAATTAGCAGGTGTGGGTTGTGAATTAGTCCATCAGGCACGCATTATGACACATAAAATGAAATGAACTGTGTGGTCACGGTATTGTCTTTTTTCATGCTATTGGGTCATCGGGAAAATCATGACATATTTTTCTATGTTTTTCAATGCAAAAATGCATCATGACTTTCCCAACAACCCAATACAAAGAACTGTACTAACATTTTCAATGTAATAGTAGCAAAAGCGGCCAGAAAAGCCATTTGAAAGTCATATCAGGTATACAACTTGTAATACTATCACAACTGGGCATTTATCACCAATGATTAAAATCCAAACAGCTCAACAGAGAAAAAGTCATTTAGCTCAACTGGTATTCAGCGCACTGATACTGAGTGGCAGGCGTACATGACAGTGGTGGTTGTTTGCCCACCTAAAAGCTAATGGAGACCTACTTTATATCAAATAGTCAATGTATCTAGTTTTATTTCTAAACGAGTAAGAGACAAGTGAGAGAAGCCGCTACACAAATGGGTTCCTTTTTCTCAACTCCTTTTGTGTTAAATTTGGAGCTCCATCTCCATTAGGGCTAGGGAATATAGGACAGGGAGCTAAGCAGACTTCTGTATTCTTATGCCCAGCTTCTTGAGTTATTATTACCGTATTTCCCCATGTATAAGATGCACCTTAATTTTGGGGCCCGAAATTTGAAAAAAAAAAGTATTACATAAAGTTATTGAACTCAAGTTTTATTCATCATAAAATTCATACCACTCCTCATCACTGTCAAAACTCTCAACCATTAGCTTGTCCTCATCTATGTCTGATGACGAATCACTGTCTTCATATATTATCTCATCCTCAGTTCCATCTAGGGCATTTGAAATCTACAATCACTGTGTCAGATGCACCCAGTTTTTAGACCCCAAATTTTTTCAGAAAAGGGTGCATCTTATACATGGGGAAATACGGTAACTTGATTGACATCTTTATGTAAAAATTGCATTAGCTTGTACTTAAGCAAACTTATCTGGTATTCCTAAATTTTACTAGGTCCCTGGACTATTTCTCTGTCTTTCTACACACACACACACACACACACACACACACACACACACAAATTTTATAGTTCAGATGACACTACTATTTCTGTTTCTGGTAAATGTATAGCCTGCATTCCCTAGGATAGACCTGGTATCTAATTTTAGTCATTTACACAAATATATAACTAAGTGATTTAATGCCCAGATTTCCATAATTTTATATACAAATACATTCTCAAAAAATGTGACCCAAGTTTTCTAATTTCAAAAATTAGAAAATAGGGTTAGCATATATTCTCAGCACGGTGCATACATTTCACTGCCCCACCTACCTCTTCACTTAAGGCCCTTCCCTGATGCCTACCTGATTGTATTTTCATCTGCTCAGATCTCTTCCACATTCAAAGAGATCTTTTTCAAGTGACTCAACTTCAAGCATAGATCCTTCTGCTCATCCTGCTCTCTCTCTTCTCACAGGAGTCTTTCCTTTTCTCACCATCCAATCCTGCTCACCAGGATAATAAAATAAGATATAAGGCTGTTGATCATTATTAAAATGAATCATATGTAACCAAAAAGACTAAATTTAGAAAGTCACATAGTATTTAAAACTGGTACAGTCTTTTTGGTTAACATATAATGCTTATTTTGTACCTGCATTTTAGATTAAAATTATATTTCAGAAATGTATAGCCCAATTTATTCAAAAGAATATTCTAATAATAGTGTAAATCCTGACATCCAGACATATATTAAAAGGAAAACTATGGGAAAACTTTAAAAAGTGTAAAAGGCATATAGATGTGAGGTTACTCACTGGTTATTGCAAATCCTCAAAAATGACAGATTAACACAATTTATTTCTATGTGCGTGGTACTGTTCCTCTTTTACATAATACATTTGCATTATTTTACATAAGACGTATTGAGCTGGTTGAAGACAAAACAGACTCAGTAGAATAACCAATAATTATACATCAGGCCATTTTTGTGTAAAGGGAACCAACTTGCATTTAATAATTTAAAATTTTCACAAGAATGTACTATGCATTTTAAATGCATTCCACTTATTCTTCCTTCCTTTCTATGTACACTCTGAAAATAACTAAGGCAACTTTTCTGGAAAAGAAAGTGTTAAGGTTGTTGAAATTCTGGCTTAATAATTTTTTTTTTTTTTTTAAAAAGGAGGATCTGTGATGAAACCTGTTACTCTGTCATCAGTTTTAATTTTGGGCTCTCCTAGCCCAAGCAGGTGATGAGAGATGTGGTGAGAAAAGCTCAATAACAAATGGAAGGAAAATGGTGGTTATGCAAGTACCATAACAAACGTACAAAGGTATCAAGACACCTTCCCATGCACTAAGCCCCTCACTCAGAGGAGAGCATGGTGGGTTAGAAAATGGCTTGAGTCAGGACTCTTCAATTTGGACCCACTGTAATGTCATATCTTAACTTTTAATCCAAGGGCCAAATAAAGTCGTCCACTTATACTCCCCAAGCCTCATTGAAGCCTAGCTATTTCACTCTTCAGGGTCCACACCTAGTTGAGAAGCTCATTATCAGACAGCAGGCAAAGATCTTGAAGCTATGAAGTGAAAAGAGGAAAAGTGTGGCAAGCGGAGAATGTCGAGAAGGGTTTTTTTTGGGGGGCGGGGGGAATAAGTCATATAAGTCATAGGAGAAAAGTGTGTGAGGAAAGATTTAAAACAGGAAAGGATCTATCATGTCCCGGGTGGGTGAAAAAGAATGAGAGGGGGCCCGTAAGCAAGGAGGGAATCGACTTGAGTGAATCACTAAAACGAAAAGAACACCAGTTGGGAAACCAGAAAATCTCAGTCCAAATCTGATCTGCCACCGCCGGGCTTTAGGCAAATCCCTTCGCTTCTGTGGGATTCCATTTTCTCATCTGTAAGACTGGACAATACCCGGCTCCCAACCCCAGCGCGGCTCAATTAAGATAACGGACGTGGAAGTCCGGAGGCCAGCACCCAGCGCTCAGGAGACTCCTAGTGAACGTTGGTTGACTCGGAGTTTCAGAGCCTCAGCTTCCTCTTCCGGCAACTGGGGCCCCACCACCGGCTCTGGCCCGCGCAAGGCGGCGCGCCAGATAAACCGCAAAGCGGGCCAACCGTGAGGACGCGAGGGGTGGCCCCTCCGTGTGGCGGACAGGGCCTGGGTGGGCTGGGGTCCAGGCCTCGCGGGCGAAGAGGAAGGAGAGGGGGCGGATACTGCACCTTCCCCGCCCCGGCCCCACCCGGACCGTCCCGGCGCCTGCTACGATGCGGGCCTGCGCCGCTTCATGCCGCGCCGCCTCCACTCCCGACCCGGCTGCAGCGACTTCCTCGGCGACGGCGCCGGTGGCCCAGGCGGCGAACACAGCACTTAAAAGCTGCAGCGGCGGTGGCGGCGGCTGTGAGGGACCCGGAACTTCCGGTTCCTGGCGGCCTGCCCTCCGACCAGAGAAGACGCAGTGGGGCCAAGAAGGGCGCCGCTCCCTGCTGGAGGGGCTCCGTTACGACAGTGCCATCTAGTGGCCGGAGGAGCGAACCAGGCGTGGGAAGGAGACTGGGCGGGAGTGTGGGACAGAGATGAAATCCAGAAAGGGGCAAGGAACTTACTGGAAGTTAAAGGATGAATTGTATGTAGCGTGTTTCTACTCTATATATTTACATTCAACAAATATATATTGAGTGCCTGCTCTGTGCCTGGCTGAGCTGTAGGCGCTGAGATTGGAGCAAGGAGCAAGCCTGGCAAAAAAAATCCTGCCCCTTCATGGAGATGATGTAGAGAGGGAAGGATTAGGGCCTGGGAGTGGGGTCGAGGGGTGTCTCTGAATGTCTCATTATAGTGAAAAGAAACCTGAACTTGGAGTCAGAAAGCTTGGCTCTAGTAACTAATTAGTGATCTTCAGCAGATCTCTCAATCTCTTTGGGCCATGGTTTCTTTATCTGTAAAAGAGATATAATAACACGTCACTTAGTTGCAATGAAGGAAAATCATGTGTGTCACTCTAACATATGAAGATGGAGAAACTGGGGCCCAGGGCAGAGAAATGAGTGCCTTGCTATAATCAGAACCAGAGGCAGGACCCTCGACCCGCCATTTCTTTCCTAGTCTACACCATACATTGGCTGAGAGAAAAAGGGAGCCTGGGGAGATGACTGGGGAAGTGGTGGGTGTAAAACAAAACAGTGGAAATGCTGGGCCTCCCCTATTTCTGTTATTACAAGGAACCATGTGTCAGAGATGTATGTCATTAGGATTTATTATAATAGCACTAATAAAAGATTCATTTGGGTGCTCTCTTCCCCTCCTCAGTATGTAATTATTCACTCTGAGGTTAAATAAGTCTTCCCTCAGGCTTTTTTTAGTTGAGCTCCCCTAAAAGAAAGGTACAGTCATTTTTCACTGGGACTCCTGTGTGAATTTTCTGCACATGCCTTGAAAGTAGATTTTAAGGCTTTGAATGTAAGTGTATTTACTAACAAAATATAATGGAATACTTTGCACTTCATTTCGTTCATCCAACAAGTGTTTATTGAATCTCTGCCATGTACCTGTCACTGTTCTAAGCACTGGGGCTACAATAGTGACCAAAGTAGGCAAACCTCCTGTCTTTGTGCAGTTTACAGTCTAATAAAGGGGGACAGACAGCCCGAAAAACAAAAAAAACATATATAATATTATAGATTTTACAAAACAAGCCCCAAGGAGGTTAAGGACTTGCTTTAAAAGTCATATGACTATCTTTGGATTGAACTAGATTTGAATTCAATTTTCTTGGTTTTCAGTCTTATTTTCTTTCTCAAGGGCAGACTTAAAAAGCCTCAGACTCTGAGAAAGCTGTAGGGAAACATCTCCACCATGGACCCTGGTAACCTTTCATGTATCCACATAGGCCTCATAGGCAAAGGCTTGAACCAAAGCAAATCTGAGTCTTAGCAGAATGCCTTGTCATCTTTCCAGAACAGGAGAGGATGCGAGGCTTATGAGGACATCAATCAATCAGCAACATGCACTAATATCTTCCTGGATTTACAGCATGACCCAATCAAAGGAACAGAAAACTCTGGGAACCCTGGCTTCCCAGAGGGTATGGCCAAAGCCTTGTTGGACAGCACTACCTGCACCACCTCCACCAACAACAAGCATCATTCTTTTCATTTGAATTTAGTGTAAATACAACTTTCTGACATCATTAAAGAACTATCCACCAATAGTCCCACTATCCTACCATAACTTTTTTGTTTTGTAGACATATTTTATATATGTAGCAGGAGCAATATTTTCAAGCCATATACAGATGTATACATACATTTAATTTCCTTAGTTTTTCTATCATTCAACTCAACCTGTGTTTATATGACCCATTTCACTTAATAGCAAAAATTGTAATCTTGATTAATTCCAGGCAAACCCAGTCATTCAATTCAGGATTCTCCCTGGTAGAGGGGATGATGGCCAGTGTCTGGTCTATACCAGGATCTGCTAAGATGTCCTTTATCCCAGCTGTACTGGTTAGAATAGAGTCACCACCCAGAACCTCTAATGAGCACTTATTTGGAATTAAGGTCTTTGCAGATGTAATTAGTGAAGATGAGATCCTATTAGAGTGGGCCCCAAATCCAATGACGTGTCCTTTTAACAAGGCCATGTGAAGACATAGGGACACAGACACATAGAGAAGGCCTTGTGACAACAGAGGCAGAGATTGGAGTGATGCTGGTATAAGTCAAAGGGCAGCAAGGATTGCCAGCAACTACCAGATCTATTATAGGAAGAGGCCAGGAAGGATTCTTCCTTAAGAGTCTTTAGAGCATGGCCCTACCAACACTTTGATTTTGGACTCATAGCCTCCAGAACTGTGAGAGAAAAAAATGCCTGTTGTTTTAAGCCACCTGGTTTGTGGTACTTTGTTCTAGCAGCCCTAGAAAAAGAATACGCCAGCTAATCCTAACTGTGACCTTTCTCCCCATGATGTACCCAACTAAATATATTATCCATCAGTCTCCAGTTGTCAGTCTATGCTCTGCTCCTCTTTGCCCCAACTGCTAGCCCTTCTCAGATGCTCTCCTGAACCTACACTCACACCCAGGAAGTCTCAGGCCCTCTCTTGCCAGCCCTCGACTTCCATCTCCACTCACTGCTGTTACACTAAGGCTCTGCTTCTCTAGGGCCTTGCGCTAATGCCTGGGCTAATGCATGAGCATGGGTCTTTTCTTTTCCTAGATCTCTAAACCTGTCATGGGAGTGGGGGATCTACTATCCCCCTCAGTTTTGGAGAAGCCCTTAAGGGAGGTGAGGGCAAGACTCAGGCTCCTTTTCAGGCTCCCTTTTGACTTTTTCCTCCCTCCTCTACTTGGATAATTTTTATTTAGTCTGCATAGTATTCCAAATATTTCCTGTCTTGCATGTGCAGCTGGGCTTAAAAGAGAAGAATGTGATGTCTCTGTTTTCTGGTCCCACCGTTACAACTCCCAGAAAGCAATGGTTGTCTCATGCTAGCTCCCTAAATTGGGAGGGATCAAGGGTGATAAAGGAGGAAAACAAAAACACAAGTTACTTCCCAGTATCTTAGCACTATAAAAGTTGTAACCAGGGCCGGCCGAGTGGTTCAGTTGGTTAAGAGCTCGCTTAAGGGTTTAAGCTCTGAGCAACAGCGGTTCGAGTCCAGCCTGAGCTGAGCTGCCAACAGGTGGCAGGATGGCTCAGCTTAAAAAAAAAAAAAGTTGTAACCAGAATTTTTGTATTTTCTTATCATAAACATTTTAAATATTGCTAGTTTCTAATTCATCATGTTGCACAGCTGTATAGTTTTCCATCGAGTGGCTATACTACAATTCATTTGGTCATTCTCCTTGTGTAATTTCCAATGTTTCATCATGTAACACCACGAACATCTTCATATGTACATCTTCCTTCCTTGAAATTATTTTAGAATAAAATCCCAAAAGGGAAATTACTAGGCCAATCAGCATACACATCTCTGTTTTTCTTGCTACGTATTGCAAAAGTGCTTTCCAAAATGATTCCACGAATTCATTTTGTCCTTAGCTATACTCAGTATGAGTGTGCCAACTTCACTAAAACTTTTCTTAGCACTGGGCATTATCATCAATAAATATATTTTAAGCATCTACTTTCTGAAACACATTGTGCTAGATGCTACAGGATACCAAAAGGGGGCAGTTTGCATTCTAGGGAGACTTATAATCTAGCTGAGGAAACAGATCATAAGTGTATAGTGAACACCCTAATAACAGCTGACTACAGGAGATGGTGGGCTAGAATTTGTTTTTCCACTTCCCCAATTTTGTCCCTTTTCAGGGGCATAGTACAAACCAAGTTGAAATAATAAAAAAAGGCCCTTTTCCCCTGATTTTTTTTCATATTTATGTTTTTGAATAGGTAATACCATCAAATGATTTGAACATTTTGAAGTACAAAAGGATATATAGAAAAATATATTTTGATATATTTGATATATATTTTATGACATATAAACATATACACATACAGAAATATATATTATTATTCTTTCCACTAAGCCACTATTTTTACATAAATGGTAACATACTTACAAGTGTCTGTAATGGGGTGAAAGGCCACTCTCCATCCTCAAGGAAGGTTGAGCCTGAAGGGGGACATCTCTGCACATGCTTCTGAACTGTAGCTTGACAGGCTGTGGATAACTGGCTGCAATGCCCACCCTCCTGGCATAGTTAGGGGGTGATAGGGCTCTGACCTGGGTGCACACAATTCCGTAGTAGATTCCTGGGCTGAGCCAATCAGTCTCCCTTTGTGCTGTCTAAATAGTGAAGCCTGATTTTGGTTAAGGATATCTGGATGGGGGATCCTGGGTGAGGCAAAAAGAGCGAAATTATATAGCTAATGTTCTAAAACTTTTCCCAGGAATAGAAGATTCTATAAAAAGGTGAACACAGGGATGTGTATGATCACTTGCCAAAGGCAGGAAAGCAGCCTGAAGCACTGAGCATGTGCTTCCTCCACAGCAAGCACGCAGCAAATGCTTCCAGGGGCCAAGAAGGGAGACATGGCCCTGGGACAAACGGGGCTGGGAAGGCAGCATCTAGAAGGTAGGACACAAAGACAGTGCTTAATTTGCATTTATATTTGACTAGTATTATCACAAAACGTTCACCCTACTTACTTCAGCTAGGCAATTCCTCTTGGCTCTGTTTTTTTTTATCCCCTCTGCCATCTTTTAGTTTTAGAGTTTACCTGGATGCTACTCTTTCCCCTCTCCATTTCAGTTTTTCCCTGACTGGATTTCACCTGGAGAGAGGTATTCACAATAGCTGGCCTCTTCACAGGAAAATTTAGAAATAGCTGGTAAGAACATTGGAGGGACTGAATCTAGCTCTCTCATTTGATAGATATGGAAACTCAGGCTCAGAGAAGTCATCCAGTAAGTTGATGATAATCGAACCAGGCTGGATAGGTCCCCTTCCACCGGACCTTTCTTATGGAGCATCGAGGCAAAATGTTAAGATTCAATCTCCTTGGGCCGGCCGAGTGGCGCGATGGTTAAGAACTTGCTTGGGATGCCAGAGGGCCCCGGTTCGGATCCCACATATGAGGGCCAGTGACACTGCCCTCTACAGCTAAGATGCTGAACAAGGGCTCAACCTGGAGCTGGGCTGCTGTGAGTCGCCGGCGACGGCGTGGGCTGCAGTCCCTGTGGCAGTGGGTTGCCATGGGCTACCGTGTGTAGCCAGCAGCCAGCGTGAGCGGTCAGCAGCCAGCGTGAGCGGCCAGCAGCCGCAGTGAGCGGCCATCCAGAAGCCGGCGACTGATCTGCCTCACCCAGGAAGAGCGCAATGATGGTGCCAACTTGGGCCAGTGAAGCAACGTCCTCCACAACTAGACTGAAGAACAAAAACGACAGCAACTTGTCTGTCCCCCTTCCCCCAATTCCCCAGCACTGTTCCCATCCCCCCAATTCACCAATAAAAATCTTAAAAAAAAAAAAAAGATTCAATCTCCTTGCTTATCAATAGCTTTTACCTTGGATAGAGGTCAGCTGATAAGCCTCAGGTTCAATACGCTGGATTAAAATTATTTTATTTTTCATAACACACCCACCAGAATGGCTAAAAAGAAAAAGAATGAAAATACCAAGGCTATCGAGCAAATAGAACTTTCAAACATTGCTTGTGAGAGTGTACATTGATCAAAAACATTTTGTAAAACTGCTTAGAAATAGCTACTAGATCTCAACATACACCTACCCTATGACTTAAATCTACTCCTAGATATTTACCCAAGAGAATTAAGCACATATATCCATAAAAAGACAGGTACCAAAAAAAAAAAGACAGGTACATAAATGTTCACTGTAGCTTTATTTATAATAGCTAGAAACTGGAAACAATGCAAATGTCCATCATCAGGAGAATGGATAAATAATTTGTGGTATATTCATGCAATGAAATACCACACCGCAAAAACAAAATCCAAAAAAGAATGAACTACTGACTCACACAACAACATAGGTGCATCTCAAATACATTATGTAGAATGAAAGAAGCCAGACACAAAAGTGTACATACTGTAGATTCCATTTATATGAAATTCAAGGACAAAAACTACTCTATGGTGATAGGAGTCAGGATAGTCTTTATTCTGGGGAGGGATAGGAGGCAAAGGCATCCTGACATGAGAGAACCCCTGGGAAGCTGGAATAGTTCCAGATCTTGATCTGGGTGGTAATTCATTACACAGTTCAATGTACATAAAAATTCAGCTTCAGCTGAACATTTAAAATTTACCCATTTCCTATGGGTAAGTTATACTTCAATTTGTAAAGGGTAGCCCATATTTCACCTGTATTGTAGTAAAGGCAATGCAATAAAAATAGTTTTATCATTTCCAAAACTATTTTATTTTTAAAATTTAAGGCTATCAAGTTTACTGCTTTCATTATTTCATACCTGGCAGATTGTGTCACCCCCAACTGTCATCCCTACTACCAATTCCTCCTCACTGACAGGTCATCCTGCAGAGCACATATTTGATTGTGCTAATTTCCAGTTTAACAAACTTCCTTGGCTCCCACATGTCTGTAGGTTACAGTACAAACACCTCACTGAAGCAAACAAAGACTTTCCTAATCTACTCCCTATTTGCCTTTCCAGATCCAGGGCAACCTCTCTCCTCCAAGTCCTCAGCCCCATGACCAGAACCTTCCATATCACTTCACCTTTGGATTCCTGCCCTGTGCTTCCACTGCCCTACCTCTTCTTTTTCCTCTATCAAATTCCTCCTCACATTTCACCGTACAGCTCTCAAGGATTTTCTCTTAAATGTCCACCCACGGTTCCTACAACCCTTAGTTCCTTCCTTCCTGCCTCTTTGTGAACTCAGCACATTCACCATGTTATAACCTTCTATATTTTAGACAACTCATCCCCTGAGCTAAATGTTTCCTGAGAGCTGGCATTATTTCTCTTCCATCTCTGTATCCCTGTGCTCATCACTTTGGTAAATGTTATAAATGAGTGCTAATAGAACTGAAGCATTAAGTCCCATTTTTGTCCCAGATGTCTGGTTTTCATAGTAATGTTGCTTTCTCACCATGGCAGACTTGGGGATGAAAGTGGATACAGATGAGATAGTTTAAATTAGACATAAATTAGAGTTTTCTCTTGTTTGGGTTTCCTATTTTAAGAGAGACAAGTCTCCTGCTCTATCCACTAGGATACCCACCAATAGGTGGATAGTTAAGTTAATTAGAAATATATAAAATTAAAAATTCAGTTTCTCAGTCTCACTAGCCACATTTCAAGTACTTCATGTGTCTAGTGGCTACCTTATTGGACAAAGCAGAATGGAATTATTTCCATCATTGCATCAAGTTCTATGGGACAGCGATGTAAATCTCTGGCCTTTACACTTCACTCTCCCCTCTGAAAACCTTCTTCCACCCTCTTCCCACACCGCTTTCCTTATAACCATCATCATCCTACTTGTGTCTGTAATTCTTGCGTCTTTGAATAGACCGAGGGTTGCAGGTCGTCAGGGACAGTCTTACCGCTGTCACGCCAGTGTTTATCCTTGACTCTCAGGCACACAGTAGGCGCTCAGTAAATGTTGAATTAATAAGTGATAGAATGGGGGGGACTTTCCAGATACAATAGTCCCAAGCCCCTTCCCCATGCTGATTAGTTCCATATCCAGCGTTTCTTATTTTTAACCTTATTTGTAAGCATCTTCCTAAAGAAAAGAAAGAAGCGCGGTGCACCTGCTGATTGCAGCTCCCGAGGCTGCGGGCGCCAGTCGTTCCTGTTCAGACGCTCTTGGGCCCACCCCTTCCCGCCTCTGCCCCTTCCCGCCCTCTCCCGGCTCTCGCTAAATCCTGGAGCCCGCGCGGTCGCCCCCGCTGGTCATTGCGCAAGCGCGGCCCGCGAGCGTGGGGCATCTGGAGGCTGCGGGCTGCTGGCACGCAGGAGTGCGGGGGTTTGCGGCCTGCGTTCGGCAGGCTCCAGCCGCGCACCACCTGGTAGCGAGGCGCAGCGAGCCGAGTCTCATCTCGCCCTGGGCAGTGTGGCCATGGAGAATCAGGTGCTGACGCCTCACGTTTACTGGGCTCAGCGACACCGAGAGCTGTATCTGCGCGTGGAGCTGAGTGACGTGCAGGTAAAGGCCGGGTCCGGGCGGCGGGACGCACGCAGGGCCGCGGCTCCAGGGACCCTCCCCAACCCCCTGCCCCTTTGTCCGGGTGAGCACAGGAGAGCCTGCAGTGCGACAACAGGGTAGGGCCGGCCCTTGTCGGGAAACACCCGCAGACACCTGGCCTGGGCCACGACCCCCTGAGGGCTGCAGGTCCTTTCGGATGCTGCGTGAGTGTTGCGCGGGCCTCGGAGGCTGCCTCGGGCCTCCTCTTTGTCTGCGGCCTGATGGTTTCCCGAGCCCGGCCCCGGAGGCCTGGCGGTCAGGGTTCGGGTTTGCTGAGGCCCTTGGACGCGCGGGATGAGTTGGTTGGGTGAGGGGTGCAGTGTGACAGTGGCTTGCTGAACCGTGGCTGGACGTCTAGCGCTGGCCTGAGGTCCAGCCAGTTCCTTGCGACCTTCATGAGACCCGCCGGGGCCTCAGAGGGGCCACACCCACCTCCCAGCCGGTTAGGAGTGGAAATCTTTCTTGTTAATTTTAAAGTCCAGAAGACCCCGAAGAAGTGCTTTTTACCCCTTGTTCTGAAAGCTGTGAGCTCAGGTTTGCTGAGTTGCTTAGAGAATTTAAAAATTACCTTCAGTTATATCGAGCATTTATATTTGATCTCATTGACACTCTCAAGCTGAGGCCTCCGAAATAGTGGAGATTTCAGGACCTGTACCCCCATGTTTCTCTCCAAACCATCCAGAATTCCAGTCTTTGAGGAACTGGAGTTTAAATTTGGAATGTTCTTTCTACAGTCATCCTTACCCCCTACTCTCCTTGACATCTATAGTATTTTGTAATCTCCTTCACGCCACTTAACTCTGAGTGTGTTTGGATTGGTCAGCCCCTCTGGCATAATGCCTTGCAAAGTGTAGGTGTTCTTTGAGTGTGGACTTGAATTTTCTGAATTTAATCTTTACTTCTGGACTATAAATCTGTTTTCCTGTTGAAAGATAAAAGACGATACTGGCCAGAATGCCTTCAAGTAGGCAGTGACATTGCACGGTGTGTCATTTAATGTGTTAAACCAGGCTGAATTATACTTTTGCCTCAGAAGACGAATAAGTGTTCTGTGTTGTCTCTCCTCTGTTCCAGGGCGTTTTAATAAAAAAGAAAGAAAAACAAGTTTTTGTAGATGGGGATCAAAGTTTCCATCTAGAGAGCGTTTTTCCAGCAATCCGTAAGAAAAATATGAAATATGTGTTACGACAGCCTCTTTAAGTATTTTGTTAAGCATTATGCAGACCAATTATATAAACTCAGTCCTTGCCCTCTCTAGATGTCTGTCATGTAATAAGGATGTGATATTTTGGGATAATTTTGAAGCTGCAAACAGAAAAGGTGTTTTTAGGGGGCTTAGAGGGTAGTGGTGGAAAGAAGTGCAGATTAGTTGAACAAATGAAGGAATGCACCATACTTACATTTTTCCTAAAAGATCTAAACCTTTTAGTTAAGAAACATGAAAACATGTGTTATCATATTTGGTATATTTAAAAATATGAAGGTGTATATGTTTGAAATATAGTTAAAGAATTATAAAGGTGGAGAAAAAATGGAATTTTCTTTTGGAGAGAGAGAGCTCCAAAAGCTTTTTTTAAGTTTTTGAAAAAAAAAAAAATTTTTTTTTTTTTTTCCGTAATTGAGTTTTTAGTTTTTGTGGGATATCCTATGTGTAATTCTGAGGCATCCCTGTCAGCTACCATTCGTTTAAAAGTAACATGTCAATAACATTCATAAAAGAAATCCTCTACCACATGTGAGATACTACAGATTTACAAAGATGAGTCAGATTCCGCTTTCAAAGGGCATACTATCTAGAAGGAAGCATATTATCATATGCAAACAAAAAGTTTTGTGCATGAGCATGTTTATTGGTAAAATTGGAGTTGAATATTGAACCAGTTCCCTGGTGTTAAATGAATTTGTTATTTCTGTTTAGTTAGCGATGACTTCCACAAATTAATATAAAGTATTCTTGACAAACTAAGAAAGGCCTGAGAGAATTTTCCACAAAAAGAAAGGCATAGACTTTTAGATTATCTGTCTAACTTGTACCATGTCAATGTTCTGTAGCCCAAGACTGCCAGGAACATCTAGTTAAACAAGTTGGGTTTATTACTCTTTTCAGCAAGAGCAAGCTTACCCCGTGGGGAACCATGGGGTATGTCTTAAGAGGGTGTTAGAACTGATTAAAGGATTTGGACTTTGGTGATTGGGGGATGGTCTAAGGAAGCAGGAATTTGCTTTAGATGCTGTCACAAAATGGTAATTCTGTGGTTGAGCATCTGAATAAATCTTATCTATAGGGAAGGGAAAATAGCCCAAGAATAAAATTGTATGTAATTGATAGGGAAGTAGCTGTCACTTATTTTGGCAAAGAGAGGAAGGTATCTGGTATCTTGTGGGTGGCCATGTTTTTGTTTGTGCTTACACAAAATTATGACATGGCCTTGGTCTCATTTTATCAAGGTTTCAGAGGAACCTTGTCCGAAGTTGATATTCTGTGAGGTTGCTTATGTCAAATAGGAGAATAACATGTCCTAGCTGTGAGTGCCAAGCCAACTTATGAATGTCAGAGGCTGTTTATTTATTTTTTTAATTTCTCAATTGCTCTATGCAGGGCCTGTGAAACCAGTGATTCTGGCTCAGGATGAAGCAATTCATTTATTTGTTCAGTGAAAACCATTGGTAGAGTACCTACTCTTGCCTGGTTAAGCTAGATACTGGGTTGTTGGACAGCCCGCTATCGCCCCCTGCTTCCTCAAACATGTCCCACAGCTTATGTGAGTGAGTTTTAGTATTGAATTCCAGTTTGGGGGCATCAGCTCTGCTTCCCTACCTTCCTGAGACACAGAACTTTCGGGTTCACATCTCTATTCTGTCTTTGGAGCTGCAGGGCTAGTGGTTGATGAGAAACCATTACTGATGTGAGGAGGAATGGTACACAATAGACGTCAACAGCAGCATTGTCTGTGTTTGAGGTGAGCAGTAGCAAAAAGGCTAGCTGGAGTCTAGGGGGGCTAGGACAGGGTTACTTTCCGAATAGAGTTTATTTTCAAGATAAGCATAATGGACATATTTGTGCCGACAACCATAGTTATTAAAGCATTTGTTCATTTATCAAGGCTTTTGTTTGTTTTAGTTGTGTGTGGACAAAGTGCATAGTTCTGTTTGGGAGCTAATTGAAAAACACTGTTCTTGTCCTTACCTAATAAAAAGTCTGGTGAAAAGAGTGATAACTGAAGATATGAGATTGGGTCCTTCCTCTTCTATCTGGTGGCCATGGATAATTCACTTAACTTGTCCGAGCCTCGGTCTCCTCATCCAAATAAATGTAGGCTAATAACACCTAATTCACAGGATTGTTTTGAGGTTTGCATTGGATAAAGGATTTGAAAGTGCTTTGTGAATTCTAGTGAGCAATTCAAGTGTAAGGGATTATTATTGTGATATTAAACCTTAGATGAGAAAAACACAAAGAGCAATAAAACAGAACAGAGTCTAGTGGCAGACTTAGCCATAAATGAAATTTATTGTACAACAGTGGTGGATTTACAAATTAATAGGGGAAAGGATGAACCATTCAGGAAATTGTATTAGGGCAATTGGTAATCCAAATGGCAAAAAGATAAAATAAGATCTTGCTTGTTTTATACACAGTGGATTAATGACCTAAATGCATAAAGCAAAACTACGGAAAGAAAATATAGACTATCTTTATTGTATTGGAATAGAAAAGAATGTGTTAAACAAGACACAGAAATCATAAACCCTAAACAAAAAGATTGACAAATTTAAGACTAGCATCTTGAATATGTGAAACACTAACTACAGATCAATAAGAAAAAAGACATATTACCCAATAGAAAAAGGGGTATATAAGCAGTTAGGAAAAGGAGACAAGAATGGCCAATAAACCTGAAAAGATGCTTGACCTCACTTATACCAGGGACATGTAAATGAAAATTATAGGATACTATTTCTCACATTAGATTGTGAAAAATGAAAAGTCTGACATTACCTACTGTAGGCAAGGATGTTCAGCAATGGGGCATTTTTATACAGCTGGTGGGAGTATTCATTAGTACAACTGATTTGGAGAAGAGTTTGGCACAATCTAGTCAAGTTGAAGATGTCCTTACCCTTATGACTTGGAAGTTTTGCTCCTTAGAAAAGCCCTTCCATATATGCACAAGGAGACCGCATGTTCATTGTAGCAAAAAAATTGAAAACAACCTCAATTTTTATCAACAGAAGAATGGATAAATTGTGTATTTACACAGTGGCACACTGTACAGCAGCTAAAATAGATGAAACAGAACCACCCATATCTACAAAGCTTAGAAATATAATATAAAATGAGAAGCAAGTTATAGGAAGTATGAAACCATCTATGTAACATGTAAAATAATACTTCATATTATAATGAATACCCAACATATATTGTGAATAAAGAAATACAGTGGGAATGATAAACTCCAATTCTAAAATAGTGGTTACTTGTGAGGATGGGATGCTTTTGAGACGGAGAGGACAGTGGGATTGAATAATTGTATACCCATATGTGTTTTATTTCTTTAAAAAAAACTGACGCTAGTAAAGCAAAATGCTAATGGATGATAGGTACAGTGATGCTTGCTGTATTTTTCTGTGTATGGCCAATTGCTTGAAATATTTCATAATAAAGATTAAGTAAGTCTAATTTAAGCTGTTTGGAACCACAGTACAAAAACACTCATAAAGCAATAAATTAATTAAAAATTTTGGTAACTGTTGAGTTCCCACAGTGATTCAGGCATTAGGGGGTGCAGTGGTAAGCAACAAACATAAAGATACTACCTTCAGGTTGATGAAGATGGACAATAGATAAATTAATAAATAAAATAATTACCAAGATGAGTACTCTGAGGGAAATGAAGAGTAATTACTTGATAGAGGTATTATAAGTAGGGTGGTAAGGGAAGGCTTCATTGAAGAGGTGATGTTTGAGCTAAGTGAAACTTAAAGGATAAAATGAGTTATGAAGAGAGCTGGGGGAAGAACATTCCAACTAGTGCACAGGCTCAAAGGCAGGCAAGGGCTTGGGGTGGGGGTTTCGGGAACAAAAAGGTTGGTTGGAGTATAGTAAATAAGGCATAAGTTAGATAGAAAGAGATGAGATTGGAAGAGTTTGCAAGATGTAGGTCATGTAGGGCCTTGTTGCCATGGTAAGGGGTTTGGATTTCATTGTAACAGCAATGGGTTCCTTTTAAGCAGAGGGGTGACATTATAGGATATTTTTTTAAAAAAAAGATTATTCTGGCTGCTATGTAGGTTATAGAGGGGCAAACAAATCTGGAAAACCATTTAGGAAGTTTATTATAGTAGTGTGGGAGAGAGATAGGAGGCTTAGCCTAGTGGAAGTAGAGAGCCATGGTCAGATTTGAGATGTATTTGGAGAGAACCTTCAGGCCTTGATGGATTGCATATGTTAGGGCTGGTGGGGAAGAGGGAAGAAGGAAAGAATCAACAACTAGCCTTAGAATTTTGGCTGAAGCACAGAACAGATGATAATACAGTTTACTGAAATGGTTAAGACTGGAGAAGAGGTTTAGGGGCCAAAATCAAGAGTCCCCTTTTGGACATGTTAGTACGAAACTCTTGTTTTACACACGCTCCATGCAGAAATGTGAAGTAATCATGTAGAAGTATATAAATGCAGAGTTCAGGGCACTAGTCTGGGCTGAAAGTACAATTTCAGGACATCTTAGACTTCATTGATTGTAAGATGCACCATTGTTTTATGTACCATGAAGGAAAAAAATGCTGATGATTAACTATGATACATACTTTCTTATCACTTTGAATATGTTTTTTACTGATTGCAAGAGCTCTTTTAGATGTATTTAAAACTATCAGTTCTCTCCAGCCAAAGGCCACTAGAAACACACCCTGTTTTTGTTTTTGTTTTTCTTTTTTTTAGATGTTTAAGTCAGAACAATAACTTTTTCTTCCTGTATTGATTACATTTATTTATTTGTTTATTTATTTTTATTAGTTTCAGGTGTAAGACATATATTCTTTCTAAAGAAGTACAGGGGAACCACCTAGACCCTTTGTCCTACCTGCCCCACTGGTCTGCCAACTCAACATACTTAGGGCTTTATATTTACAAGCCAAAGGTTAGTTTACAAAGAACAACTTTTCTGCACCCATTTTCCAAGTTAATTTGTTAATTCATTGTCATTTGGCTCAAGGAAAATGGTTTTAACTTAAGGAGCACGCAGAAAATGAAACCTCAAGGTGAATAATAAAGTATGTCAAAGGAGAAAGTCAATTTGGCTTGGATCGCTGATTCCAGTGTCTTTATCATTGGTGTTTTCATTCAGAGTTTGAAATACATTGGACAAATGAGTGGATCCCTACAAACCCTCATCTCATTTGGTCTTAGTCTTGGCAATATTGTGCTTTTCCTGAGGTGCAGCCTTGTTTTTGTTTTATGGACACTGAGTTATTTCTAACTGAAATGTCCCATTTAAAGTGGACTGCTGGGAAGCTTATAGTCCAATTAGAAACCATAGGAAGCGCATCAGTCAGAAAGCTCCCAGCCACAAGTCAGAGATCTAACTGCAAGTATCCCACACAAGTGTCTTTTGTTACAAAAGACACTTGTAACACCCTGTTTTAACAAGTTTGGTTTATTGCTTGTTTTAGTGAGGGAGAACCAACACTATGGTGAACCATGGGGTATCTCAGTAAGAGGGTATTAGAAAGAACTGATTATAGGATTCGGATTTTAGTTGGGTAACTGGGAGAAGGTCTAAGGAAGTGCGGATTCGATTTAGGTTGGATGCTGTCAGAGGGCAGGGACAATTCTATGATTGGGTATTTGTGGGTGGCATAGTGGTGACCTGTGCTTAGACAAAATTATGAGATTACCTTATTTTGTGTCATTTTATCATGGTCTTTGAGATTGTTTACGTTCAATAGGAGAACAAAATGGCCTTGCTGTGAGCTTTAGACCGGCTTGTAGTAATTTTGAGATCTAGTTGTGAATGTCAGATCAGTTTCAGATGTTATGGGCTGCTTATTTTCTTTCTTAAAACAGGCTTCTAAAAAATCATAAATCTTCTCTGTATACATAAATATGAAAATATAAGCAAAATAAATTGGTGAAGATACTCCTCAGCTATCTTCATATTTCACTCTTCTGAATAATTTTTCTATTCAGAGATGTCGCTGTTCCTGTTTTTCCACACAGTGTGTATCATCCTCTGTGCCATTAAGAGTACTAGTAATGTAGCATTTCTGAAAGAGTGCTCTGCTATTATCGTTGGCATTTATGTTTTGAAGACATCAGTATGTATATAAGTTTTGATGCTGGCACCTTCTTGATCTTACCAGAAGATGTCAGCAAAATGTTTCCAGGCGAGAACCAGGACTCAAATGGCCTGTAAGTGGTTTGTTGACTAAAATATTGAATTGCAGTTTTCTAGTCATGCCATCTGGAATAACATCCAAGCTTTCACATGCTCAGGCAAGTGATTACTATGTTTTGGTTGCCGCTTTGCTAAAACAATTGTAAGGTGCTGCCATCAATTGTAATAGGTATCCTGATTTTCTAGTCTTGATTTGGATGGGGGTGAAGAGTGTAGAGCCTGAGTTTACATATTTCATTTTCATCCAGCCACCCTTAATCCTCAGCCTTCCCCTATACCTAATGAAATTAATTTATTCTTCTTGTTGCAATACAGGCCTTAAATTTGGTGTAGCTTTCCCCAACCATTCTATTCCCATTGTGCTCACTATCTTAATGACTGTAAAATTTACTGCTCTTTACTACTCTCTTGGTCTTGAGCATATGTTATTTGATACTATTTGATAACTTCTCACAGGAAACGACTCATCTGTTCTACTAGATTCTCTGCCTCCACAGCGCAGGAGCTGAGTCTTAGAGATCTGTGTGTTCCCCTGTGACACCTCCCATAGCACCTTGTACCATTTGCCATTGTCAGAATGGACTGGCTCGGTATGATTGTTCTGCACAGTTAGCATTTTTAGGGTCCTTCTTGCAAGAACCTACAATCTCAGATGGGTACAGATAATGTAGGGAAACCCTGCACAGAGATGTGAATAAACAACTTAAATATATTCTCTGGAGGAGGCACACGGTAGGAGGTTGAGTCCCCAAGGGGGAAGGATGGAGGGAAGTAAGCCCCTGGTTTTAATTTCATTTTTCTCCTTATTAAAATGCCCTTCTCGCACCCTTGGTATCTTTTCACAGAATCCTGCCATCAGCATCACTGAAAATGTGCTGCATTTCAAAGGTCAGTATCTGGGCAAGTGCTCCCAGCTCTCTGAACAGTTCAAGAGGTGTAGTGATGGTTCCTTTTTATTTTTATCTGTTTTATTCACTTACTATTTATGCTCACCTCTCTGATACTTTTGAGGTAAACTAGATTATTTTGAAATATATGATTAGAAAAAGTCAAAGAATTTGTTTAAAATCCTGCTTTCCCCTTAGAGAGGCAGTAGATACAGCAAAAAAAAAATCCTGGGCTAGAAATAAGGAGATCTGTCTTTTAGTTCTGATTCTGCTACTACCTTGAACAACTTACTGACTTCTCTGGACCTATAAATGAGGGTATTAGGTTATAAGCTGTGTTTCTCAAGCTTGAGGACCCACAGACACCTGAGAATATGTTCTCAGCATCCTCCAGGGCTGTAGACCCAGATTGTGGAACATGTTAAGAGTTAAATATGGTCACTTTACATGATATTTGTCTTCATGGCAACTGGGAACACAGAGGCAAACAGCCACTGACCTTGTGTGGTCTTACTTGCTTATAAGGTAGCCATCTAGATGCTTTTAAAAAAAGATTATAATGAAACCAAAAAATAGAAATTTTCTTAATGAGACTTTGTGGCTCCCTGATATTATACTTACAGACCAGTTTAAGAAATACTTATTTCAGATGATACCTGAAGCTTTTCCAGCTCTGACGGTCTTTGATTATGTGAATCTGCCTCCATGTCCTTTCTCCTCAGTTCATCAGCAGATTTGCTGCTGTGCCTGAGAGGGTAGGTCTGAATTTATTGTCACCCAGTGGGGTGAGATTCTCCCTACTCTCCTTCTATTCTAGTTCCTTGGAATGTCATTAGTAAGTGACTAGGGTCATGGGACATGGAAGAGTAGCTGTTTTACATGAGATTCCATCTACCTTAATATACTTGCATGAAAGCACAGCCTGGCTTTTGTATCTACTTTTGAAGATGAGAGTAGCAGTGGCAGCAGCTCAGACTTTTGGGCAGTTATACATTTGAAAGGAAGTTAAAATGATAAAAGTATATCTTGCCACTTGGAGCTTGTAGATTGTCTTATCTTAAGGAATTTATGGTCTTAGAGAACAATAGGCACCTGTAGCAAATATTAGGCAAGTTATACCACATATGGCCAGATGAGGAAAGAGAATCCTAGGAAGGAACCGAATGATAGACCAGTCAGAGAGAGAGGAAGGGATGTCCAGCAGTCACTGGCACCTAGGCACGGTGCCTGTTTGTTTTGGGGAAAGGAGCCATGCCAAGGTACAGGGATGGCATAATGGTCAACCCAGGAACTTTCCTCCCAGTGGCATTTGTCCTCTCTTAGGAATGAGCTGAGAAATTTTTTTTTCTCTTTTTTATTCCTTTTAGGATGTGTTAAAGGAGAAGTCAGCTCCATTTTCTGTCCCTGGTTGGGTGTTAGATTCAGAGCTTTCTTTGAGACAGTCCAACATTTCCATGTACACTGCAACTTCCCTTAACCTGATTTTTCTCTGCACTGGATTTGGTGTTAAATTAAATGTGAAAGTTAAATTTATATCTATGTGATACCTTTGGCTTTGCTTTCTCTATTTTTTTTCCTGCTGGTTATTGTACTGGGCATTGTCAGGTCCACACTGGACGATTAAGTGAATACTCTGGAACTGATCATCAGAAGGACATATGGAGATAAATGTTTGTCCAGGATTTAGCTTATCTAGCTGTTGAGTAACTCTCCTCACCATGCCCCACGCATTTGGGCAGGGCCCATTCATATTTGTATACTTCTGAAAGTACTGTACTAATCTTTTGGATGGCCTTGGCTCTGCTCAAGGTCATAGTAACCCACATTTCTTTTTTTTATAGCTCAGGGACATGGTGCCAAAGGAGACAATGTCTATGAATTTCACCTGGAGTTCTTAGACCTTGTGAAGCCAGAGGTATGTTCTTTCCTTTCTTACCTCCCTTTCCATTTTAGGAAATAAATACTAGCAGTTTAGTGAAATGGGGAGCAGGGGGTAGAAAGAACATAAAAACCAAAGGAGAATATAGTTATTTTATGGTACAGGTTATAGCTGCAGAGGAATGGGAAAGTTGGAGAACCTGAGGTGAATCTGGGCTCTGCCATTTATCAGCGGCATGAAGTCTGTTTACTTCTTTGAGTTCCAGTCTCCTCATGTGTTAAATGAAGGATTGGATAAGTGATCTTTAGGGTCTTTTCCAGCTCTGATATTCTGTTTTTTAGTGATGAAAGAGGAGTATGGTATCCACAGAGCAGAGTTACATAGGGTAGGCAAAGCCCATGCCAGGTCGTTACTTTAATGTGACTTTGCCAGAGGGGCAATAGAAATCAGAAAAGGCTGAGGCAGCTGATCTTTAGAAAGAATGCTAGATGTGTAATTGAAGTTTTCCTTCTCGCAGAGCTTGAGGAAGCTTCTCTAATAGGAAGGGAGAGAATCCATCAGATGGTGTATTTCGGTTTCTGGAATTACACTCTTATCTCTGGGGGCTTGAGCATATTGATTTCCCTCTGCAGGAGGGTTCAGTTGTTTTGCTTGTTTCATTAGTTAGCAGTGGTTTCAGGGATGGAGAACCAGTCATGGGCGTTGCTTTGGGAGAAGCCATGTAGAATAATGAACTGGAACAGCCTCTAAGAATTTGAGTTTTGGGAAGACTCCCTAGGCTGACCCTTGTGAAAAAGTTCTATCTGATTCAGTACAGTTCTGGCCTTGATTAGACATTTCTAAAACAAGGGCTCGCTACGCCAGGGACCATTGACCATTTGAATTCAGTCTTCTTCATAGGAGGGAAATTTGGGAGGTGAGGAGACACTTGAGAGAGTGATTGGATTTTAGTGCCTTGCATGATGTAGATCCAGCAGGAGGTTCGTCTAGTTTCGTCTTGGTCTAGGATAACCAGGGACTCTCTGCCTTTCTTATCCTGATTTCCTCCTGTGTCATTCCTTGGGGAATCAGAGAAAGACAGTGCTGTTCTTACCAGTTCTTCCCTATACCAGCCCTTGGTTTAGATGCTGTCTTTGCTTCAGGACTTGTAGGAACAGAGAAGGAAGGGGAATAAGCCTACCGTACATTCTCAACCTTCTCATTCTCTCCCTTAGCCAGTTTACAAACTGACCCAGAGGCAGGTAAACATTACGGTACAGAAGAAGGTGAGTCAATGGTGGGAGAGACTCACCAAGCAGGAGAAGCGCCCACTGTTTTTGGCCCCTGACTTTGATCGTTGGCTGGACGAGTCTGATGCGGAAATGGAGCTCAGAGCCAAGGTCAGTAAGAACCCCAGAATCTAGACCCAAATCACGAGGAACCCAAGTTATTTGGGCCACCTCAGATACCTGTCAGGGTCTGATAAAATAAGGACAAAGTTACAAATTCAGTCAAAGACCTGGAGACATGGTTTTATAGAAGTATTGGCCATATATTTTGTAGGCTATTCCTCATTGGGATTTGTTTGATGTTTTTCTCATGATTAGACGAGGGTGATTGGTTTGTGGGGAGGAAGACCATAGAGGTTTCATTCTTATGTCATATCTTGGGTACATAATTATCGACATGACTTATCACTGTTGATACTGATCTTGATCACGTGGCTGAAGTAATATTTGTCAGGTTTTTTCACTAAAATGTTACTCCCCCTCTTTCCTTACTTGGAAAGAAGTCCCTATACATAGGCCACACTGAAGGAGTGGGGAGTTATACTTCCCCATCTTTAGGGTGGAATATCTACATACTTTATTTGGAATTATTCTGCATGGGAGATATTTCTGTTCTCTCCCATTTATATATTCAGTCATTTATATGAGTACAGACTCATGAACATTTATTTTATAGTTTGTGTTATAACCGTTTATTTTGTTACTCAAACTGTTTTAGCTTTGGCAGTTGGAACTCTTTCAGTTGGCTCTTGTGTCCCTTTGATAAAGCTCAAAGCTCCATCATTGTGGGGCTTGTTTTTTGAGTACTTCCTTAATTTCTGGGACTATAAGCTGCTCCAGGCTTATCTTGTATATTCCCTGCTCCAGCCCTAGAATTCTTCAAGGAGCTCTGTTCTTTTTATTGGCGAATGATAGGGGAACCAAGATCTGGACTCGGGTATGCTCATTGTTACTGGTTATCGCTTCTAGGCTCACTCTGCTCACAGAACAAGGAGAACTATACGTGTCCATACTAGCCTATGCATATACAAATATCTATAAATATTTCTATATGTAACCATCTATGTATTAACCTAATATGAGTTCATATTGATGCTGGAGATATAATTTTAGCTTCTGGAGAAATTATATTAAAAATCTAGAAGTCTTAAAAACTAAAATACAGTCTATTTTCTGCTTTACATTTCTGTTTTGTTTCTATGACCATGACAAATCTAGAGTCTTACCAGCTCTTAAGATTTCAAGACTACCTACCCACTTTGTAGTTTGGAAGCCAGCTGATTGGCTTAATTCTGTGAGATGAGCATTGGATGGGTATTCTATGATGTTAGTGTCAGTCAGTAAGGAATCAGGCTTTTTGGCACCATGAGCTAGGACATTTTCCCCAGTGAAGCATGAACACAATTGGAGGAGGTGGCTTTGAGGGCGCGTCATACCACTTATCCAGCATGTGGACTTTTGCAAGCATATGCGAATTCCACCTAACTTGTGTTCTTGGAAAACTTGTGTCCAAATTCCAGGAAGAAGAACGCCTAAATAAACTCAGACTTGAAAGCCAAGGCTCCCCTGAAAGTAAGTTGCTCCTGCTGCTGTAGTACTTAGTTGCCTGTTAACTTTTGATAGAAATGGGGCATGGATGAGTGTGATGTGGCAGGAGAGCTACTATTATATAGGTTAGTTGGTGAGAAATCCTTAATGTCCAATGTGTAAGTTGTGCACACCCACATCAGAAGTCTTTTAATGTTTTCCTTCTGTTTGGAGACTAACATCATCTGAGTACAACAGGCTGGTATAGCAGAATGGAAGAACCTTAATCTCCTGGGCTGGCCTAATGTTAGGTGGCAGCAAGTCCATCATGGACATATGGAAATGTCATGTAGGTCCAAGGCCACACTCCTTCCAGCCTGGTGTTTTTCTCCAGGCTGAGATCTTAAGGGTTATGCCACAAACAAGTGTGGTTGTCAACCTTAAAAAAATCCGTTTCTATTTCTGTATAACCACTTACAAGCAAGAAGCTCTGTAAGTGTATTATCTTATGGGTGACAGATTCAATTCAGCAGCTATTAAATCCTCGCTTCATGGAATGCATTGTACTAGGCCCCTGAGGTGTGGAGCTGATGAATTCATCATAGCACCTATGCTCCAAGAGCTTACATTCATTCTAGAGGGAGGACCATGAAAGTCTATATAAAAACTAATGCTGGAAACCAGAATAAAATAAGCGTTCCTCATTTGTTCATACTTTTTCAAGTTTTAGTGGTGCTTACTTGGCATGCCATAAATAAGAAGGGGAGAGTTTTAGAGTAGTTGTTTTCAAACTCTGTCCCATGCTCCCAAGGGGTTCCCAGAGATGCTTTGGAAGGACAGGCCAAGCAAGTAGTTCCACTTCAATCGGAGCAGCTCTGCTTTTGTTTCATATATTGGGGTTGCGAATAAAGCTTCTCTTGAAAAGGAGGTTTCATTGCTCTAAAAAATATTTGAATAACTACTAATTTAGAGAAATACTCCTTTAGAAAAGCAAAGGAGAGGAGACAATTAGTGGAGGTAAAGAATAACAACTCAAAAAGGCTACTTTGAGATTTAAAGTAATTCTTTGGTGTTTTAGGGGGATAAACTTCAAAAATATGTAAAAATTCTTGCATATAGATTTTTAGGATGTTAGATAAAGCTTTAATTGTTTTATCTAAATTCATAAAGTTTCCTGATGAATTTCTTTATGATGGCGAACTGTAATGCATTTTTGTAGTTTTGAAGAAAAATTTTAGTTAAAGATTGCTAAATGTCTGCCCTTTTTTGGCCCCTTAGAATAAGGTTGCTTTTGCTTAACCACAGTAGTGTGATTATTTGAGTATCAACCAAGCGTGTATGTAGAATATCTGTAGCTTAGGAATAAATTTGTAGCAGCCGAATCTGAATTCCATAGCTCCTGAGAATTATTCTTTCCTTTACCCTACTCCTTTGACTCCACCATGACTGCCTAGCTCCTCACGCCTTCCTTAACTCTGCAATTGGCTTGTCTTCACAAACCTTAGGCTGCAGACAAAATTCATGTTCCTTATTCTCCTGCCTCTCAATTACTGTTTTTGTGTCTTTGAACTAGTTTGACCTACATGACCTTAAAACAATTCCAGAGAAGAAACTGTAGATTACATTAAGATGACAAGAGCAGAAGCCGAGTTTAGCTTTTCCCCCCCTACTTTAATGCCTCCTAAGATACATTTTATTCTTGGATTTGTTAGGTCTGTATACTTACCCTTCGAGGTTGTGAGGGGAAAGACTGCTGAAAACATACCTTAGAGCACAGTGTTCCTCATAATTGTTCCTTATCTGTTTCTCTGAGGAACCAGGAGCCCAGGCTGGTGCAGACCTGGGCCAGGTGTTTCTGTGGGAGCTTAGGGCACCCAAGTAGGAAAGAGGGATGGAGGCATGCAAGTGTGCCTCATACCCGCCTCCTGCTGTGATTACTGTTTGTAACAGTTTACTACCTTGCTTTGCTTTTCAGCTCTTATAAGCTTGAAGAAAGGATACCTGTTCATGTATAATCTTGTACAGTTCTTGGGATTCTCCTGGATGTTTGTTAACATGACTGTGCGGTTCTTTATCTTGGGAAAAGGCAAGTACCAAATGTTAATACTAGTTTCCTTTTTTCAGTAGATTGGCCTACTGCTCAGCAAAGGTAACACTCTCTGCTTTTGGTATTAATAATAACCCCCCCATATTTATGTAGCACTTGATGCCTTTCATTGTGCTTTCACATCTCTATTTCCCATGGCCTGTGAAACAGGCAGGCTGGATATTTTGTCTACTTAGCAGGTGTGGAAACAGGCTTAGAGACAGTCAAAGAAATGGTCCACGTCCACACAGCTAGCCAGGGGCACATCTTGGGCTAGCATCCCTTACTCTATTCGCTATATGATAGTTAATTTATAACCAAAGAAATTGATATGATACTTCCAGTGCCAAAGTTATGCAAGTCCAAAAGGGATCTCATCATTTTGGAGCCTAAATAGATTCTCAAATGGACTATTCTAAAACTGAATGAAAAGACTATCATAAAGATATTAGTTCTTGATAAATTAATTTGTCTGTTTAACAGAATTCTGGCGAAAATAAATGACAATGAAACATTTTTGAGAAAGTATTCCGAAATTTTATAGTGAACAATAAATAGATAATAAAATTTGGGGGAAGCAAGGTAATGGGAGAGGACTTTCTCTACCTGATATGAAAGAATGATAATTAAAATAGTATAGCCTTTGTATAAGAGTAATCAGTAGAGTAGATTAGGTGGCCCAGTAATAGCTCTTACCTTGTATATATTTCTGAATTATATGTTTAAGATAAAAAGAATCATGAATCAATGGGAAAGGCAATATTAGCCAATACTTTTTTATTGGATGGGAAATCTAATAATGTTTCCAAGGAACATTGGTTAGGTTTGGGTACACAAGGGAGCAAGGAATCTGTTTGATTCTTCTCATACTGTATAAAAAAATAAATTCCCCCAAAGGATTTAAGAATTATATATAAAAAAATTAAATCATAAAAGAAGATACAAGTAAATGTTTATAAAAGTCTCATGTGGAAGGTTAGGGCTTTCTAAGCTAAAAGTATTGAAATAATGAAGCAAAAGGTCAATATATTTGACTACATAAAATATCTAAATTCCTATATATAGATATAAAAACACCTCAGTCAAGGCAGCATTAAAGATTAAAAGTACATTGAGGTTAGCAGCGTGGGAATGGAGGTTTGGTGAAAAATTGCAACAAATTCCAAGGGTTGATTTCTTTACATATAAAGAACTTGTATAAATTGATTTAAAAATGTGAAAAGTCCACTCAATAGATAAGCAAATACGAAGGAAGTTCATTAAGAGGAAATAAAATTAATTTAATACACAGAAAAATGTTTAATTTGGTAATGAAGGAAATAAAATAAGACTTTTTTTTTTTTTTAAAGGTTTTTATTGGGGAATTGGAACAGCCCTGGAGAACTGGGGCAAGGGAAACAGACAAGTTGCTGTCCTTTTGTTCTTCAGTCTAGTTGTGGAGGACGTTGCTTCACTGGCCCAAGTTGACACCATCATTGCGCTCTTCCTGGGCGAGGCAGATCAGTCACCGGCTTCTAGACTGCCACTCACACTGGCTGCTGGCTACACATGGTAGCCCATGGCAACCCACTGCAGCAGGGGTTACAGCCTACGTTGTCGCTGGCGACTCACCGCAGCCCAGCTCCAAGTTGAACTGTTGTTCAGCATTTTAGCTGTAGAGGGCAGTGTCACTGACCCTCATATGTGGGATCCGAACTGGGGCCCTCTGGTGTCCCAAGCCAGCTCTTAACTAATGCGCCACTCAGCCGGCCCAAGACATTTTTTATTTATCAATTTTGCAAAGTTAAAAAAGATACCTAAGTCAAGGGAACATATGCTAAAATAGACACACCAGTGGCTATTAGGAGGGTACATAATTACAACAACTCTTGGAATATCATTTAGCAAAGTGAATCAAGAACCTTAAGAGTTTATATCCTTGAACCTGGTAATTTCACTCCTGGAACAAAGAATTAAACTACAAGTAAAGCTTTTTCAAAAAGATAGACATTATGGCATTATTTATATTAGCAAAAATTAGAAGCTACCTAAATGTTCGTCATTGGAGGGATTGGTTTAGGACATTCCCTCAGTGGAATGTTGTAAAACAAATACAAAATATTTAAAGAGTTTATAATAACATGGAGAAATTCTGATTATAGGTCTAAGAAGTAACATAAATTTGTCCTTCCAGTTCAAGCACATCAATATAAAAAGGGGGAAAAAACTGAACCAATATACACGAAAAGATTAGAAGGAAATGCATCATTTTCAGATGGCTTGACTATGGATAATTAAAAAATTTTTTTTCTTTATGAAGAAAAATACAAGTATAATGGAAACTATAAACAATTTAAAAAGAGAAAAGAAAATTCTGTAGACTGTTTTACTCCTCATTCCTAAATTTTCCCATCTGAGGTTTGTAGGTGAATTGTGGTTAGCTCAAGAGTCATTTGAAAAAAGTACACGTTGTTTTTCCAGCCTAACACCTTGGAATTCTGCAAATCACAGTTTAACATAGTTGGAGCGATTCTGAGTGTTGCTGTGCAAGCCTGCTGGCTGTTAGGTGATTCAGTCCAATAGCTGCTAAGTCATCTGGGTCATGTGTTTAAAGTAAGCTGGCCGGATTTGTAATTTCTATTTTGGCTCTGAGCCCCTTCCTTACCACCTACTGGGATGGACTTGCTGGCTTAATTCTTCCTTTATCAGCCTTTAGAGATATAATGAGGACTTGGCGTCTGGCACCCAGGGTCAGAGTTTGCCCTTTGCAATTTTCTCCTTTTGAATAAAGGATGTTGGTGATTGGAAAATTCTACACATGTACTTGTTTTTTCATGTAAACATGTATTTGCTAAACTTCATATGCTAAGCAAACAGCAAACTCTTGGGCTTACATAGAAACTCTTGTTTAAGCTTGTCTAGTTCTTTATTAAGTAATACTTTATTAAATAAAATTTTAATTTTTTTCTAATTATACAAAATGTGTTCATTACAGAAAAATCAGAAAATAAAGACTTAAAATGAAAAACTCTACCATAATCCCAATTATGAGAGCAACAGATTCTTGACATCCTGGTGTGTTTCCAAACCCACGGAACTTCCTTAGGAACAATTCCTTAAGTGGAATTGTGAGATTAAAGGATAGACTGTTTTTAAGGATTTTGGTGCATACTGCCAAGAAAGAGTATACTATTTTATACTACCATTATTTTAAAACCATAGTCCATTAACATATGAGTGTTTTTTCCTACTTTCAACATTTTTTTTTCAAATCATAAACCTAAATGTGGTGAGTTAAAGTGTGGAAGATGGGGGAAACTGGGGTGGAGGTGAATGTGGCGGGGGGAAGGAAGTGAAGGTGTGTTAGCTGTTGCCCATCACTATTAATATTTCCATGTTTCCTTTTAGTCTTTTTTTGTCTCCTGCAGTTAAAAATTATAATTATGCTGTGTATACAATTTTGCATCTTGTTTTAAAAACAGTATTATAAGCATTTTAATATTACTAATTTTATAACTATCATTTTAGAAATCAGATTTCTATTCTTGAATTGAAACAAGGATGAACTTCCCATAAAATTAGAAGCAAAGCCAACAAGATCTAATTTTTGTCTACCATACACTAAATCTTAAGTCTCAAATTTTATTTCAAAGTATGAGAGGTCCTCATTTTTCAAAGATAATTTGCCCAGGAAAAATGCCACTTAAAATGAATCCCCTTAAAAAGAATATCAGAATTTCATTGTAAATGACACAAATATTTGATTGGTATTTTGTCTTGAAAAGGGACATTTACAATTATGAAAATAAATGTTTTATCATATATGTAGCAAAATTTAAATTGTAGTTTTGCATTAATTCTTCAGAGAAAAGAATTAGTCAAATTTTGAACTACTTATTGGTGGAATTTTTCTGGTAAAATTATGCAATAGTAGTATATACCATTCTTCATTTCACACTTGAGTTTGTAGCAGGATTGTAAAATGGATAATTTCTGCAAGGACCTCTTTTATTCACCCAGTATTTAAACCATATTCTTTGGAGACGCCTACAGTGTCATCTTTGTTGGTAACTGCCCTAGCTCTGCCAGATCCTCGAGGCACTACTTGTTCTACTTTATTTAATAGGCAGGGAGCTGAGATTCTAAACTTTCTGCAATGTGCAGGACAAACAGTTGTCCTGGCCAAAATGTCAGTGATGCCCTGGTTGAGAAACACTGCAAAGAAGAACGTAGGAATTCAGGATGGCAAGCGAGGATCAGTATGAAAAGTAAAGGATTTTATATTATGGACCACTCAATTGATACCACATGTGCTGACCTCATATAAGCAATAACTGTTGTTTTAAATTTATATACTATATATATATATATTAAATTATATACTATCCACGAAGTAGATATACTATAGTTTACTCAAACGTCCCACACTCTTAGACACTTAGATAGTTTCTACTTTTATGTACTTAGAATTAATGTTTCAGAGAGCAACCTTATTTCTGAAACTTTTTCATTTTAGATTTTTTTAGTTAGGATAGATTCTCAGAACAAGAATCATTAGGATTAAATATATAAGCACAGGGCCGGCCGAGTGGCGCGATGGTTAAGAGCTGGTTTGGGACGCCAGAGGGCTCCGGTTCGGATCCCACATATGAGGGCCAGTGACACTGCCCTCCACAGCTAAGATGCTGAACAACAGCTCAACCTGGAG
>NW_017731460.1:251977-266604 GCF_001890085.2 Hipposideros armiger
TGAAGAACAAAACGACAGCAACTTGTCTGTTCCCCTTTCCCTCAATTCCCCAGCACTGTTCCCATCCCCCAATTCCCCAATAAAAATCTTAAAAAAAAAGAAAAAAATAAAAAAATATATAAGCACAATTAAGGTTTTTGAAAATTTATTCAATACTTCTGCACCTGAGCATTTATGATTGTACAATTATTGAGATTTTAAAAGGCTAGATTGCATTCAGTATATGTGATACAGTTTTAGCTTTAAATTAAATGACATAATGGACCAAAAAGAATTATCATTGAATTATTACTATACCTGATACATAGATTTTTCAGCATGTAATAACTGAAGTCTAGGTATGTTTTTCTTTTTTCTTGACTGTTAAAATGAGAAGGGCATACAGGGTTTTTGTGTTAACTTTCTAATAACCAATAGAGTTGACTATATATGACCCCATAGGCCTGTTCCCCTCCATCACAGTTAGTTAGTAGCCTTGAATCTGACTGGATGTTTATTATACCTTTCTTAAAATTCCTTTTTGTAAGGAGTTATCTAGTTTGCAAAATAATCCTGTTGGAATTTGCCAGTTGATTTACCTTAATGTATATTTGTCCCATAGAGTCCTTCTATGACACATTCCACACCATGGCTGACATGATGTATTTCTGCGAGATGCTGTCAGTTGTGGAAACTATCAATGCAGCAATTGGAGTCACTAAGTCACCAGTGATGCCTTCTCTTATCCAGGTATTGAATAGTTGAACTCAAGGGTGGGGAGTGAAAGATTTCAGTGTTTACTTAATAGGTATGACACAATTTGCTGAGGAGTCTCAATTACTAAACATATCTATTTGCACAGGAATAGCATTGTTTCATCTGAACAAAGAGGAAAACTTAATCCTCGGGAACATTTTTCGAAGTAGACTTTTGCTGTCAGGTCTATTTTGTTACAACATCTTGATGAAATCACAATATTATAAAAAGAGCTGTAAGACTAAGGAAACTTGATTCTCAGGCAGGAGCAGAAAATCCTGCCCTTAATTTTTTTAGATAGAGATGTGCTTGGTTTCCTCCCACCTTGGGTAGATGAAGGCGGTGTAATACTCTTTACTTTGGACTTTCTTCCATATCTGAAGGTGGCTCTTCTGACTAATGTGGGGATTCCCCCTCTAACCAATACATCTATGTTGTTTCCTAATATTTGGAAGATTGTTATCAAAGCTTTTCAATCCTCCTTTGTCTGTTTTCTAGCTATGTGATTACATACCATTAAATACCTCCCACCCAGCCTCACGGGGAACCAGGTGATTGTTGGTTAGTCTCTTCGGGAGTACTGGTTTTATAGTTCTACCTTTTTGTGGTGTACCAACTCGGGCATTCTAATCTATCAGTTGTGTGGTAAAGGGTGTTAATAGAATAGAATTGTGATTTCTAGGTTTTCTGCCCTTGGAAAAAGGCTTGTTTAGTTTAAAAAACAAAAGGGGGATATTGAGTGAGTGACCCACTAATATGGAATAATTTTATTTCGTGTATCAAAGACTAGTACAAATAGATATTAGGGTAGAATTTCTAAGGCAAGATGGAAGGCGCAGGTGTAGTCTCATGCATTGCATGGCTCCAGGGAGTGCCATTCACGTAGAATACAATGTGAGCGAAGCCTCTGGGAGCTGGGCAATGCCACGTGCATCAACATGGATGAATCTTGGGAACATAACACAGAGTAAGAAGCAAGTCACAGAATAATACATATAGCATGATTTCAGAATGTTTAAAAACAGGCAAAGTGAAACAATATACTGTTTAGGAATACATATATAAGCAGTAAGCCTATAAAGAAAAGCAAAGGAACGGCTAACACAAGATATTAATTACCTACAAGGGGGAGAGGTGCCACACTGGTAATGTTCTATTTCTTAACTTGGGTGGTTATGCAGACACAAATGTTCATTTTGGCAGTACCTTTTACACTGTGGTTGAATGTGTGTGTGTTATTTTCCAAATTTTTAGTATTTATCATACATTTACACACACACGGGCTTTTAACTTGGTCCAAACTGGAGCAGAGGATTAAACCAGTTGAGTTCAGTCTTTTTCTATTCACCTTGAATTTAGTGGTGTTAGGTTTCATATAACACATTTATATGTCTTTAAAAAAAAATGTACTTTAAAACTTTTTTCTCTCTTTTGGATCTTTTTAATAGCTTTTTGGAAGAAATTTTATTTTGTTTTTCATCTTTGGCACGATGGACGAAATGCAAAACAAAGCTGTGGTTTTCTTTGTGTTTTACGCCTGGAGCACAGTTGAAATTTTCAGGTGGGTTGAAATGCCAGGGTGGTGTTTGAGTGCTTCTTTGGATTATCTTCTCTTCTTAAGGGAGTCGCTGTCTTATCCAGAGTCTCATTTCGTTTGGGATTAAGGTTTCATCTGTGCATTTTTGTGCTGTGCACAAAGGTGAGGCAGTGTTTTCTTAAAGCAATCATCGGCTCATAATACCAACCTGGGCCCTGGGGAGCACAGGGAGAGATCCAGAGAAATGAAAGACCCATCTTACCCTTCAGGATCTTGCTGTTTGTTGGGAAGAGAAGCCTCATTCACACAGGAAAAATCATGAAAGGGCTGAAGAAGCAGTGGGGTTGAAGGAGCAATCCAGGTTGGATGGGACTAGTGAAGACCAGTCTTCTAGAAGGAATGGTAGAAATGAATCTTTTACTACAAGATTATGGATGTTTGAATCGACCTCTTATTTGCTTCTTCCATTCTTAGCTGTCAATAAATTAAATCTCTCTAAAAAAAAAAGTCATCCAATTAAAGTGGATGTAGTCTTCTATACCAGACCATACATAGTCTGTATTTATTCCCTTTTCAGTCAAGTGGAGTAAGGATTTTGCAGATTGACTCCTCATCTCTAGGTTTGGTGGTATTTTGTCAAAGCTAACAGTTGAGAGGGAGAAGAGGCAGTAGCAGCTCTGGCGTGTGTCTTGACCGTGGTCTGTCTCCCATGGCACCAGTCTACCCTCTAATCTACTTAATACAAAGGTGAAAGAGATTTGTAGATATTAACTTCTGTGTGGGAAGAAACAAATTTCTTTTTTAATGGTATCTCTTTAAATACAGTATGCCTGATTCTAGATTGGAGGTCTTTTGTATACTTAATTTTGATAGCGCTCATTTATCCAAAGTGCCTGTCATCCCTGTCTACTTGGAACGTCGATCAGAACTAGGGATAAAGCCAAAAAGCTTCTGAGCATCTGTTCCACATACTGAACTATTCTAAAGAGGGTTCCTTTGAAACCTAAACTTAGTCTGTCTTTAAAGCGAGTTCACATCCTTTGAGGATTGGGGAAGGAGCATGATGGGAGTTTGTGAGTAGGTGGCGCAGGATTATAATTCTGTTCTGAAGAAGCCATGTGTGGCTAATTGTGGAAGAATTCTTTTTGAATGATGTTTCAGGGTTGCATTCAGAACCGGAAGTGGCTTTTACTATCTGAATTCCTTATTTTCAATAGGTACCCCTTCTACATGCTTTACTGCCTTGACATGGATTGGAAGGTGGTCACATGGCTTCGTTACACTGTGTGGATTCCTCTATATCCTCTGGGATGTTTGGCAGAAGGTACTTTCAGGAACTCGATAAGTTTTATAGTTTAGTTCCAAGGGATAACTAAGCCAATAGGCTAGACCTTTCTTCCCTCTGCTAGCCTGAGTCCATACATGAGTGTTGGACTTTACAAGATTTTTCTTTCTAGTGGCTTCCATAGTAGTCCTGGTACCTAGACTGTTCCAGGGAAATAGCTCATTTTGTTAAGGTTTGGAAGCTGAGTGATCATGTATCACACGCTTCTTATTTACATGGTAATTTTAGTTTTCCAAAGCAGAATGATAACTTCATTTTATTCTGACAAACACCTAGTGAGTGAGTCAGGTAAGGATTTTTGCCTCCATTTTATAGAATAGGAAACTGAAGCCCAGTGCTATCAAGTGACTGTTCCTCATTCATCTTTCTGTTGTCAGCTTGGAGGCTCATCTTTTAGGAAAACTAAGGGGAAAAAAGAAGAGGCTTGAGCCATCTGTACAAAGGGAGGAGGGAGCATTTTCAACAAACCCAGAACTGAAAGTTTGAGGAGTTAGAGACTATCACTAGATGTGACTGTATTTCATTTGCTTCTAACAAATTCTTGTTTCTGTTTTCAGCTGTCTCAGTGATCCAATCCATTCCAGTATTCAATGAAACAGGAAGATTCAGTTTCACATTGCCATATCCAGTGAAAATCAAAGTTAGATTTTCCTTTTTTCTTCAGATTTATCTTATAGTATTATTTTTAGGTAAGTGTTGGCTTTGTAATAGACTTTTTCCTGTCGCTTCTTTAGACGGTAGAGTTAAATGATTAAGTTTTAAAAATCTTTAGGATTCATATTTCCAAAAGAGTTATAGAGTTAGAGAAGATTACTTTGCAAACAGACCCACTAGGAGAATATACTATGTATGGAAATATTTCTTTCCAAATTCCTAGTGGTTGAGTTGTCCTCTTGAAGTGCTCTTGGTTATTGGGAACTCACCATAAGATATTTCATGTTTAAAACAATGTGAGAAACGCTTTTAAAATAGAATAAGAAGCTCATTTTACTTTTACTCATTTCAGTAGCACATTCTTTATCCAGAGTTTACAGAGGTGGTTAATACAGTTGGCAGCAAGAAAGGCAGAAGGCAATAACGGCCTCTGAATAGCCAAGAAATGTCATAAAGCCTTCTGCCTAACAATAGGAAAGCCCTCTCACCCCCCATGTAAAACATGCTTGCTTATTTATTTACTTTTATATAAAATCATAAATTCTTGCCTTGATTCATAAAGACTAAAAGAAGGGAAAATGTAAACCTAAATTATGAAAGATTTACAAGCCTTCCTAACTATAAGAACTGTTTACTTTAGATAAAGTTCTAACACATTCTAATATAATTTATGTATTTATCCCTGCTTTAGTTCACAAAAGTCTTGAGATAGCCATAAATAAGTATGGCTGTCTGGTCTCCTAGCAACAGAGGATATGACAGCAGATAGTATATTATTTATCTATTGCTGTGTAACACATTACCCCCAAATTTCACAATTAAGACAATGGTTTCTGAGGGTCAGGAATATGGGAAAAGTGATGATATATCACTTCTGAGATTAGGTTATAAAAGGCAGTGTGGATGTGATAGAGGTGGCCCTTGGTCAGGGCCCCTCATGAGATTTCAGTCAAGTTGTCAGTTTAGCTGGGGCGACAGTTTCTGCAGACTTGTCTGGTTCTGTAGGATCTGCCCCAGGCTCACTGTTGTAGTTGTGGACACAAGGTTCAGTTTCTCGCCACAGTACTTCTCCATATGGCTGCTCATGACATGGCCCCCAGAGCTGGTGATCTGAGAGAGCCAGAAGCCACACTGCCTTTAAAAAATTTGACTATTAATATTTTAATTGTAACATAGTTGACATGTAACATACGAATTTAAGATGTACATGTTGATTTGATACATCTATATATTGTAATTTGATTGCCATTGCCATTGTAGCAATAATTAGCACCTCTTTATCAAGTCCACACTGCCTTTTATAACCTAATCTCAGAAGTGACATTTCGTCATTTTTCCCACATTCTGTTGGTTACACAGACCTACCTAGTACAATGTGGGAGGGGACTACACAATGGTATGAGGTACCAGGATGGTAGGCAGGGATCATTGGGGACCATATTGGAGTCTGGCCACCCCAGACAGTAAGAGGAATACCACAACAAGTAAACCCAAGAAGGCAGAAAGCCCAGTGGTCTTGGTCATTTACTAGTAATATTGGGGGAGAAGAGACCTACACCTTAGTTATCAGCACACGGCTGAAGCACAGTAAATTCATAATACACGTTATGGGTATAGGTCATTTGCCAGAGGTTCAATTTTACTCCATTTCTCTTTTCTATTTCAGAAAGGGTATATAATCCATTTCAGAAAGATTTTTAACAAAATTGTTAAAATGTTTGGCCGTTGAAAGGAGTATGCTTCAATTTGGAAAATTTACTCATTAAAAGAGCTGTTTACCTCTTTTACTGGGTAAATCTAGTATTACATAATGAGGTGGGCATACTGAAAGTGTTAAAGAAAAAGAGGAATAAGTGTTGCAAAGACCCTTAAAATATTTTACCAAAAAAGTTAGAAGGGTAAAGTATTTTGATGTGCGCTACCCCTAGTGACTTTTCTTCGTGTTGTTTATGTTGTTGCACACTCTAATTTACCCAGTTTTTTTTTTTTTTCTTCAGATTTTTTTTTTTTTTTAGCTGAGCCATCCTGCCACCTGTTGGCAGCTCACGGCTGCTCAGCTCGGGCTGACTCGAACTGCTGTTGCTCAGAGCTCAAACTCTTGAGCGAGCTCTTAACCAACTGAGCCACTCAGCCGGCCCTACCCAGTTTTATACTCATGTTTAGTTTGCTTACAATGAATATGTAGTTGTTCTTATTCTTCAGAATGAAATAAATCCTAATTTACATAATTTAGAAGCAGTATAACCAGTTACATTTGTATATAGGTTCAAGTGCTTTTCTAAACATACATTCTCCTATAGTAAGTCTGTAAAATAAGTGCTTTTAACCCTGTTGTACAGCGAGGAAACTGGGATGAGGCTAAGCCACAGAACTAATGAGTAGACAAGCAGAACTGAAATTTGTTTTTCCTGACTCTGAAATCCTGTTTCCTAATTCACTAGTTTGTGCTTCCTAGAAAAATGTGTCATGCCTTTTAAACTGTTGCTTAATATATGTTATTGCATAGCCTTCAATTAATTGGGTTGTTTCTATACTTCAGATTTGTGTATTCTATGTTAACTTTAACTTAAAAGAAAGAAAAAAAAAATTTAACCATAATTAAGGATTAGGGGTGAAGTATACTGATGTCTGTAACTTACAATGAAAATCACCAAAAATGAGGTGGGAATGGGTATGTAATAGAGTAAATATAATAAAGTTTAAATCTAGGTGGTGTTTACAATGATTTAATGTTTTTTATATGTTTCAAATGTTTCATAAAATATGGCAGAAACTTAAATTGTAAACCCACTGGAAACAAACTGAGTTGTTTCTAGTGCATTGTTAATAATTTGTTAGTAACTTAATAAGTTGTACTTCCTGCAATAAGCATAGTGCTGTGGCATATGAAAAATGGACTAGAGACTGTCCCTGCCCTAAGAGCTTCTGGTTATAAACAAAGATTCTCATTTCTAATTGGCCTCTTTTCTTTTTCAGGGTTATACATAAATTTCCGTCACCTTTATAAGCAGCGCAGGCGGCGATATGGACAAAAAAAGAAAAAGATCAACTGAAAAAAGAGACTTAGATGACTTCTTGCCAGTTTGAGCCTAATCTATAATTCTTAGTTTTACCTTCTTGTAACCGATGTACAAGTTTTTTTTTAAGTTAAATGATTACTTTCTCAGCTGTTTTCTCTTTTCCCCACTAACACCCCTGAATTTATCATCTTAGTGTAGTACTTGCATGACATAGATTTCTGGTACCTGATGACAGGTTTGTTCTTTTGTATTCTGTTTGTGACAGCAGACTCAGCCCTGCCCCCACCCTCTCCATGTCCAGTCAGTCAATTTCACACAGGCCAGAGAGATTTCTTCAGTGCCCTGACCCTACCAGATTGGTCATTCTTACAGAGATTTGTTCTTTTCTATTGTGAAAAGAAGCAAGACTCTGTTGCTCTATTATAGGAGGCTGTGAAAGTGACTCAAGCAGTACCTAATATATTCTGTACTGAAGGGGTTACTAGTTAGAGGGGTAGCACTGATTTTTTGAAAATCAAGTTCAACCTAGTCATTAATAAAGCATTTCTGAGTCTGAGTGGGGCTAGAAACACCTATTACCTCTGAATCTTTTGGCCTCTCTAACAATATCTGTTACTACAGTGCTTACCTGTGTGGGCACAGAATGATTTAGAAACCAGTCAATCTTGGAACCACGGTCACTTCATTCCTAGCAAAATCAGAACTATTTTCAACATTAAAGAAAGATGAAACATTAGTTAGAATATGAGATTATGAGAGTTCCAAACTCAAATGGCTACAGGAGTCAGAAGGGTCAAATTGGCCATAAGACAGCTGGTGATGCAACCTGTAGCTAACTGGAAACAGCATAGGCCAGACTAAACATACCTACAAAACTGTCTTAGGCTGTGCACCAACAAAAGGCTCAATCTTCCTTCCCCTGCACTGTCTGAGTCCACTTACTTGTGTACCTGTCAGAATAAGTGGTGGGATTATCTGTTTTTGAATAGACCTCAAAAGTACCTGCTTTTATTTTACCTGTCTGCAGTAGGACAGCAAACAGAGAACTTTGGCTAGAGAACCACCAGCTGGTCCTTTAACAAAGATTCCTGGCAGGAAACCCACCTATAGAGGACCTGAAAAAAATTTAGACTTTATGAAGTTTGGCCATTGTAAAAAACATGTTTCCTCTACTACATTCCAAATAAACCAAATAAAATGTATTGGAAGTAATGCTTGTGTAAAAGATTTTAAGGCAAAATAGCTCTTTCTGTACTGCCATTCCCATTATTCCTGGGGAAAAGGAGAGTAAATAAGTTACACTGTTTCTCTGAGCCCAAGATGGAAACTTGGTTTGACCTAAAAACATCTCATTAGGATAGGCTGGTTGATTTTTTTACAAGTTTGTTGCACTGAAGGATATTTTGCATGTCTGTAACTTCTGTCAACACTTGTTTGTATTAACTTCTGGTGTTCTTTCAACTGACTTTCTGTGTGTAATTGGGCAGATAAGCTGTGCAGTAGATTATGCTGCATCTGTGGCAGGATCTTGTGTTCTTATAAGCCCTTTTGTTGCTGTCTGAGAAAGCAAAAGATTGTTTATTTCTATTAAACATTTGCAGTCAAAATCCTAGTAACTGGTGTTTTAAAGATCATTTACTCTAACGGTTTGCACATTGTTAGTAATAAAGTCCTCTGTTCAGACAAAATTTATAGCAGTTCAGCATGTTAAACCAAACGTGGCTCCTCAGGTTGAAGACGGAGGGAGTAATACCTTAGGTGGGCCACAGAGCAATTTGAAAATCATTGACAATGTAAATAAAACCTAGACAAGTTATAGGACTTGCCCAAGGTCATGAAGTTGCCTGGTGAATTGGAATCATAGCTGACTGCAATGACCTGTCAGAATCTACCTGGATGGAACCTCGCTTCTATAATGAGGCCTAATCAGTGTCAGAAACCAGGAAGTTAGTATGGAACCCAAGGAGCCCTCATGATTTATGAATGTTTGCCACACAGGAAGCTGAAATTATATCCAGAAGGTAGGATGGACCAAAAGGCAAAAACCCATTTGTTTTCCTGTAAAACCATTTTATAGAAAATCAAGTATTTTATTTTCATTAAAAAAAACCTTGAAGAAACAGGAATAATTTTATACATTTATGGATGCTGTTTAAAAGATATACCAAAAGCACCTAAGACCCAAGTTATGCCCAAGTTCTAAGAAAAGTTCCGAAACTTAGTGGTATAAGGCTTGTACTTAACAAGTCCCAGACAGTCTGGGTTGCTCATTCCAAGGATAGGCGCTTGAAAATGTCCTTGTGATTGAGAGAGAAGATGCCTCAGGAAGCCAGAGGAGCCTTTCTTAGGTTTCCTGAGGAAGGGGGAGAGCTCTGTGCTCATCAGTCCTTCAAGCTTCTCAGGAGATCTACCCATCGTGGGAGCAACAGGGGTCTTTGGGCTTAAAAAAGACTGAGCCCCGGAAAGCTAAAGTCAAAGCCCAGGCAGCCAACCACCCTTCAGTACCCTTGTCAGACTGTAGCAGTCATTCAAACCAGCAAGTGGTGCTTCTGAGGCAGCCTCAGGGAGGTCCTTGGGTGGGTATTGCAGAGGTGAACAGATTGGAAAAGTTTTTATCCTAAATCATTCTCACTTGAAATGGAAAAAGAAGGCAGGCTACCAAAGTCAGCTTCACATTCTTTCAGCGCTGCTCCCAGAGAAGTCTGTCTGCAAAGGTGTGATGTTGTGGTCATAGCCGGCATACTCGGAGGTGCCAGTACTGGCCAGCTTGAGCTGCTGGGCAGCGTGGGTCAGCTGGAATGCAGCATCAGGGTGGGCTGTGTCGGGCAGCAGCGTGCACTCCCTTTCCAGCATGTCAGCCACCCCTTTGAGCAGGTCCAGGAAACCAAAAGCCAGGGCAGCCTTTCGTAAACGGTTCAACTCCTGCAACAAGATAAAAAAAACCAATGTTCCTGAAATGCATTTTCCTCATCACATACTTTATAAGTACTCAGCTAAGAATAAGATCTTGACCCATGAACTTGAAGTAAGCTTTTTTATAGGAGAAGAATGCTGTACAGAGATGCCGATAGTGTGATGACCTGACTAGGAAGCAGCTCTGTAGGTGACCAGAAATCTGGGTAAGGAAGACAGCTGACTGAAACAGGTCATCAGTAGCACTTACGCCAAACACAATGAGGCACTTTGCATACACCGTTTATAACTACGGAGTGTTACCTTTCTTCTCTTACTCAGGTATGAAAAAGGCTTGCCCCAAATCTCAGAGGGCTCTTAAGCCTCTGGTGCATCTCTGGCTGGGCTTCAGGCTGAATGGCAATGAACGTGTCTGAAAGGGGCTCTGGAGGAGTCAGAAAGTCTGGCCCAAAAGGTCAGGTAGTGAACCGAAGCAGAGAAATATGAAGTGCCCATCAACCACTTAGCAGTGTGATCTGGGCAAGTTGTGTAGACTCTCAGTCTCAATGGTCGCATTTCCAAAATGAAGAGGATCGCCTCTTGCCCATTGCAGGGGCTGGCGCAATCGCCTGGTAAAGGCCCTTCCCAGCTCTGATATGTACAATAGGATTATATAAAACTAGAAAAGAGAAATAAGCTTTCTGACCACCTCTCCACTATCATCTGTTAACAAGTGCAAAGTTCAGAAGAAGTCCAAAGTACAAGTGTGCCATCTTGAATAGACAGCTGACAGTCATGTGTAGAGAGCTCTGCAGGGAGAGGGACTACAGCCAAGTAGAGGTCATCAAGGGCCTGTGTGAACTACGGGCTCCAGTGAGGGGGGCATGGCGGGCAGGGTGGCTCTCTGGTTGAACTCGGATTAAGGTGGCTTTTGCTTGATTTCATCAGCTCACTACATAATTAAGTTTGAAGACAATAGTGACTTAAAGGTAATGACATAACATCCAGACAAAGTAGCTTGTGTGTTCTCTGGAAGAAATGCTAGCCTGGGGCTAGCTGTGTGTACCATATTTTAAGATTAGCAAGCTAACGCACAACTGACAAGACAGCCCACCTCATACTGCCACTTAATTTGATTTTAGCCAAACACCAGGACCAGAGAAACAAGTGAGTTTAAATGCCCCACACTCCGCCCTACCCCTTATAACTTAATTCCTTCCACCAGTGGTTCTGGATTAGTTAGGTATGATTGCAGAGGGCCATCCTTTTGCAATTCATAAGTGTGCAATTTTAGAAGTCATTCCCGGAAGCAGCTTCTTTGGTACAGTAAGAATATCCTGGGCCAGCAGCATCCCAGGAAGTCACAATGGTTGCCTGGGGTTAGTCCGGATACTCATAAGGGAGTGGTGAGGAGGGTTACGGTCCCTTCAGCACCTTCCCTCACCATGCACAGCAGCACCAATACAGAGAAGCCCTTCTGTACAGAACCAGGCCATTTAAATACTTCCAATTCTTGGATTTTAGGGCAGCAATGGACCTATTACTTCTACTGACTTTACCAATGAAAAAAATGAGGTACAAGGCATACATTTCTAATCCCTGTCCATGTTCACTCTGGTACCTGACACAACTGTGAACCATTTATTTCTGGCACACATCCCTGGGCCTACCCTCTTCCACTGTAATTCTGATAGTCTCACCTTATAGAATGTCTGTGTTTTTTCAGGTAGTTTCCTTGCATTTCTTAAAATCTTCTGTACATCTGTCTATCAAGGGTAAAAAGAATTCAACATTAGAATTCTGTGGTAGAAGGGAAAATACAAAAGGATGATGCTAAACGTTTAAAGAAATGAAAATGAGAACACTGTCAAGATGAGGATCGCTTCTGAGTTAATGTCACTGTTCTGTTCAACGTTAGTAAGGGACCTCCCTCCTTCAAAATGCTTGATGATAATAAATCCCTTGGCGACAGATATGAACTTGTCTCACAACCACACACCCAGTAACCAAAGAATGAAGTTGGACCTTTACTTCATACCACATACAAAAAAGTAACTCAAAATGGATCTAAATGTAAGAGCTAAAACTATAAAACTCTTATAAGAAAGCACAGGGATCAATCTTCAAGACCTTGGATTTGGCCATGATTTCTTAGTTACAACAGCAACAGCACAAAAAAGAAAAAAAATTAATTTGACAAATGTTCACAACAGCATTATTCAGAATAGCCAAAAGGTAGAAACAATCCAAATGTTCATCAACTGAATGGATAAACAAAATGTGGCATATTCATACAATGGAATACTACTCAGCCATCAAAAGGAATGAAGTACTGATACATGCTACAACATGAATGACCGATGAAAACATTATTAGTGGAAGGAAGCCAAACACAAGCCACATATTATGATACTATTTATATGAACTATCCAGAATAGGTAAACCCATAGAGAAAGAAAGCAGATTAGTGGTTGCTAAGGGCTAGGGGAAGACGGGAATACAGAGTGACTTGCTTAATGGGTACGGGGTTTCCTTTTGGGATGACAAAATGTTTTGGAACTAGATAGTAGTGATGGTTATATAGAATTGTGATTGTACTAAATGCCACTGAATTGTATACTTTAAAATGGTTGAAATGGTAAATTTTATGGTATGTGTGTTTCACTACAATAAAAAAATACCCAGATCAAAATAAAATTTAAAAAATAATTTGAGGTACATATGGGATTACATCAAACTTAAAAGTTTTTTCACAACAAAGGAAACACCAATAAAGCAAAAAGGAAACCTACTGAATGGGAGAAGATATTTGTCAGCGATATATCTGATAAGGGGTCAATATCCAGAATTTATGAAACACTCATGCAACTCAACACCAAAAAAACAAACAACCCAATTAAAAAATGGGCAGAGGATATGAAGAGACATTTCTCTAAAGAGGACATACAGATGGCCAACAGGCATATGAAAAAATGTTCAACCTCACTAATAATTAGGAAAATGCAAATTAAAACCACAATGAGACACCCCTTTACCCTGGTCAGAATGGCTATCATCAATAAATCAACAAACAATAAGTGCTGGCCAAATTGTGGGGAAAAGGGAACCCTGGTGCACTGTTGGTGGGACTGCAGATTGGTGCAGCCACTATGGAAGTCAGTATGGAGGTATCTCAAAAAACTGGAAATGGAACTGCCTTATGACCCAGCAATCCCACTCTTAGGTATTTATCCAGAAAAACCCAAGACACTAATTCAGAAAAATATATGCACCTCTATGTTCATTGCAGCACTATTTACAATAGCCAAGACTTGGAAACAACCGAAATGCCCATCGGTAGATGACTGGATTAAAAAACTATGGTAATTTACACAATGGAGTATTACTCAGCTATAAAGAAGAAGGAAATTGCACCATTTGCAACAATGTGCATGGACCTAGAGAACATTATGCTAAGTGACATAAGTTAGTCAGAGAGAGACAAATACCATACGATCTCACTTATAGGTGGAATCTAAAAAACTGAATAAATGAGTTAACGTAAACAGAAATAGTCTCAGAGACACAGAGGAAGGGATGAGACAACATGAATTGATAACTACACTATTGCCTCGGAGATAGAAAAGACAGTTTGGGGAATATAATCAATAAAGTTATATTTTTTAGGAGGCCAGATGGTCTTATGTCGTGTTAGGGAGACCACTTCATGGATGGTGTAGAGGCCTGACCCCTGCACTGTACATCTGAAACTGCCGTTGAGTAATATTATATGTCAACTATAATTTAATACATATATAGTCATGGGACGTGGAGTAGAGTGTGGGAATGGAGTCATTGAATTGTAACAGATATGTATGATATCGGGGGTGAGGGGGCAGTGGATGGGGGAAGGGTGTTGTCAGTTCGTGAGGGGTGAAAAGGATAACTATTGCATTGTTTTATACACCTGAAACTAATAATAATAAAAAATAAATTAATAAAAATTAAAAAAAATAAGTTGAGAAAAATTCAGCTATCCTTCTGATAGGGAAGTGCTGGGGTCAGGAATGGCAGGAAAGAGGGAGCACCTGATTTCCCAATGAAGAGAAGAGAGCCCTGGCCCCTTAGCCATGGCAGGATGTGTCCAGGCTCCGTGAATGGGGCTGGAAGAGACTCTGCCATCAACAGAAGCTACTTCTGCTGTCAGGTGGCCTGACTGCCTCTTCTCATCTGGCTTGGGCTGGACTCATTGGAAGAACAAAGGAAAAAAAATGGCACTCAAATGAGAAAAAAGGCCCAAAAGTGATTTTTAAAAATAGGTATAAATGGGGCCGGCAGAGTGGCACGTTGGTTAAGAGCTGACTTGGGACGCCAGAGGACCCCAGTTCGGATCCCACATATGAGGGCCAGTGACACTGCCCTCCACAGCTAAGATGCTGAACAGCTCAACCTGGGGCTGGGCTGC